>NC_081415.1:654127446-654474946 GCF_030272615.1 Cryptomeria japonica
CCGTCGTTTGAAATCCTGAAACCCTAAGGACTCTTTGTTAGTTTTTTATCTGAAATCTTCAAATGGTGCCCAAGATCCAAGATCCCATAGTTGTCAAGAATGTAGAGAAGCCCTCACTAAAATACTCTTTGACTCCCAAAGTTGCTTCTGAACCAGATGACAAAATCGCCTTTTCACTCATCCTGGACAAAGTGTTACTAGTCGAAGATGTGAGATTCTTCACCAAATGTTGTGTTGAAGAACTCGGTCATGTTGAAATCAGAGACACCTATGATGAGCTATGTACTGATGGTATAGTGAATATAAAGTATGAGCACATCAAAGTCAAGGGATTAACTTAAGCCCTAACCTATCCTCGTGTGTTCAAACCCCAGTGGGTCAAGTTTTTTCTAAGCAGAGTTCACGATGATTTCATGTGGCTAGAAGAACAACCATTTAAGATTACCAAGGAAATCATTCATCTGATTACCGGTTACCCTATCTATGATCATGCCCGAGCCCAGAAGATGATATCACAGAAGGAATTGATCAGTTTAACTGGAGTGGAATCTGATTGCAAAGGATTGAAACTGAATAATGTCACTGATGAAGAACTCAAATTTGCCATTAGAGTAATGGGTTACTATTTCTTCCAACCGGCAAGGGAAAACAGTGTTCCCTGTGCAGCAGTAGACTTGGCTTACAAAATTGTGAAAAAGGGAATGAAAATTGACCTATGCAAGGTATTGCTAAAGAACCTATTCAAAAATATGAACACCATCAGGAAGCCAAAGAAGAACAACTCGGCTAATACTCTAAAGTTTGGATCACTACTGGTATGCATGTTTTTCTACTTTGAAAAATTCTTTCCATTAGTCGGTAAAGTTGTTTGGGAGCTACACCGACCAATCACCCATTAGATTAATGACTTCATTAAGAAGTTAGGAGATAATTTCAATGATATCATGGATGATTACTTTAGTAAATTTCAAGAGAAAATGCATAATAGATAGGATACCACCCCAGCCAGTAGAAAAATACAAAAATGATATATTGTTTTGAAGTTGACACCGATTACTATTATGTGAATGTTGTGGAACCGAGGACTCAATCTTTGTCACCAATGGGTTACGAGATTGATTTTGACATCACAAAACAACAAACAGATGCATTTCTTACATTGCCTAGACATGCTACCGAGCTAAGGTCTGGTACCTATGATGAAGTAAAGGAAAAGGTAAAGATGAATATTGTAGTACCCAAAGCTACAAGAAAGACAAAATAGATGATTAAGGCATTGTCTGAGAAATTCGGAGAAGACTCCTCCTCTACACCTGTCAGAGGCACCATTGCCATTACTGAAGAGGAATCTGAAGCCCAAGAGGAAGCTATAACACCAAGCACTGAATTGCCTAAGGGTAAAGTGTTAAAGAGAAAGAAACAGGACACATCAAAAGTCTCACCGATTCCACCTCTAGTAAAGCGACCTAACACTAGAGCATCTGCAGCCTCACCGAGTAAGAAGACAAAGATTGTTACCATTCCCATGGTAACAAAGACATACAAGAAATCTACTCGGAGACTCATTTTGGCAAAAGAGTCTAGTGATACCGAATAAGAGGATGCAAGCAAATTCCAGATTGTCAAGAGCAAGAAGGTAAATGTACATAGTGTTGAAAACTTCTGTGCTAATCTGAAAGAGTATGGAGGATTTGGAGGATTTAGATATGTTAAGTATGAAACCAGGAACAATGATGAAAAGAGACAAATTGAAGAAGTTGTCATCTACACACTTCTAAAGTTCCGATTAGCTCAATTGGAACTAGCTAAGTCACTTCCAAATGAACTATATCTACATAGTGATAATAGGTGGAAGTATGCAATGGAATCAGAGAAATAAATCAGAGAAAGAAGTCTAGTCCATCTCTTTCCTGATATGTCAGTAGCCGAAATAAAGGAATATCTGACAACCTATAATTCAAAGTTTCTTGTCAAACAAAGAGCCAAAAAACTAATGAATGGGCTATATATTGACGTAGAAAATGAGACAAAAGCAAAGTGGCAGGAAATATTTAAAATCAAGGATGCCGGTGAGCAAGCTACAGTTGAAATCATTGATGTCACTGAGCAAGGTCCTGATGCTACCGAACAAGACCCTGTTGACACCATTCAAATAGATGAAGATGTCATGGATTCAGAGGCCCCAGAACAAGAAATGATAGAAGGCACTGCATATGCAAAACTTGTATCTAGTGAATCCGTCTTGGAACAAGTTCAGCCTTATCCACCGGTCAAGTAACCTGTCTCAACTGAAACTCCTCAGGATATAGATCAAGGCACTGAAGGTCACAAATCTGCAATAGGAGAAGGTACTACTCAAGAGCAGACATCTCAAGCACTTTCTGGCACTGAGATTGTTGCAACTGAGACACCAAATACCGAGACACCGAAGGACTCTACAGAGGCTAAAGGAACTGATCATAGTGTTGCCTCTACTAAGCAACCTACCGAGGGTAATCAAGCCTCACAAGCAATTGTCTTAGTTCCATCAGTGAAAGGTAAAGAAAACAAAGTGAAGAAGCATAGTTTTAAAGTTGATTTGTCAAAACCAATAGTGTTGCCCAATGTAGACATAGCAAAATTAAAGGGGCAAGCACTCATTGATTTCAGTGAACTGTGCAAAGTAAAGGCCAAACAAGAGAAGAAAATGACCATTCAAAAGAAAAATAAAGTACTTCAGAAGGTAAAAGCACTCCTAATAGATATGCTACCTGAAGCTATAGTATCAAGAGATGCAGCCATCCACATTCAACTGGATGAACTCCTAACAAAGATAGAGACATCTGGAGTAGATGCATCAGAGTATTTGAGCAAGCTGAAAGACAAAGAGCTCACTGCCAAAATGATAGAAGAGGTACAAAAAGCTATAGCTATTGGCAAAGTTAAACTTGTCAAATTTATTGCTGAGTTGACTCCTCAACTCAAGCACATTCATTATTTACTTCAGAAACTCTACACATTTTCTTTATTCATTAAAGACATTAAGAATAAAACAAAGGTAATTGAGAAAGAGATCACCGATCTCTCAAATAAGTTGACCACCAAGACAAATTCAATTCAAAATTTTTATACAAAGCTTCAACAACTCATGGCCCAACAATTGGACTTAATAAATGAAGAACACAAGATCAGGATGGACATAATGACACTTCAGACATTATTCCTTCCACATCTTTCATCAGTCCAAGAACAGATCAACCGAGCCACATACCTATCTACTACTCAAGAGGGAAGCACTCTAGATGGATTAATATCACTATTGGCTGATATTCAAGCACATAATTCTTTAATGGATAGTGTAAAGGATGCACTCTCTGTCACTCTCACGACGCCCAAACCAAGTACAAATCTATTTTTGACCAGTTACCACCCCCGGATGGAAATTAAGTTTTTGATGTTTGTCAAAAATGGGGAGTGATACCATATATTTGGGGAGTATAGTATACAGTCTTGGGGGAGTGATACAATATATTTGAGGAGTGATACAGTTTTGATACAGTATTGAGAGAATGATATAGTATTCAGAGTATAGTATACAGGGGGAGTATACTGAGCAGAGTAAGCAGAGTATCCAAGAGCAGTGAATTGAGCAGTATACATAACAGTAAGCAAAGCACAAGAATAGATCACCAAGCATGCAAAATCAGAGTTATGTACAGTATATTGACAAGGGGAGTATATCTGATATATTATTTTATTGACTATTGTATATACTATCAGTATAGTCATTTTGCAAAGTATATAGATTTTTGAGTTATAACTTTGAAATTAGTTTTTGTCAAACATCTCAACTAATGTCAAAAGGCGAGATTGTTACTACTTATCATATTGCCATTAGTTTTATGTCAAAGTTATACTCTATACTCTAGTCGGTTATCTATTACCGAAATATTCAGTCTGTATGTACAGTCTAGTCGGTTACAGAAGAAAGCAGTCACGGAACGCAGTATACACTGAGTATCTTTACATGTTTACTGAGCAGCAAAGATGACACACCGAGTTGATTTACATCGAGTGAAACATGTTACCAGATTCATTGAACCTGGACATGCACATGAAAACGTGTTACAAGATTGAGGCACATCTAACTGTTATCATATTGGAAATTGCACTTAAAGATTGTGTATGATTTTGAGGTTATCTAACCAATGAATTATTTTGCATGGTTATTCATTCAATAAATCATGTTAGTAAGATTGAAGCAATGAATTGGATCACCATCATAAGAGATCTATTTATACAACATGAGTTAAGAGTTAAAAGTGTGTGCATGAGTGTAAGAAGACTGTTACAGAGACACAGAGGTCACCGATAGGGTTTTTAAAGAACAGTCGAAGAACAAAGTAAACAGAAGGGTTTACCAAGTTACTATATGGGTTACCGAGGTATGCTATAAGCAAGGTAATCTATTCTAAGCACATAGAATCTGCTATAACATTTTAGATGTAAAGTTGCAAATATTTGTAATGATTTTATTGTAATATTGTGAAATTGAAAGAGAAACCTTTAACAGGGTAAAAGACTCTAATCAAGTCTATAAATTGTAAAGCCTCTAACATGGTGCAACATTTTAGATGAAGTGTTGTAAAATCCTTTAGCAAGGTAGATCTAACAGATCTTGTTACTCCTAATAGGGTAAGCTATCAGAAATAGCTAAACATGCAGCTCTAATTGAGCACTCTTTATTATTGGGGTAGTGAAGTTATGGGTGTCATCCCCATCGCAGTTTCTCTCTAACCAAGAGTTTCTGCATAACCAAAATATATGTGTTATGGAGTGAATCATGTATGATTGTTATCTATTTGTTTTAGTTTTACATTATGGTACTGCACTATTTGGTTTATGCATAACAGTAAAGATATTGTTGAAGAAATGTTTTGAAGTACTGATTCACCCCTTCCCTCTTAGTACATTAGCTTTCCATATTGGGCCTAATGCTACTTTCCTTTGTCATTGCTAACCGATTTAGTCTTACTTCTATAGTACTTAGCAATATGACCTAGCTTGTTGCATGCATAACATGTAACATTGTTCTTTTGAATTGCTTTTACATATTCGGTGTCATTCCTTGACCTACATTGATTAGCTAAATGTCCAAACTTTCCACATGCATGGCATTTAACATTCATTCTACAAGCTTCTGACTTATGACCATTTTTCTTGCAATTTGTGCATTGACCGAGAACTAAATTGTAGTTTTGATTTTCTCTATTTATACATTGTTTAGCCATATGCCAAATTTTATTATAAACAAAAAATCTACCATTGAATTTGTAAGCATTAGATTACCTTACTGGTTTCCTTTGGTCTGATGAGTTCTACATACCGGTTGTCTGATCTTTGTTTGTAGTACTAGAGCTTTCACCATGTTCAAATCCAAGTCCTCTAGAATCATCACTCTGCCTTTGTCTTTTCAATAAATCATCCAACTGTGCATCACTAATACTAAATTTTTCTTTATACTCACTTGCAGTAGTTATATCATTTCTCAGAGTCATTATTTGTCTCTCAAGCTCTTGTTCATTATTCTGGGATTGTACCAAATCAGTTCTCAGTATATCATTCTCATGAGCCAATTTGCCACATTCTTCAAATTTGTTCTTCAGAGATACAACAAGATTTTCTTCCTTCTTCTTTCCATCCTCAATATCTTTTGACATCCTCATAGTCAGGTTTTGCATTTCATTCTTCATGAGCATGTTTTGTTGACTCGGCTTCTGACATTGTTCCTTAAGTGCATTTTTCTCTTCATCATCCTGGTTTTACAAAAGTTCATTCCTCCTAGCTTGAGCTAATGATAACCTTTCTTGCAAAACAAGATTGAATTCATTAGTAGAATTCAATTTGTCTTGCAACTTTAAGTTCTTCAACCTTTCAACATCATAATCCTCAAGTACCATCTCAAGTTGTTTCTCCATAGCCATATTCAATGATTCTAGTTTCGGGATCTTCCCCAAGCTGTTAAACTTCCTCTGAGGCACCAGGCTCTGATACCAATTGTTAGAATACAAGGAATCTAAGAACACTGAGAGGGGGGGGGGGGGTTGAATAAGTGTTCTGCCAATAATATAAGATTTTACCTTATTACAACATACACATATAAACCGGTAAATGAAGAAACATATAACATGAAGTAAATAAACCAGCCACATGAATGAACACCATAACACACTAAATTTTATACATGGAAAACCTCAAAGAGGAAAAACCATGGTGGGATTTGTGAGCCACAATATCAATTCACTGGCCATATGAAAGATATTACATAGGATGGGGGCTTGCACATGCAGGAAGGCACATTGCCTAGAGAACACTTCTCAACACAAAAGAGTCTCACTGACTACAAGCTTCTACTGAGATAAAACAGTAATGGTGAACTCACAAAATGCATCTGCAATGCCAAAAAGAGTTCCAGTTAAAGCTTTGTTCTGTATCGGTTCATAAAACCTAAACCCTTTTATCGGTATCTCCTTTCCTCCAAGAATGTTTTACAAATGATCTACTGATCATTTCATGATATAAATTTCACATACAAATGACCTACATACATATTTTTCACATCACATTATTCTACTTCCTTGTCCTATATCAAAATGACCCAATAAACTGACCTATATACCCTTTACAAATAATATGCCTTATGTCGGCTTACAACATGTTATAAAAGATATTCAATGTCGGCTCTATACAATAATTATAAAATGATTTTATAAATAAAACCTTTCGGATCCCAAATTGATGTCGACTTCACTGAAGTGCAAGATGTCAGTGCCGGTGTCGGTGCCAGTGATGACCCTGAATACTCTAATGCCGGTATCTACCGGTGTATGCCTTCAATGCCGGTATCTGCCGGTATATGCCTTTTAGAGAATCTTGTTGCCATAAATGCCAACATCTGAATCCAATGAGTGTCAATTACCAACAACAAGGTCATTAATGTGACAAATTGCATCATTTCAATTCTTTAATCATCGTCTTGGGGCGTGTCTAGAAGTTGTCTACGATAAGGATAGTCTCAATTGTGGGGGATTGTGCACTGTAGAATAATGAGTTAGGTTGAACCATGCTCCATCAGGAGCTGTCAGGATCTATATAGAGATATTCTTGAGGCTACGATTTGAGAACTTAAAGACTTTTCCAAGGATGAAACTATGAGAATTAATGGATCTAAAAAGAATTCGAGTTTGTTACCAATGATCTAAACATCACAGAATTAAAGATCTTAACCATGGAATTTCCTAATCTTAAACTTAAACAACTTTTATCTTTCTACAAAATTAAATCTATCATTAAGTGCTAAAAAGAATCCTAATGTACATTTGCTGAAAAGGAAATCCAATTTATGCCTACAAAAAATAAACCTAAATTATAGTGCAAAATTGAAATCTAATTTAAACAACAAGAAATAAATTAAATTCCATGATTTAGTCCCAACAATGTTTTTGTTCTTTTCTTAGTACCAAATTCTTCATCTTACTAAAAATGAGAACTTACATTCATTTACTGTAAAGAGACTAACTAACAACTGAAGATTAAAATTTCTATGCATTTCGAAAATGAAATGAATACAACTTAACACTTTATTCTAATCGAGACGACTTAACAAAGATTTTGAACAATGTGAAATAAATTCCAATGAATGAAATCAAACCTAAAAGAGAAACAGCACAAGGATCACTTCCCTTCAGTTGAGCGGGCCCTTCTCTCCCTTTGGTGGTATCCTTATTACACAAATTCTTAGATCAACTTGCTAATTTTCATCAAAATTTACTTCCAATAGGAACTGGAAATAAACTTGCTAGTTACAATGTGAAGCTCTACTACTGAATAACTTACTGAATGATTTTCCTATTACCTAATACAAGACTCAACATAATATTTATAGATATCCATTTATTCAAATTCAAATCATGTTACCCACTTAAAACAGAGTAACAGTTACAACAGAAAGAAAACTTAACCATCGAATAAATAAACTTCAGAATGATGTTTATGTTTCAAAGACAACTAATTAAATAAACATAGGGAACAGGGAAAACTTTAAGAAACCCCCCCTTGGACAAGGTGTAAAAACCTGGTGAAAGTTGTATAATTCCAAGGAAAATTTTAATTTTATTGGCAAATTTTTGCGGTTTACGGAGAGAAATAATAATCTTCATTGGCGAATTAGCCGTGATCACTCAAAGTTTGTGAAAAATCCTGGCGAATTGTATTGTTTTTAAAACCCAAAAAATAATTGCATGGGCAAATGGTAATGTTTTTAAAACCAGAAAAATATTTGCATTGGCGATTTCAACCTATTTTCAAACCATAAAAATAAAATATTGGCAATTTCAAGCTATTTTCAAACCATAAAAATAAAATTTTGGCAATTTTAAGATGTTAACTTTAAGTAATTAAAACACGTGGCACACATTCGTCAACTCTCTACCTCTCACAGTCGTCAAATCTCTCTATCTCCAACTCACAAGCTGAAAATGCTAAGCCTTTTTAACCTCGAGATCTAACGACTGAGGGAAACTGAACTAGCACTCGCCAATTCTTCACCACAAATGTTAAGTCCTCATCACCGCAACGACTTGGAGATAGTGGTAACTTTAACCCTTGTCGCGTACTTGCCAACATAAAACTATTTATCTTAGACCAACTTGAGACCTTCTGACCAAAGCAATTTCACTAACAATCTCCAGCTCGGTAACATAAAATGCTAACACCCAAAAAGCTAGAGACCTCGTGATGTAAACCCAAACCAACTTGTCGCCAACTCGCTGCTTGATCATGTCTTTAGACATTTTACCTCATGAGCTAGCGATAACCATAAAACTTAATCACAAACTATCTGGTTGCTAGCTCGCAACCTAAAATTTTTAAGGCTTGGATGCTGACTCATTCCTGAGGGACTAGTTTGAAGGTTTCTCTTGAGTCGAGGTTGATTAGACAAGCGAGGATGATGGTTTCAGAGGTATAAAAGGATTTGATAGCTTCTAAGTTAGAGATGGGAGATCACAGGTTTCTCTAAGAAATAAGAGCTCAGGTTGCTTGTTGTCAGGGATTTTGAAGCAGAATTTGTCCAATCAAGGAGAAATAAAATCAGATCAAAATCATTCACAATAGATGAGCCTTAGCAGGATGCAGTGGATTTGATAGGCATGATGATGACTTCTAGGAATCTAGAGTCTACAGTCATGTTTTTGATTAAGTAAAAATAGGTTTAAGGGACTCGAAACTCGATTACATTATGAAAGATGAGCAAGAAAGAGATGAAACAAAATAACTGCAAAAGACTAGCACAAAAACCAGCAGCTAAGAAAAAGACAACAAGAAGCTAACAAGAAGTTGGCCCCAAACCCAACACTACAAATCAATTGAAAACTTTAATAGACTCCTCAGCATTCTGATCCAAGAGAATCATCACCTTGGCCACTTCCCTCAGATCGTTGCTTTCCTATCTTAGCTGGCTATCTTTCATTTTGGTCTCCATCCCAGTAGTGTTCTGCCTTGTTCTATGCCTGGGAATCTGGTGGGTGGAGCTGGAAGTTGGTACAACTTCAATGATTACCATATTCTTCTCCTAATTTTTCTTTTCCAAATGATCCACCAAAGCATTCATGTTCTGTGATGAAACTTTTAGGACCTGGAGACTATGGTTCATGAAGCTTTTCAGAGCCTTCTCGGTGAGGGCAACCCGGGTGTTGATGTTGTCTTTATCCTCCTTAGCCTGTTCTTTCAAAATTATGATAACATCCTTCAGGTGTTTCAAATCCCCTTTAATTATGTCTTTTTCTAGCCAATCCTCCATCTCGATTTCCTCCTCAGCTTCACTGGTTTCCATCTCATCATTCTTTTTCCCAGAGTTTGTATCCCTAACCAGCTTATTTATCTTGTTTTTCAGATACCTCTGTTTACTTTGCATACAAGTAATGTTGTTGACAACCCATTTCTGGAACTTGAAGGACTCTAGATTATAGTTACAGGCGATATTCAAGATAGTGTTCACAGAATCCCTACCCTATTCAGTGCCCACAGAGTTAGGATTGTCATCCTCCTTAGAATTCAGAGAAACATTCCTACTATCCGAGCCCATAGGGTTAGACTGAGGGTTTTCAGAGTTACCCCCTTCATCCTCTTCACCAACATTCTCATCCTTTTCATACTCCATTTCTATTTCAATATCCTTTCCCTTTTCCTCCTCCACATCACAGTGCACCTCCATTTCCACATTATCTATATCAGTTCTCCTTTTTTTGTGGGTAGGGGCATTAGGCTGATCCTCTTCTGAATTAGAATCTTTGTAACTCTCAAAGATATGAGCATTAGTGATCAGGGGATCATCTTTGGTTGCCCTAGCCTTTTCCTTCAGATGTTCATAAATAAGCAATATGAGCCCCTGATGGGCTATAGGGTAAGAGTTAGGCTTTTTAGCGTGATCAACAAGAGTCTCATTCAGAGAGGACGCTAAATAAAAAGGCAAGGATATTTTAGCCCCATGACGGAAGTGTTTCAGAATTTCAAAGTGATAGTTATAGATTTTAGTGAATCTACCATCAATAGTGAGATACTCCATTAAAACCCTTAAAACTTTTTGCCAAAAGGGCTTTACCTGCTAAGGAATGTAGTAGAGATGTTGTCTTTCTTCATAAGCTTGCCCTTCTCATCCTCCAATTTTGGGAAGTTTTTGAATGCTTTAGCTACATACTTCTAGTCTCTATAGAATTTAGTACCCTCCTTTTGAAGACCCGTGACCTCTGCAACCAGGTTCTCATCAATTTGCCATATCTCCCCAAGCAAGGTGACTCTGTTATTACTCCAGCCTTTGGCAAAACCATGTGACACAGAATTTCTGCTTCCCTGAAGCTTTTTCATATAGTCAGTAAAGCCATATCTATGAAGCCTTCTCCAAACTTTTAGTTCACTCTTCCAGTTTTTGCATCCTGGGGGCTCGTTCCTGTTTAAGTTACCACCCATTTTGAGCTCCAAGTAGAAATACCCACACCTATAATTCTCAGTCCGCAGATGAAACCCCAAATGCTTGTAATTTCTAGAGTTACATAGACTCTTTCATTGTTTTGAAACTTATGTTTATGGCCGCACAAACCCAACATTTATTTTTATAATCTTCCTCATGCATATGATCATGGAAATGATGCCAAAAATCACTCATTAACTGACAGTTAATCCGCCCCCAAAATCTATCTTTGGAATTCGTTCCGCAAAATATAATCATGACTTTAACTTGCCCCATTGATACGATCAAAATATAATTGCCCTTTAACCTCCCTTTTACAATGAGTTTCTCTAATATATTTAACATCATTCTCTAAATTGACTCCTTCATTTTCTAAGAGATCCGCTATCTTATTGCCTTCTCTTAGAGTATGAGTTATGCTAATATAGACATATTTATTTAACAAATTTTTAGCACTTTTAACTAAGTCAGTAATATTCCAAGAGACAGAGCTTGTACCTTTGAGGGCTTGGATGATGTTTAAGGAGTCCCCTTCAAGCCATATTTTTTTAAATTTGAATCCTTGAGAAAGCTGGAGGCTTTTTAACATGGCCAGAGCTTCGGCCATGTGATTATTTTGGAACCCAAAAGGAGAAGCAAAAGATGCAATGCAGACTCCTTGAGCATTTCTAATAACTCCTCCACCACCTGACTTCCCAGGGTTGCCCTTAGCCGCCCCATCGAAATTCACCTTTATCCAATCATGATTAGGAAAGAACCAAACAATATTATCTCTCCTATTCTTATTGTCAGATCTGTAGACTTTATGTATTAGGTTCCATTCAATGAGGATATCTTTTTCCATATCATTCATATCAGTAACAAATAATTGCTTATTATTCTTGTGAGGAATATTGATGTTCTCTTTTATAGCCCTGTATATTTTTTCAAACACCACCTGAGAGTTACACTTAGCTTCCCTAAATATTTTTTTATTTCTTTCTTTCCAAATGCCCCAGCAAATCATGGGGAGGGTCAAAGACCAAAGGTCCTTAAGTCTACAGTCATGTTGAAAACCACCAAAATGATAATTTTTCACATGAATGCAGAATGAGCATCACCAAATGAAGTGTGAAAATGTTATAAATAAAATGGAGTGGTGACTTAATTGGTAGAAGAGAAAATAAACCTTTTTCATTTTCTAAGAGTGGTTTTTTTCCTTAGAAAGGAAGATGATGTTTGAGCAGGATCGTGTATGGAGTTGTACTTGTTGTGTGCTCTGTGATATCGGATGGGTGTTTTTTTGTTTTCTTTTGTGTGAGTTTGTTTATTGTTAGAGGGGTTGTGAAAGTGAGAAGGATTTCTAGAGGGGGTGTGAAAGCCTTTTTTGTCAAGGGCCAATCATGGCACATCCTTTGCTTCTACTCTGCCATAGGATGGAAAGGGGTTTGAAGAAGGAGCTTGCAGAGGAATGAAAGAAGGATTTGTTTGGGTGGGGAGTGGTAGCCAGTCATCTTTGTGATGACATGGAAGCTGCAACCACCCCCCCCCAACAGATTACATTTACCCTAAAGCTCCTATTTCCACTTTTCCTGATCATGGGCATGAAGGCTCAAGTTCCTCTTTCCATTTTCTCTGTTCCTAGGCATGAAGGCTTCCTCCTCTATTTGGAAATGATTTGTTGGACTTGGATAGAATGTAACATCTCACATTCCATCTGAAATGAAGGCATCAGGGTGATAATGACATGGCTCAAGCAATTTTGCAAGTTATATAGTCATTGGGGTTCCTTTTCTGGTTTCAGTAGTGATTCTAGACTCTAGGTGAAGGGAGAAAGTTGTATACCGTATAGTCATTTACAGAGCAAATGAAAAGAATTTAGTGTCAAGCTTTGTTTGTGCAGGTTCTTGAAGGAGTTATATATAAATTTATTTTGTGTATAATTCTATCTCATTCAAATGATCAGAATCATGAGATTTAAATTTTTTCATTTGTTGCATTGTTATGGTGTATGTAATTTTTCCTTTAATGCTTTCTAATCCTATTATGCCTAGGAATGCAAAATTTCTGTTAGTCTGGAATCATATTAAATAATTAAGGATTCACCTCATTGTAATTGGTGGGTGGATTATAGACAGTCATAGAACACCTCCATATATATTACATAAACATCAATAGCATATAAAATCATAAGAGTATTAAGAATGAAAGTATTAAACACCACAATAGATTATTAGATAGAAATACAATTATACAACATAATTAGTAAAACATCAAGACAACAGACCAGTGCCTTATCCTAGGGCATAGAGTCACTTACAATTCAAGACAACCTAATAATAAACTTCAATAAGATTCATTTGCAGATAAATAGGAATGAAATTATGAATAATGCCATTACATATAGTTACACAACCCAGATTCATATGTAAACTGAAAAACCCTTGACCATTCAATTCATAGTGAAAACATAAATTAAACACAAAGACAATTATGTGAAGATCGCATTGCTCAAACAACAAATGATATTGATATTATATTCATAATGATATTGGAAAGTAAATTCACAATGCAAATTCAACTATGCATTTATCAAATTCTTGAACAATTGAGCTATTATAACTATATTAATATAAGAGTTTTCAAGTTCAACATCATTGATCAATAAAAGTGGCAACCTCAACTTGAGGATTCAACAAGCTTAGGATTACTGTGAGGAATCTTGGGTAGCAACCTCAACCTAAGATTTCTTCTTTGGCTTTAGCATGGCTTGCCACCTGTCCACCTCTTTGTCTGTTGGCTAACTGAATGCCTTTACCTCTTCCAACTTTGCAACTGAATCTATCCATCTGGCATCTATAACTGCCCTGGACTCAACAATAAACTTTGCATGGTCAACCTCAACCTTGAACAGTGAATCAAGCTGACCGTTAAGGAAATCAGCATCAACCTGTTCATTTACATGCTTGATTATTTCATCTTGATCCAAAATCAAATCAAATTCATTGGTCCAATCAAAAACTGATTTTAAATCTCCATTACTACCATAAATTGAAGGCACCAATTTATTATAACCTTCCCCAAATGTCTACAATTTTTTACTTATAAGCACATCCTTCCCTATGAAAAATGCATAAGCTACATTCATTACCTCCACCATGTCTTTACTGTCACTGATCTTGGGAGGGAACTCATCACTATACATCATTGCAGTATCTAGCTTATCCATTAATCTGCTTCTTCTTGACCAAACATTGAATAAAGTTCCAAGAAAAGCGACAACCTCAGAGGATGTTTTGCTTGCCTCTTTCAAATAAATGTGCAAATCGTGCACAACCATAAATTTGTCTTTCAATACACTAATCTTGTGTTTCAGAATTCCTGACACAATAGAGATAGCCTTGACATTTTGTTCCTTTTCAAGCTTTTCAATTTTCCCTGTGTATTCCTCCATTTTTGCTGTCACATCAGTTGCTATTTCTTGTACTTGTTATGTAATCTGTATTGGAGGGGGCTCATTTGCAATTTTTTCTTTCAACTCCACTAACTCTTCCTTGAGAGAGCCCTTCTTCATCAGTGTCTCTTCATATTTTTTAGACAATGCAATCAATTGGGTATATGTTTCCGTGTATCTTCTTGACAAATCCTCTATTTTTGATAAATTCATGAAAGAAACTTGAGTAAAAAATGAGGCAATCTCCGTGTCAGTTGTGTTTTGCAAGTTCCAGATCATTCTATCAACTTTCTTTTCTACTTGGATATTTAGAAGGTGGGGCTTTTGAGTGGAAGGGGCCAAAGACCAAGCAGCAAGTGTCTTTGACTTAGGATTAAATCCTGATCCTCTTATTACATCTCCAATTTCAAATTCAGTTCTAAATATTGGGTCCTCTTGCTTCCTAATCTGATCAATAATAAAAATAGATTGGATATCCCAGTCAGGCATCATAATCATACCAGTAATCTTTATCAATTGTCTTGCCTATTCCACAGATATTTCCTCCTTGTCAGGATCATATTCCTGCAGTGCCTTGATGATCTCCTCTTTCTTTTCTTCATTTGCTTCCTCTATGATCGGATTTTGTTTCACCCTTGTCAAAAAACTTTTAAATTCATTTGACTTAATAAAGTCATCATTTTTCATGAACTCATTTGACAACATCACATGCTCATTAAAGCCTTGAGCAAGGGCTTTGTTTGTTTCTCCTTGTTCTTCATTCTGCCCTACTTCTCTGAGATGTGTCTGTATTTGATGAAAGTAGTGTCCTTGTTTCTTGTAACAATTATTCTAGTAGGGTCTCTCCTCACAATTGTACCGACCTCAGTGGTTTTTTGTTTCTTTGCAGCTAGCACTCGGGTAGATTGAACTTCATCTCCACTCTCTACATCATCAGCATACACACTAAGTGGCCTCTTGCCATGTGAAGAATGTCCATCTTGGGGGTCTTGTTGCTGAGCAGTCACTTTTGAAATTTGAGGCATTTTTTCCATTAGAGTTTCATATAAACTCAACATTTTGTTAATGCTCTCCAGGTACGGGCTATCAGGGCAAAAACCTGAGAAACTAGGGTCAACAGCCAACAATTCTGCTTCAACTCTCATCAAATTTTTCCATTTTCTTCTCCTTTCTTGTACTTCATCTTTTCTCAGTAAATTTCTAACCACATCTTCATCATCCAATGGTTCATGGTCCTTTATTGTGGCCCAAGGTGTCATTTTTGGCATTGCAACTTTAATAAATTGTTCCGGATCACAGAATCTAGACACAACATTAACCAACCTATACTGCTTAAGGAAATTGTTTACTTCATCAAAGGAACTCCTACCAATGGTAAAATCAGACGCAACCCAAACCTAGGAAGAAAAGAACCCTTCCTGTGTTTATCAAGGTATTCTTTTTCAAGTAGGGTCAATTGCCAGATAAACTCCATAAAAGCAATCCTAATTGGAATAAATTTTGGTAAAATATGGGGAGGCTGAGGACACCCATAGACTCTCATCATAGTAAAGTTAACAAAAAAATAAGTCCCCCCAGTTATGTGAAATAGGCCAGTTTGGAACATATTGGTGAGGTCTCAAAACTCTCCTAACATTAATTGACAATCATTCCCTATTTATTTCTAGCATTTCCATAATTGGCAAAAAAATCCAATTTTCAAAGAAAAGGAAAGAAGAATGGGGAGAACTACTATCCCAAACTTGGGTCCATCTTTGTATTGGCATCAAGACACTGAATTCTTCTTTCAAATGCTCGAATTCTTTATCCATGAACTCAACATTATAGAACAAGATTAAATGCATCAGCAATGAATAATGCTTGAATGTAGGGCTGGGTGCACCACTTTGAATTTCAACTAGAGCATTATGAATTTGTTCAACCACATAGCCCACATAATCATAATCTTTGTTAACATCTGGGTGTTGAATGTCCATAGCCATCATTAGTAATTCAGCTACCACTGTTGAATCTCCATCAAAACCCAACACTTTGCATAATCCATAGATTGTACAATGCATATAATGGTGGAAAGGTGTGATGTCAAATGGTGGTTCGATACTCTCTGGAATTATAACCGGCTTCTTATTCACCCTAGGCATGTATCTGGGCATTGCATGCTTCTTGATAACACCTTTGTATTTATCATAATCCTCTGCAATCCGCTCCAAATCTACATTTGTACATGCAACATCAGTAATCTGGAAAGCTTCAACAAAGCTAGCTCTGTTAATTGAAACTAGGGCAGACTGGTTCTTTCTTCTAATTACCCTAGATACTGGGCAATAGCATTTGGCCAACTCTTTGATCAGATCCACATCAACATACACATCTGGCACAATTAACTTTGCCATATTTAAATCCCAAGGGTTTGACATCAGGACACCCTTAACCCTATTTTTCCAGATATAATGAAATAGAGTAGAACCAGTCATATTAAGCATGGTAGGGTTTCTACATTGGCTCCATAAATCTCTCCATGCCAAATGATTTGTATTCAAAGCAATGGAAGTCCCTGGCATCAATTCTACAAATTCATCTTTGTATTTCTTAACCATTGTTTCCTCAGTGGCACTGGCCTTGGAACCTCCAGGTCCTCCTACTCCACTTGTCATGGCCTTGGGCTTGGGCTTGGGCTTGGGCTGGGAAACTCCAGTACCACTCGCCGCCTAGCTCATTTTAGCTACAGGAGAAAAAAATAACCATTTTTCTAAAATTTTCTCACACCCAACACTCTGAATTCTCCAACATTGTTGCAAAGCTCAATTCACTAGATTACCTCGAAGATAGAATGCATTAATGCAATTATACAAAACCTTGGCTCGATCATGCAATTTATGGTATTTACTATTTGAATTTTGGGCACTGTCACTTCTCTCAAGTCTCAAGTCTCATTAATTGCCACACTTGCATGAACTAGCTACTATGACATAATGACATTATTTCAAACTTCAAACTGAAGTACTCGAGTGAAGTTTGAATTCATGCCCTTCTATTTGATTGGCGATTGGCATTCAAAATTTTTACAGAACCCGGTAAACAAGTCCACGTGTTAGTGAGTTAGCGACAATGCTACCAAATTCTCTGAATTGCAAGCTCGCAACCCCTTTTATGAATCCTCAAAGAATCTCGCGAGTGAGCGACAACCATTGATCTAACAAAACAACTTATTTCATCGCAAGCTCGCAACTAGAAACTTAACTTGACTTAAACTCTTGCGATCCTGCGACAACAAGACACTTAGCCACCTTCGCATGCTTGCAACACTTTTTGACTTAAGACTTACAAACCTGTGAGCATGTGATGACCACAAAATCAGACCAAAACTTACCTGTCACCAGATTGCAACTTAAAATGCTAAACAAATTCAAAACCTGTGAGCAAGCGACTTAACCGCATCGCATGATCACAAATTAAAATGACTTAACCATGAACACCTTGCGACCTTGCGATAACATAAAATCACATCCAGTCGCAACCTCACAACATAAAATGGTATCTGGGCACCGTCACTTCTCTCAAGTCTCATTAACTTCCACACTTGCATGAACTAGCTAGTGTGGCATTAATTCAATTAAATTGATAGAATGCATTGATGCAATTGTACAAATATCAAAATCTCAGCTCGATCATGTCAAAACTTTTTTACAGAACCTGACAAACAAGTCCATGTGTCAATCCCCATCTTTAATTGCACACTCTCAACCGGTTATAACAATCAGGAAAGGAACCGGCGAGTTAGCGACAATGCTACCAAATCCTCTTAATTGCAAGCTTGCAACCCATTTACAAATCCTCATAGAATCTCATGAGTGAGCGACATCCGTTGATCTAACAAAATAACTTATTTCATCACAAGCTTGCAACTCAAAACTTAACTTGACTTAAACCCTTGCGATCCCGCGATAACAAGGCACTTAACTACCATCGCATGCTCGCAACACTTTTTGACTTAAGACTTACAAACCCACGAGCATGCGATGACCACAAAATCAGACCAAAACTTACCTGTTGCCAAATCACAACATAAAATGCTAAACAACTTCAAAACCTATGAGCAAGCGACGAAACCAACTAAGCTGCGATACCAACTACATCGCATGATCACAAATTAAAATGACTTAACCATGAACACCTCGTGACCGTACGACAACATAAAATCACACCCAGTCGCAACCTTGCAACATAAAATGCTCAAGTGCAAAACATCTTGCGAGCCAGTGACAACTAGAATCTCCCAGTACTTGCAAGCTCGTGACTTAAACTGACTTGATGATAAAGGACCTGCGAGATAGCGATAACCATTAAACATGTATGACCAACCGTTTGACCACACTTGATGTTGACATGGACAAATAAATAGAGGACAACTCAGATTTTCAATGCACGACAACTTCGGTTTACTAGCCAACTAAGACAAAAAACAAACACAAAACCCTAATCGCCATGAACATCATTTTAAGCATTTAATGTAGAATAGTAGAATGGCTCTAGCAGTAATAGTTATGCAATATGAATAATTTTATGGATCTTGTGACACAAATTTGTTGCATTTCATGTTCAACATGTTACATAATGTGGAACCAAATACCAAATTACTAATAATTCAATTGTTTACTAATAATTCAAATTCACAATTAAAAATATGAAATAAGTATTCGTTCTACTTTTGACTGACAAATTCAAGGAATACAATATCAAAAATCATCAATGACAACTATAGTATTGCAATTTTGCAAATTGAAATTGTAATATGACTCAAGAATTGTAGTATAATTATAAATACCTATAAACTGACTGCTAATTCACTTCAGTGATTCAATCCGACTGTCTGAGGCTTCTATATCCCAAATGGACTCAAGATCTGGAAACTGACTAGTACTAACAGGTTCATCTTCATTCTGAGTCGGGTATTCTAAAATGTCTTCGTCTTCATGCTGACTCTGAGTCTGCGATCCATCATATTAATTTGTCTCAGCACTAGCACTAGCAGTAGCACCACCAAATTTTAAAGTGTTGCACACCCCTCGTCTATCACACATGGAATTCCAGATTGCCAGTGCCCTATCATATGGAAAATCTCTAACATTATACTGGGTTACAAACAACCTCAAGCGAGTTTCCAAATTCTTGTCTAATTTGTTTCTGATCTTTGATTTCAAAAACTCTAATGCATTGAAAACTCTCTTATCTTCCACCGACCCCAATATCATTGTTTGACATAAATCAACAAGTTTCAAATATTCTGGTATTGCAATACGCAATGCTTCACTTTGATCTATCCTTTTCCAAAGCCTTGTGATTGATCCACGTTCAAATGGATTCTCCAAGTTAACCAACTGCTATTTCATAACCAATGCAAACTGTTTACATTGTTTTCTAAGATGATCTGAATTTAAAATTCCTTCTATTGGCTGTCCATTGCAATATGCATCTTTTGAAAATGTCAATATCAATTCCTCTAGTTTTTTATGATACATCTTTGCATCATTTGGATTATCTCCAATTGAATGCCAAAATTGAGGATACACACAACCCATGGCTTCAAGTAATTTCTTCTCAAAGGGAATCTTTCACGAATCTCAATTGAAAGTTCATATGCAATAGACGTCAAATTATCACTAACAGATTTAACAATCTTGTCAAAATCTTCCTTTTTAACTGGTAGTGCTCTACCTCCCTTGCCCGTCTTAGATTGGTGTATTGGTATCTAAAATCCTTTTACAAAGACACATAACTCATTTTTTGTATTGAAATGTAAAAAAAATTCAGCATGATTCAAATCTATAATTATCTGCCACCTAAAAAAATTTGGGCTTCGCCCTGCTAGATCTGAATATAGACCATCCAAGCTCAAGCATGTCATTTTACGTAGAGTGCTATACTCATTGATATACATAGTTCTATCTTGGGCTTTCTTAACAAGTTTGTTCATTGAATCCAACATGGGGAGAAGACTAGCTAAAGTTAACAGAGTCTCTATATCACTTAACTTATGTAAGAGATCATGAGATTTGTCTATTGTGAGGTGTTGCTCATACATTAGTCCGATCAAGGATTGATATTCTGTTAGAACTCGTTCTGCTGGTCCATGCAAGGAGATCCATCTGGTCTCAACATCCCTAAGAAGCTTGTTTCCTCCTGTTACTCCCTCAACAAAAATCTGAAATTCTGCAAAACGTTTAGGACTTTAGCAGAAGTATGAGTGGAGCTCGTGGACCAGAACTTCAACTTTTGATACTTTAGGGAAATTGCTTACAATTCTATATGCTAAATTTATTCAATGGTCCATGCAGTGGATGCCAACCATGTACGGTGCAATACTAGTTTGTAATCTTGCGCAAAGACCAGTCCTTTGACCTTGCATTACTACAGCTCCATCAGCTCCAACACACACCAACTTCTTGGCAATTGTCAAGTCATCCATACTAGCAATTTCATTCAAAGCTTTCTTAACTTCCAAATATAAATTTTCTGCTGTTGAATTGCCCCTCATTTTATGAACACAGAGTAGATGAGGTCGATGGATGTGTTCTTTTATGGTATAAACATGCATACAAACCCAAGCAGTGTTATCTACCACAGTAACTTCATCTATGGATAATTAAATGAAATTTGACTCTTTTACACTCTCTTGTAAATTTTCCTTTTCCACCTCAGTGAGATAGTTTGCCATTTCCCATCCAGTGTTTATTGACCAATGTGACATAGGATAGTGAGGAACATTCAAAAAAGATAATAAATTACTACATTCTGGGAAATCTTTCATAGGATACCCTCTTGACATAATATGAAAAACAACACTCATCTGAACAGTCTTTGCTAGGTTTGCATCTTTCGCTACATGTTCAAGCCCAACCTTGATTGTATTTCCAAATCCACTATTACGAATCAGTGTCATTTTGTGGTTATGCTCTTCATATTCCGCGACATACTTAACATGAAGACATTCTTCCTTTGATTTCCATCTTACTACTCGTGTTTCCTTTCCGTCTATGATCTATTTTTCATAAACCTTACCAATATGCTTTTCTATGGTGTCAAGCGTTAGCTACATCTTCTTCTCTCTTTTAGTTTTCTAGCTACAAATCTTACACCTGAATTCTGTTGGTTGTTCATCATTGTTTGGGGCCGGTTCAATGAATGGGTACTTTGCTACCCAATCAATCTTAAAACTCCTTGTCATCTCCCACTCTCGCCCCAATTTTACTTTCCTTTTTCTTTGCTTCCTACCAACATCAACTTCAGTACTAGCATTTGCATTTGCCAATGGTATCTCATTGTGTGTATCCCTTAGAACATCTTCTACTGTGTCGGTATTGTCATCCTCATTTGATGCATTTAACTTAATGACAATCCCACCTTGTGGTGGTGGTAAGCTACTGTGAATGGGTTTTGCAACTGCAGAGGTTGATGGACCAGAAACTTTGCCAATTCCAAAAAAAGACTTTATGGTACTATCTTTAAGTTTAAGTTTTGGGCGTTTTGATGGCCTCCCAATCCCTTCAGTTTCACTGGCCCAAGGAGTCTTACCCTTGTCTGACATCCCAATCCCTTCACCACCTTGAGGAGTCTCACCCATGTCTGACTGTGACATCTTGAGTCTTGACCTCTCACTATGAATTAAAAGTTAAAACTAATACTATCAAGTATGAAGAAATGATTACTCACCTTTATGCCTTCTCAATTCTCTGAATCAGGAATCAAGAATGAATGGCTGGGCATGTGTTGTAGGATTGTAACTCTGGCCCTCTACCCTACAATGAACTTTGACTTTCCAACTCAATTTGTGGAATGTGAATCGAGACTTGAGACTCTAAGAGCTCCCAATTTACTAATCAGACATGAACAAATTGTAAGAAAGAGTGTAAGAAATAGTGTATTTATAGCAATCCATGATTGCATTTTTGGCGAATTGCATGGGGCCCGGGCATCGCAATTGCCAATAAACATTTAATTTAATTGCATTTTTGGTGAATTGCATGGGCATGCAATGAACATTTAATTTAAGCGGGGCGAAATGGGTCCTCGAATGCTTATAATGTTTTATTTGATATTGGCGAATTTGGCCGATGCATGCAATGAACATTTAATTTACCATTGGCGAATTAGGTCCTGGGTACGTGGTTGTTTTACTATTGCTAGCAAATAATGGAGGTGATCTAATACCCACATCTGAGTGATTCCAGGTGAATATTACGGGCATGCATGTTGATGGTGTGTGGTCAATGGCGAAGCCAGATTCTATACTGTATTGTTAACCCCAAAATTCCAAGCGATTTGACCACGATGTTGCCCCAGACTATTCGCACGGAATTCACCAATTGGAAAAGATTCACCACTAAAAAACTCTCTAGTAGGGAAGATCAAGAGGATTTCCAATCTGGAGCATCCCAAAATCCATCATCAAACATGTGGCCATTGAATTGTAGTTAACTAATTTAGCTTGCTTGTCCTGCAAAATATATTCAAAAATACATTTATGACAACAAAACAGAACAAAGCAATATATTTCTGATTAACACGACATTCATATTTGCAATTTTAATAAAAAAGTGAAATATTTAACCATAAGATACTATTTCTAATATTACTTCTAATATGCAGAGTATAATAGAAAAAAAGGATAAACAGGCAAGTAATAAGGATGCCGCCAGGAATATTAGTTCACAAATAATTAAAAGTTTTAAAACATAAAGTATGATTGAGAATGTCATGATGAACCCTCATTATTTTCTTCTCCTTCTAATTCCAACCATGTCCTCATGGTTGATCTGGGAGATCCCTGTTCTGCCTTTCAATCCAAAATGTCAGATCCATCTTATTGAAGTTATACTCATGATACCTTCTAGGGGCTACATAGTCATTCCACTGTTCAACTTCATCTGTCCAATCCCTTAATGTTGATCCTGCAAAATTTGCTGGTGCATTCAACTGTGGTACTAGAATAAGGATTAGGGGAGGCCTGGCTTTCATTCCAACCTATTTGATCTCCTGTTCTTCTATTATTCTTATGATTGATCTTTCTCTGTTAAGGCTCGAGGAGATGTTTGTAGGGGAAATGGGCTCTCTTCTTCTCAGTGGTAATGTAATGGTATCATACCTGGCCCTAGATGCTGGTTTTGGACATCTTTGAATTCCCTTATACTTTTTGGCATATGATGAAGCGGTGACAAAGTGTGTTGTCATTGATGTCAATATGTTCTAAAGAAGGTACACCGGTATGCACCGGTATGAAGATTGGAAGCGGTTTTGGTCAACCGAGATGCAGTGGACTGGTGTTAGGGTTCACTAAGTGTAAATACTAGTTGGTAGTCTCTGTTTAGTTTTAAGGGTTCCCAGTATGATCTGTACGGTGCAACCGATGGTGTTTTGTGAATGTTAAGAATAAGGATCAGGATGCCACGTCAGCTGTGTGCACGTGAAGGATTTCGTTAAGGATTTTGCATGTGGAGATCGAATGCATTGAATGCCTACCTTGGGAATGTGCGATTTTCTGAGCGGTGTATGAAGAGCGTGTGATGGGTTATCATTTTCCAGATGTGGTGAAGATCGGACAATGCAGAGTGACTTGTGATCTGTTTAAGATTGTTTTATTCTATGCTAAGTGTTTGGACGGTTAGGATTGGACCTCTTGTAATTGTAAACCTAAAATGCTTAGGGTTTAGGGTTTATGTTACTGACCTAATTCTTGTCTATAAGGTCGATGAGTGTTGATATTATTGTTGTTGGAAAATGTTGTTTTTGTGTCTGTATGTTGAGATTCTTGCCAAACCAGAGTGTGAAACCTGTAGAGGAGAGGAGCTGAAAAGGATCTGCCTTAGCAAGTAGTGTTGTTATTAGATCAAAGCTTTACCTGTTGACTTCTAATCATTTCAACAGAAGGAAAATCCCTTGATTGGGTAGCTTTAATAGGCTTGTTGTAAATCCTCTAACCAGGGGACTCAAGTTCATTGAATTCTTTAAATCCTCTAGAGAGGTAACCTTTAATAGTGTTTCAACCTTTAATAGGGTATATAGCCATCCCTTAACCAGGTGATCTTTAATAGGATCGATTCCTAGCAAAACCTTATTGTAAAGTCTTTAACCAGACTAGGATCCTAATAGAGAGGACTTCAAAAGAGTTCAAAACAAGCTTATGGGTATTCATCCGCATCGTGGTTTTTCCCATTTGGGTTTCCACGTGAAAAATCTGTGTGTTATGAGTTGTGCATTTTCCATGTGATGTTTCAGTATTCTTGTTTAAGTGATTATGCATCCAAAGCTAATGGTTATGGTATTACTAATACAACACATGCATATGTATATGGCTGAAGTAGTTATCAAGTGTTGAATGATATTTGAAGTATTCAGGTTACCAGTTTAATCTGTCCAAAGTCTTACTGTGTTTAATCGGTATTGCCATGGTTAAGTTCAATGATGAAGACAACTGGTTAGCATTGTTTAAACTTGATAAGTTGTGGAGAAGTTTTTGTTTGTACTGATTCACCCCCCCTCTCAGTACCAGTTAGGGTATTTGTTGTTCATCATTATTTATCAATTGGTATTAGAACAAATCCAGGTCCTCGGTGATATAAGCTTAACTGCTTGAGGTAAAATATCCCGCTTTAATGATGAAGAGGGAAGGTCCTAAGTTCAATAGAGATAACTTCAAAATATGGAAGGACAAAATGAAAATCTATATCAAGAGTTTGGGTGCTCAACACTAGAGCTATGTTGAGAATGCCTATATAATCCCCACTAGAACTCTAACTGATGATAAGAAAAGAGAGATTCAAGAAAATGGATAAGTCATGGAAGCCCTTATTAGCAACCTATCCGATATTGAGTTCATTGATGTACAAGGTAAGGAATATCATAAGGATGTATGGGACACATTGGAAACCATTTATGGTGGTGATGAGCATGTCAAGCAAGCTAAGGAAGAGAGCCTTAGAGGAAAATTTGAAGACATGAGGATGGTTGAAGGGAAAACCTTTCAACAATATGGCATAAGGATCAAGACTGTGGTTGGAGATATCAAGAGCACTGGTGGAACAATTGAAGATGCCACCATTCTCAGTAAAGTTTTGAGATCATTGTTACCGGTCTATGCAATCAGAGTTGCTTCTATTTGGGGGCTAAGGTCTATTGATAAAACCAAGGTATCCTTAGACTCTATCATTACAAAGTTGACTGCATATGAGTTGAATAGCTATGATGACATTGTTTAGAAGACCGAGTCAGCCTTTAGAGCATCTGTTGCACCAACCAGAAAAGGAAAAGAAGTACGTACCAGTTATGAATCTAGCCAATGTAGAGATATGGATGATGAAGAGATTCTGATGGAGTTTGAAGCTCTTCTTGCCAAGAGAATTCCAAAAGGCATCGGAAAATATAGAGGTAAGCTTCCTTTAAAATGTTTTTCCTACAATAAGATAGGATATATAGCTATTAACTGTCCTAACAATGACAATAAGGATAAACTGGAGAGGTTTAGAAAGTATAAAGGAGGAAAGAGAAGAAATTGTCTTGTTGCAGTGGATGAAGGTGTTATTGATGAAGAATCTGAGGATGAAGAGAATGGGGATATAGTGTTTGTAGTTGTAAAGGAAGAAGTGTCTGAGAAGAAAGCACTTGTCTCTCGCATTGACAACTCTAATGAGTGGATTATTGATAGTGGTTGTTCTCACCACATGACTGGTGACCGGGGAAGTTTCTGTCTCTAGGAGAATATGATGGAGGTGTTGTCAAAATTGGCAACGATGCACCTTGCTTGGTAAAAGATAAAGGATCCATCTCATTGAATAGAAAGAGAAGTGTGGATGATGTGGTCTTAAGCACAACCTTTTGAGTGTTTCTCAGCTAAATGACAAAGGACTCATTCTGGAGTTCAAAGGTGGAGTCTGCAATATAATTGGAAAGAGTGGTGAACTTATTGCGACCGGTAAGTAGACCAGAGGTAACTTGTTTCAGCTAAATGCTAATATTAGTCAGTGTCTGATGGCAAAGTTTGATGACAGTTGGATATGGTATAGGAGACTTTGTCATATGAACTTTTATAATATTGTAAAGGCTAGTAAGATCAAGGCAATAGGAGGATTTCCTTTGCTAAACAAATCGGAGAATGCTTTATGCAGATTGTCAACTAGGGAAGATGTCTTCCTCAACATTCAAAGGTAAGTCTTTTTCAGCAGAGAACTTACTTGATCTTGTGCACACCGATCTGTGTGGTCCTATGAAAACAAGAAGTATTCAGGGAGATTGGTATTTCATGATTCTTATTGATGATTGCTCAAGAATGATCTGGGTCACATTCTTGAAAGACAATTTGGAGGCATTTGGAAAGTTCAAAGCCTTTAGAGCATTGCTTGAGAAGGAGAGTGACAAAAGAATAAAGTGTCTTAGAATCGATCAAGGAGGTGAATTCACTTCTGATGAATTCAACAAGTACTATGAAGAGAGCGATTTCAAGAGGCAGTTGTCTGCCCCAAGGACGCCGCAACAAAATGGCATAGCAGAAAGGAATAACATGACTGTAGTTGAAGCGGCTAGAATAATGTTGATCTAAGGAAAGGTAGCTCACACCTTTTGGAGAGAAGCGGTGAGCACTGTAGTCTATACTATGAACCAGGTACTCATCAAGAAAGGTAATGATAAAACTCCTTATGAGTACTGGACTGGGAAGACTCCCATTGTGAGTTATTTTAAAGTATTTGGTAGTAAGTGTTATATCAAGAGAGGTAAGCATTTGAGAAAGTTTGATGCTAAATGTGATGAAGGAATATTTCTGGGATATTCCACAAAGAGAAAAGCTCTCAAGTACTACAATAATATGACTTAGAAAATTGTTGAGAGTATCAATGTCAGGGTTGATGAATCCCTTAAGGAGCCAAAGGAAACCTACAGTGAGCAAGCAGAAGATGAACTGGATGTAACCTTCTTTGAACTAGTTAAGAAAGAAACAAGCAAAAACCTCAATTTTCTTGTACCGGTAGAAGCTGCAGTAGGTGAAGAAGAAGAGGAAAAGCAAGCAAAACCAGCTAGAGTCATTCCTAGATATGTGAAACTACATCATGATCCGAAGTAGATCATAGGAGATAAAGATGTAGGGATACTCACAAGAAGAAAGATGAAAGAGAACTCTTGCATGATTTCTGAATTTGAGCCTAAGACCACTAGGGAGGCACTTACCGATGAAGACTGGATAAAGGCAATGGAAGAGGAGCTGGACAAGATAGAAAATAATGCAACATGGTCCTTGGTACCCAGACCGGAACACAAGAATGTAATATGTACCAAATGGGTCTTTAGGAATAAGTTGAATGAAGAAGGCACAGTGGTAAGGAACAAGGCAAGACTTGTATGCAAAGGGATATGCTCAGGAAGAGGGAGAAGACTATGGAGAAACCTTTTCCCTAGTGGCTAGACTGGAAGGTGTCCGAATGCTACTTTTATTTGCAGAATTCAAGGGATTTAAGGTATGCCAGATGGATGTGAAGTCTGCGTTCTTGAATGGAATCCTATAAGAGGAAGTGTATATTGAGCAACTAGATGGGTTTGCCTTATCAGAAAATAGTAACATGGAGTGTAGATTACACAAGGCCCTGTATGGATTGAAACAAGCACCAAGGGCATGGTATGAACGGTTACAATCTCATCTTGTAAAAATAGGATTTCAGAGAACAAGTGAGGATAACAACATCTACCTGAAATCTGAAGGTAATCAGATTCTGATCTATTAAGTGTTTGTAGATGACATAATCTTTGGAGGAGATGATGAAATGAGTCATGCATTTGCAGATGAAATGAAGAAAGAGTTTAAGATGTCTCTCATTGGAGAGATAAAGTTCTTCATTGGTCTATAGATTCACCAGATAAAAGATGGAATCTTCATTACCCAGTCCAAGTATGTCAAAGAGTTATTGAAGACCTTTGGCACAGAGGAGAGAAAACCGGTTGGTACACCGATGGTGACTGGTTGTAAATTGACTAAGGAAGATGATTCAGTGTTGGTGAATGAGGAGTACTGGTTAATGATCGGTAAGCTGCACTATGTGGTGCACAACAGACCGAACATTGCTCATGCAATGGGCATAGTAGCTTGTTTTCAGAAGAGTCCAAGAGAATCCCACTTGGTAGCTGTAAAGAGGATTCTTAGATACCTGAGAGGGACTGTTGACTATGGATTGTGGTATCCATACAATGGTGATTTTAATCTCAAGGTATTTACCGATGCATATTAGGCAGGTAATGTGGATGATCGAAAGAGGACAACCGGTGGAGCGTTCTTCCTTGGTGGAAGATTAGTCTCCTAGACGAGCAAGACACAAAGATGTATTTCTCAGTTTATAGCTGAAGCAGAATATGTAGCAGCATTTATGAGCTGCACTCATGCAATATAGATGAAGCATGTACTGAATGGCTTCAAAGTGCTTATATCTGAACCAGTGAGTATTTTCTGTGATAATACTAGTGCAATCAATATTTCCAAAAATCTGGTATTGCATGCTAGAACTAAGCACATTGAGCTCAAGTATCATTTCTTGAAAGAGAAGGTTCAAAATAAAGAGGTTGTATTAGAACATGTTTCCAGTAAGGAGAAACTAGTAGACATATTCACTAATCCCTTACCAAAGACTATATTTACCTATTTGAGAGGTGAATTAGGGTTACTACCCCTTCATGAAGTAAACTAAAGTTGTGTGCTCCACATCAATCAGGTACCATAGTGACAAATCTTACAAGGTTGATGTGTAGAAGGATGCTACTCCATAGGGGGAGCAACATAGTGGAGTATGGAAGCTTGTGCCTCCACTTTGGCATTGTTGTCAAAGGGGGAGAAGATATATGATAGGGGAAAATATATCTGGTGTATGGGGGAGAAGATATCTAATGATGAAGATATATGGAAGAGTACACACTGACCAGTCCAAATGGTGGTGGTTGTGATCTTTGAACTGATATATGACAACCAGTATATGCTATTGAGCATGGTATAAATACTGAGCAATGATACACCGAGTATTTCCATCAATGCCAAAGGGGGAGATTGTTGGCATATGATGAAGCAGTGACAAAGTATTTTGTCATTGATGTCAATATTTGCTCAAGCAAGTACACCGGTATGAAGATTGGAAGCAGTTTTGATCAACCAAGATGGAGTGGACTGGTGTCGGGGTTCACTAAGTGTAACTATCGGTTGGTAGTCTCTGTTCAGTTTTAAGGGTTTTCGGTATGATCTGGGTGGTGCAACCAATGGTGTTTTGTGAATGTTAAGAATAAGGATCAGGATGCCACGTCAGTTGTGTGCATGTGAAGGATTTCCTTGAGGATTTTGTGCATGGAGATCGAATACATTGAATGCCTACCTCGGGAATGCACAATTTTCTGAGCGGTGTATGAAGAGCACATCATAGGTTACCTTTTTCCAGATGCGGTGAAGATCGGACAATGCAGAGTGACTTGTGATCTGTTTAAGATTGTTTTATTCTATCCAAAGTGTTTGGACGGTCAGGATTGGACCGCTTGTAATTGTAAACCTAAAATGCTCAGGGTTTAGGGTTTATGTTACTAACCTAATTCTTGTCTATAAGATCGATGAGTTTTGATATTATTGTGAAACCTACAGAGTGTGATTATAGAGGAGAGGAGCTGAAAAGGATCTGCCTTAGCAAGTAGTGTTGTTATCAGATCAAAGCTTTACCTGTTGACTTCTAATCATTTCAACAAAAGGAAAATACCTTGACCAGGTAGCTTTAATAAGCTTGTTGTAAATCCTCTAACCAGGTGACTCAAGTTCATTGAGTTCTTTAAATCCTCTAGCGAGGTAACCTTTAACATGGTTTCAACCTTTAACAGGGTATATAGCCATCCCTTAACTGGGTGATCTTTAACAGGATCAGTTCCTAGCAAAACCTTATTGTAAAGTCTTTAAAAAGACTAGGCTCCTAAAAGAGTGGACTTCAAAAGAGTTCAAAACAAGCTTAAGGGTATTCGTCCCCACCATGGTTTTTCTCATTTGGGTTTCCAAGTGAAAAATTTATGTGTTATGAGCTGTGCATTTTTCATGTGATGATTAAGTATTCTTGTTTAAGTGATTATGCATGGAAAGCTAATGGTTATGGTATTACTAATACAACACATGCATATGTATATGGCTGAAGTAGTTATCAAGTGTTGAATGATATTTGAAGTATTCAGTTTTACTGGTTTAAGCTATGTGAAGTCTTACTCTATTTAACCGGTATTGCCATGGTTAAGTTTAGTGATGAAGACAACCGGTTAGCATTGTTTTAACTTGATAAGTTGTGGATAAGTTTTTGTATGTAATAATTCACCTCCCCCTCTCAGTACTAGTTAGGGTATTTATTGTTCATCATTATTCATCAATATCGTTGTCCGAATTTTGGGAATATGAAGGTTGAACTTGTTGTAGTTTGGAAATTGAAACAAACTTAGATCAAAAGGCTAAATAATTGGGAGTTTCATCTCTTATAGGAAGGCCCAAAGCATTTTGTGCCTCTCTGTACTGACTTAATTGGTTTTCCTAGTCTACTTGATTTTGCAATAATGACACAAGAGCTCTGACCTAAATGTCTCCAACATAAATTTTGAGGAAGGACTAATAATAGTGACCCATCAGAAACCCATGTAAGAAAAATTCACACATTTGGTTCTCGTAAGTGGGATGACTGCTATAAAAATGCACAAGGAATTCATGATCATGATTATAATCTATCTTTCTATCCAGAACTAATTGATTTATCTTCCATATAAGGAATTTATCACATAGAAACAAAGAATAAAGACCAGAAGGCTTTCTCATTGATACTAGAGTAGATGAAAGTTCCACAATCTTCTCTACCCTTTGGACTACTTTACCTTTATATGTTCTTTTTCTTCTTCTAGCTGCTTTTTGAGCTTAGAATTCTCTTCTGCAATTTCTCAATAATCAAGGAAAGTTCCCATGTGAGGGAAAAATAAGTTATTGTTCCTTGAGTTGATGTTGATGGTCTTTGATTTCTTAGTTCAAGCTCTTTCATTGCCAATTCCTCTTTCAACTTTCTAATTTCTTCATTGTTTTGCAACAATTGTGCAATGGTTTGATTTAAAGCTTGTTCAGTTTGTTCTACAATTTTTCTCCAATTTTCCTCTTTTTCAAGAAGAACTCTTTGTATTGTTTCAATGTTTTGGGTTTCTTTTCTAATTTCTTCTTCCTTTGTCTCAAGATTTCTTCCACGAAGCTTATTTTCTTCTCTACATAAGAAAGGTCTATCTCTAAACAAGACATTAACATTGCTTTTACCAAATCCGCATCTTCTTCTTCTCTACCCTTATCAATATTTTGAACATTTTCTTCTTCTACTAGAATTTATTTTCCTTCCCTTCTCACAAATTGTGAAGGAGATGGAGGTTCTTGAGGTTCAACATTGTGTGGAGAAGAGGAATAATTTTGAGTTTCCTCAAATTCTTCAGAAGCTTATAAAATTTATGTGTCTGCTGCAGAGGGTGTAGAGGAATGAGGAGATTGTTGTGCTTGCTCCTCATCAGAGGAGTCTGTTACAAGCTAGGGTTGCAGTTGCACCAAAAGATTGACCTGTCAATGCCCTATACACCCAATAGACTTATAGAATCCATATGAGGTTGTTACACCATGTCGTGAATTCCTACGAGGGATGTTGGCCCACTACCAACAATCCCCCTCCCAATGTCACTCACCATGGCCTGCATGATTAAAACTTGTGACCAAGCTCTGATACCACTTTTTACTAGATAGGGTTGCCATTGCACCAAAAGATCAACCTCTCAAAGCCCAATACAACCACTAGACTTATAGAATCCACAAAAGGTTGTTAAACCATTTCGTGAATGCCCGCAAGGGACACTGACCCACTACGAATAGAGTCATCATCCGAAGAAATTACTTGTGGCTGTAATTGTTCAGGAACTTTATCCATTTCTAACTCTTTTAGTAGCAAATTGTCAACAATTGGTTGATGAGTTTCATTAGGAACATAAGGTTTTTATCAGGTACACTTTCTTGAACAAGAGAATTTGACAGAGAAGGGTCATTATGCATAGTAACAGGGCATTGTTCTGAAGTATGTTGTGGAATTTCCTTAGGGTTTGTTCACAAGGGGTCATCAAGAGCTCTATGGAGGTCAGAAGGATGACTATGTTCACCTTTTTTCTATGGCTGAGAAGCCTTTTGGGTTAAGCTATGGGTAACTCTGATCACTTTAGGCTCCCCACTTTGATATTTTCCCTTTTTATGTGATGGTCCTCTTCTATAATTTCAAATTTCTTAGCTGCCCTTTTTGTCCCCTTTTTGGAGGATTCCCTATTTTCTATTTTTAAACTTTTTGATATATACCCTTTCTTATATCTATTAGCCAATGAGGAAATAAATTCAAGCCACTTCTCTTTTCCTGCTTCTTTCATCAAAAAATGTTTAATGATAATGTGAATTAAGCCAGGATATTTAATTTGACCTTCTTTTCCTTTTACCCTAGCTACCATGGAAGAGATTTGTGAAAACAGAAAAGATGGAAGATTTACCCAAGTTTTAGGCCTTGTGTTTACATACCTCAGGTGAATCAAGAGTCACATTCTCGGGCCCAACACTATACCATACTATCCTTCACAGGTGAAAAACTTCATGAGCCAGAGGACTGCAGTCTTCCAAGGTTTGTGTAAACTACTTCTGTTTATTCATTTTGTGCTACCCTTATGCACTTGTAAAGAAGGTTTCCTTTCATTCCCCTGATGGAATGAGTTAATTATTTCATCAATGTTGATATGCCCTTTTTTTATGAGCTCCCCTTCTGCAAGAATTCCTGAAATTTCACTTATAACCTACAGAGTGACTTCAATTACCTCACCTCCTACTCTGGTAACATTAACATGAAAGTTCTTCATAAACTCTTCTACAATTTTAAGTGAATATCCTTCATACATTTGAATGAATTTCAGCCATCCCACTTCCTACAATAGTCTTTCTATTTCTGGGTCAAGGCTAAAATTTTTGGTTCTGCAATTCTCTTATTCCCCATTTTCTTAGAACTCTGCACTTCTTAACTTTTGTCACTGAAATTTAGCTTTTGCAAATAAGAAATGAAATGAATTAATTTCTATGTCTCACATATAAATTATTCCATAATGATCATTAATTGCACACACACATGCTTCATAAATTTCATAATAAACCAGACGATTCACCCACCATCATCTTGTACTTTGATTTCAGATTTGCCGAGTTGACAGTGGTCGAATATGTGTGCTATCACTATAATCATTACTTTTTAAATTTTGAAATGACATCTAAAGTCAATTCAATCTTTTCAAATCATTTCATCTCTTAAAAATTTACTTTTAATAATTGTCATTATTAATAAGCTAGCGAAAAACTTAATACGAACAAAAGTTATCATTCCTACATTATATCCACAAAATCAAAAAATAATACTTTGAAAAATAATACAGGATAAACATTTACCTTTTAATAACTCAATGTATATTGGTCAAGAGTCATTATGTATAACTGATCGTCTTGCTACTTATAAGAAGCAATATTTTTTACTAGGAGCTAAGAGAGAAAAGATTAACATGTCAAGATCACAAGTCCATCAAGAGTTTTTAGAGCTTCTTCTGCACGGACCAATAAAACATTAAATAAAGTTATTCTTGAAACCATCGACAACTATCAGGAGCAAGAGTGGAACTGTTGTAGCAAGGACTTAAGCAGGAACTGGAAATCCATCAAGAGTTATTAGGAGCCATCAGGAGAAAATTGGAGTTGATAAGGAAAAAGCCACCATTTCTAGTTTTCAACTTTTTCCATAGGTATGAACCACCATTTCTGGTTTTCAATTCACCCCTGAGGTAGACCGCCGTTTGTGGTTTTCAATCTCCCTTAATTTATTTTTTTGGAAGATAAACCATCTTTTTTTAGGGTTTCATTTTATCTTCTTTATTCTTCCCTTGCTTGAATCATGCATAACTGGATTTCACCATAAAAGTGATGTCTTCCATGATGAAGTGTTCAATTTTTTACTGTAATTCTTCACAAAATTCTTCTCTTGATGCTAGTCCGTGTTAATTTGAGATTATGACCATTAACCAACATCATCCTCTTCCCTTCATCAATAGGTATTAATTGGACTACACCATTATCATAAACTTGATTAATTTCATAGGGTCCCAATCATCTTGTATGGAATTTTCCTTTAAACTCTTGGAACCTAGAATCAAATAACAGTGCCCGGTCTCCTTGTTTAAAATATCTAGATGCAATATACTTATCATGCCATAATTTCCTTTGATTATGAATCAATTCTGTATGTTGTATTGCTTCTATCCTCATCTCATCTAGTTGTTCAGCTACAAAATCTTGGTCTTCTTAGCTTCTGAAAAATTAATCCCAACTTCCCATGTTGTTTTTAATGTTTTTAATTCAAACTCAACTAGCATGACATGTGTTTTTCCATATACTAATTCATATGGAGAAAATCCTATTGTTTTCCAGGTTTTGTTGTAAGCCCAAACTGCTTCATCCAACCTATCTGACCAATCTTTTTTTCTCAAAGAAATTGTTTTTATTATTATATTTTCTAATTCTTGATTGGTAACCTCCGCCTGACCATCAGCTTGAGGATGATAAGTTGAATATTTTTGGTGTGTCATCTTATATCTATGCATAAAAGCTTCTACCATAACAGACATGAACTGTGGTCCTTGATTAGATACTATTTTTCTCAGAGCACCATACCTTTGAAGAATTTATTTGTAAAAAAAATCAACAACCTTGTCTTCCCTAGCTACTAGTAATGCTTTCACTTCAACCCATTTTGTAACATAATCTACACAAACTAAAATGTAATGATACCCTTTTGAAGGAGGCTCTATGGGTCCTATAAAATCAATTCCCCACATCTCAAAAGGCTCAAGAACTGTTTGTGGTTAAAGTGGCATCTCCATTTTTGTTGTTGGTCTCCTCATGCATTGGCATTCAACCCAATGCTTCACATAAAATGAAACATATTTAGTCATGGAAGGCCAAAAGTATCATGCTCCTAAGATTTTATGAATTGTTTTGATTGTTGAATAATATCCACCCTTTGGTTCATTATGACATGCATGAATAATGTCATAAACATCAATCTCTTGTATACACTTGTGAAGAACATAGTCAAAACACATTTTAAATAACAATCCATCAATCCATTGGAATCTAGAACTCTCACGAATTAATCGTTTCTTTTGCTTAGAGCTAAAATGATTTGGGCACTTCCCTGTTACAAGGTAATTTGCAATGTCTGCAAACCATGGTGCTTGGACTAAGATAGCAAAAAAATGTTCATCCAACAAGGCATCATTAACTGGTTCATCATTACCTTGAAAAACCACTCTAGAGATAAAATCAGCTACAACATTATCTTTCCCTGGCTTATTTACAATAGTTATATCAAACTCTTGTAGAAGCAACAACCATCTGATTATATGTCCACCAACCACAACTTTGTTCATTAAACAATGAATAGCTGAATGATCTATGTGAATTAAAGTTTTGTAGCTAGTGATATAATGTCTAAACTTGTTTATAACATACATAACAACTAAGAATTCCTTCTCTGTTGTTGTATAATTTATCTCAGCTAGACTCAAATTTTTGTTGATATTGTAAATAGCATGCATTGATCCATTTTCATCTTTTTTTCCTAAGATTGCTCCATTGACAAAATTGGATGCATCGATATGTATATGAAATGGTTATCCCCACATAGGTACCTTGATTATTTGTGAGACAGTCAAACCATGTTTTGTAGCTTCAAATGATTTCTGATAGTCATCTATCCAGGAAGATTCTGAATCCTTCTTTAGTAAAGTGAACAATGGTTCAACAATTCTATTGAAACCTTCTATGAATATTCTGTAGTATCTGACATGTCCAAGAAAACTTCTAACATCTGTTTGAGTTCTAGGAACTTCAATTTCTTGGATAACCTCAACTTTCTTTGGATCTACTTTAATACCCTCTTTAGAGATATGGTGTCCTAACACAATTCCTTCTGTCATCACGAGTGAACATTTCTCATGGTTGAGTGACAACCTATGGTCTTTTCATATTTGTAATATTTTGTCCAGAATTTCTAACACTTCTTCATATGTTTTTCTATGAACTGAAAAATCATCCATATAAATGTCTACAGATGAAATGGTTAAGTCAACAAAAATGGCTAAAACAACTCTTTAAAAAGTGGCAGGTGCATTACAGAGTCCAAATGGTAAGACTCTATATGAAAAAGTTCCCCAAGAACATGTAAATGCTATCTTATCTTGATCTTCAAGGGCTACTTGTATTTGATTATAGCCACTAAATCCATCAAGGAAGGAAAAATAGCTACTACCAGCTAGGTTATCAAGAACTTGATCAATGAAAGGCAATGGAAAATAGTCCTTCTTGGTGGGTTTGTTTAGTTCCCTATTGTCAACACAAACATGCCACTTCCCAGTCTTTTTAGGTACAATAACCAAAGGTGACACCCACTGACTATCAGAGATTGGATAAATAAATCCCACCTTCAATAACTTCTCAATCTCAGTTTTGACAAAATCTCTTAAAGATGGATTGATATGTCTCTGTCCTTGTCTCACAGGTTTGGCATCCTCTATATAAATATGATGTGCACAAATTTAAGGACAAATTCCTCTCATGTCCTTATATTCCCATGCAAATGCCTCTATATGTTTTTCTAGAGTAAGTTTTAACTCCTTTTCTTGTTCTATAGGCAAGGATGAATTAATGAAAAGAGGTTTATTTGCTGAGAGTAAAATCTCCTTTGTATTATTTTCCCCTTTAGTTGGATCTTTGATAAGGGTATTTAAAGGACAAGTATCCTGATCATGATGATTCAAAGTTTTGCCTCCAATCTTTCTTTTCTTTTGAAAATAATTTTCCCTAATCTGTTCACAAGGTTTCTTAGTGGTATTGAATTTTTCTCCCTTATCCACATAGTCTTCATATCCCTCAACATGTTCAGTTAATGTGACCATGGCTAGTTCAACAATTATATCCTCTTTTGAGCCCAAATCTTCATCAACCCATTTATGAGTATTAGAATGTATTGTTGGTTTTGTAGGAGGATAAAGTGTTAATTCCTTTTGTTTATGACCATTAGAAATAGTCATACTGCCTGATCTACAATCTATGAGTTCTGTAGTAGTTGCTAACCAAAGCCTTCCAAGAATAATTGGATATCCTGATACTTTTCTCCTAGCCTTTAGTACCAAGAAATCTATTGGATAATCCCATGTGTCTATAGTTATTGTGATATTTTCTAGGACACCTTCAGGTTTAGCAGTAGACTGATCTGCTAACTGAAGTACCATTATTGTTGGTTGTACTTGAATCATTTTTAACATTTATGGCCACTCCTAAATCGATCAACACATTTGGTATTTCAATTCCTCCTATGCTCAAGGTAATCACATGACTCCCAGGATCACTATATTTTTGAGGAAGTAATCTTCCTGACAAAACATCAGTAAGTTTAGTTCCTAATTGTATTGTAGGTGGAAAATTTCTTTTTCTACAAGGTGTCTTAACATAGAGTGACTTAATAAGCTAATTTATTTTTGGAATATCCTTGATAGCTTGAAGCAAATGAATTTCAATATTAATCTTTTTAAATTCCCAAAGAAGTGGTGAATCTATCAGATTGGCATGATCTGATCAGGAGGAGTCATGGGATTTATGTGTTATATCCAACCATTTTGGATATGGTTCTTTATCTGTTACTTCCTTAACCTTGTTTGTGTTCAGTTCATCTTGGTAGGCAACAATAAAGAAGGAATACTGAGAGTGGGAGGGGGGGTGGTGAATCAATTTTCACCGGATCTACAAACTTAATCACAAATACAAATCTATTAAACTGCAGCAATAACAGAGATAAGAACAACACACAACACAAAATTTTGACATGAAAAACCTGGTTAAGGGAGAAACCACGGTGGGAACCTACCCATAATAAGATGATATTCTACAGTAGTATGTGAAAATATTACAATGGAGAATGCACATGCATCCAAACACATTGCCTAGATCTCACTGCTCAAAATATAATAACCCAGAAGACTACAACCCTCAGGGAAGTCTCACTGACTTACAACAAGATTTAGACTACAATCCGAAAGGAATGAACTACAATAATAGCATCTGCAAATGCCCGATGACAGTTCCAGTTAAGTGTAATTGTCTGCTCTGCAACACCAATCTCTTCTCAATCACATTGTTGAAGGATGAATCACTTGTTCACACATACACCACTCTTTGATAATGCAGAAACAACCTTTATACCCAAATTTCATGACAATATCACCTATTTATACAATTCATCAACCTTGACAACAAGGTCGGCTAAACCCTCAACTCACAATTACAAAATTACATCACATGATACAAAGATTGACCAATAGACCAATATAATGATATACATGATATAACATGGACCTAAAATCAAATCTCCAAACACACAACACCACCAAAAATCATGCCAAGATCAACCGCAACACGCTACATCACCAGGAAAACCACATAACATGAAGAACATCACCGGTTCAACAAAATCACCAAAAACTCGCACAATGATCAATGTAGATCACCAAAAATAAATAAGACACAATTATGAAATACCAACAAGCATGTTAGAATCATCAACAATAGCTGCACCAACACCACTTATCAAATCTTCATTGATCAACATCTGAACTTCAAGAATACTCAAATAACAACAACTATCACAAAGAAAGATAACTTGTGGGGCACCAAATCATGAACCATTTGAAATGAAGATACACAAGACCATCCCAAACAATCTCCTAAAGACTGGAATCAAGGTCTCATCACACCAGAATATACCAGAGGATATACTGAACTCTACAAAGCACTGATCAAATAACAAACTACAAACCAGATCATAAACTATTATCAATTAAGCTTCACATATCACAGAATAATATATTGATACTATAAATACTTGATACACCAAACCATATACCCAATAAACCAACTTGCAAGCATCGAAGTAGGAATATATTGACATCAATGACAACAACATATCCTAGCAGCAATAATGGCCAACACGTCTTCCCTTATTTCTTCTACATCTCCTTTTTCCTTGACATTATCCTTGAAAGGAATGTTGGAATTCTACACTCTAATGAGAATAGTTGATATTGTAATTGATGGAAACCAACTGGCAAGTCATCGGGAATTGGTTTCTACATGTCTGACATCACAAACTTCATACACCGATAGACACCAGCACCAACATACATCGACACCGGCAGGGACTTACACTGGCATTCAGATTACATCGGCAACAAAGCATATCGACACTCCAATCGACATGGGATAAACTTTTGATTATTATAATATAATTTTGTAAGCCGACATGGTATATTGTAAAAGACTCATATATGTATGAGATCTTATAAGTCATTTTGATAGGTGTATGATAAGATATTTTTATTGTATAAAGTGATATAGTTGATAGTGAAGGTTTTGGTTATTGACTGAGCTTAAACCGGTACTGAACCTGGCATTAGAGATGCTGTTTTGAGTAGTACATTGTATTGGATTTGATAATCCACTTTTGTAGTCAGTGTGACTATTGAGTAGTGAGCTCTAGGCTGTTGGCCTCCCTACATGTGCAGGCCCCTTATTGTAAGTAGTATTTATTCATTGGCCAGTGAGTAAATATTGTGAGTCACAAATCCCACTGAGGTTTTTCCCACACTGGGTTTCCTTGTTAAATATCTTGTGTTATGGTGTGTTTTTATGTTGTCTCTATTATTTCTATTTACTGTATTAATTCTTATTTACGTTTACTGTATTAATTCTTATTACTGTATTAATACCGTTTACTGTTTTGGGTTGCAAAGTTATAAATAAGTTTAAATATTCTGCTAACCGGTTAGACACTGATTCACCCCCCCTCTTAGTGTCTTTGGGACAGTCATTGAATCTAACAATTGGTATCAGAGCTTGGTCCTCTATTTGCAAAATCCTAACAACTTGAGGGAGATTCTGACACCAGTACAAATGGAGAACTTAAGGAAGAAGTTGGAAGGAGCTCTTGAAGATTTTGATGCAGAAAAATTGAAAAATATCAAACTTGAAGATGATTTGAGGATTGCTACAGATTTCATTAAAGGACTTCAAGAAAATCTGGCTATAGCACAAAATAAGAGAAAGGAACTTCATGAGAAGATGTAGAATGATGATGATGAAAAAGAGACTCTTAGAGACATTGCAAATAAGTTAAGACAAGAAAACAGTAATATGAAGAATGAAATGTAAGATATGACTATGAGGTTATGTAAGGATATTGAAGATAGGAAGAAGAATGAAGAAGGCTTGACTAGGAGACTTAATGATGCTGGAAATGAAAATCTCAGACTTGGTCATGAAAATGATATGCTAAAGATAGATCTGATTCACATGCAACATGATAAAGCTGAGCTTGTGAGACAAGTTGGAATTCTAGAAAATGAGTTGGCTACTGCAAATAAACACAAAGACAAATTCAAGAAAAGTCTAGAAGAACTTGATGACATGCTTAAAAGATAGAAAGCTGATGGAGATACAAATGAACTTGGATTTGAACATGGAGAAAGTTCCGGTACTGCAAACAATCAAGATCAGAACAAACCGGTAAGACAACCTAATGCTTAAAAATTTAACGGGAAATGTTTTAATTGTAACAAATATGGTCATAGAGAAAATCAGTGTAGATTTAGAAATAATTAGAATATAAACTCACCCACTGGTCAATGTTCCAATTGCAACAAAGTTGGTCACAATTTAGAAAATTGCAGAATGAATGTGAAATGCTATGTTTGTGGAAGATTTGGGCATTTATCTAATCAATGCAGATCGCAAACCAGTCAAGGATATGGAAAGGCTATTCAGAGGAATAATGTAACTTGTTATGCATGCAACAAGATTGGACATATTGCAACATTCTGTAGAAGCAAGAATGCACCGACGAACAACAAAGGATCTAGTTTGAAGGGCAAAGAAAAGGTAGATGAAGTAAAGCAAGAAATTTCAAAATAATGGATTAAGAAGAGTGATTAGAAAACTGATGAAACTATCTCTGCACCAGTAGAACAAAATAATCCTCCATCGATAGGAAATTCTTCATCTAACTGAGGAATAATCCTTAGGGGGTATTGCAGCAAGTTGAAGATCATGCATTCTACCCTCGGTTGTTGGTGAGAAGATACATTTCTTCTTTACCGACGGATGTGTTAAGTTTTCACTTAACCAATGAGCATTTAATGCAGCTTAAAGAACCTTTTTGGCTATAAAGCATTGTGAAACCCTTATTTTGAACTCACCGAGCATTCAAACGATCAGAGAGTGCAAAATTGGGCAAGGGCATTCTAAGGCGAAGCTGCGAAGTGTTTTTCAGGCATTCAAAATTTTGGTTAAGAGGTATTTATCTTTGAAATGGATTCCTCATCTTCTGTTCTAGAGCTTATTACAAAAGCTGTTATTGTGGAAAACGTCGAATGCCCTAGACCTGTATTCAAGATTATCCCTGAGATTGTGAAACAAGATGATTCTGTAGGAGCTTTTTCAAAAATACCGAAAGGTGTAGCATTTGCAAAAAACCCTAGAATTTACATACATTGCAACATAGAAAACCTAGGGACTGAGGATTTGAAGAAGATATTAAATGAGGTTATTACTAATGGAAATGGTGTGATCAAACCCGAACATAAGATTATTCAAGACTTAGGTTTTGTAGAGATTCTGAACATTCCTAAATTTGCAAAAGAAGTTGTCAGACTTGTATTGAGCAAAGTCCATGGTGAAGTCATGTGGTTAGAGTCAGTTTGCAAGATAACCAAGGATACAATTAAGGTCATTACTGGTTTACCTTCAATCGGTAGTAGACCTGATAAAACCAAGAAGATACCTAACATGGGAGTTATGGATTTTACCAGAGCCACATCTGATAATAGGTCAGTTAGAGTGAATGATGTTAAGGATATCAATGTGAGATATGTGAATATGGTACTAGGATACAAAGAAACTCATGCAAATAGACTAAATTATGTTTCTAGACTATGTATTCACAATGCATATGAGATGGTGAACAATAATGCTAAGATTGATGTGTGTGAATGGCTTAAGGATGAATTAATTAACAACCTACAGAAGATTAAGGGAGACAAGAAAGGTACTTTTCATTTTGGAAACCTTCTGTATGCGGGAAAAGCGGGTCGATAGAACTCAATATGTGAAAATATGTTCCAAAATACCTGTCCACACACACACACAGGACTTCTTGGTGCAAGCTATGAAGTAATGAAGTATTACTCAGCTTCCCAAGGTTGGTCCCATGGTTCTCTATCTTACAATGTCCTTCAAACCAATGTTTTGCTCTCAGATCACTGAGCAAAATGGTTTAGGGATGGCAAATGCAAGAACGAGGGATGCTTTGATAGATTTTAGTATGAGATGCATCCTAAGCTATGCATGATTCTAGAAATGCAATAAACTAGATTATAAGATGACAAGGTTAGTATAAATACTATCCTAACATAATATATTAGTCTATGATTGAGCTAAAATGATAAAGAAATTATTCTAAACATGCATATTTAGACTAGTTCCTGATTTAAAAGGGGCTAAAATGATGAGCATAAAATGAGATATGAAAGATTGAATGTATTTGAGCATAAGTATGATACTACAAATTTGGAGGATGATTCAAAATGGAGGAATGAGAGCTCTATTTATAGCAAAAACAGGGCAATGGATGGTCAGGATTGAAAGAGTTGATCAAGGGTTGAGTTTGAAAGTTGGGGATCCATGTTTGTAATTGGCACCAATGAAATGGTGACAAGTGTCAACATAGGGTTGGGTTGAGAGAAGGGGTAGGAGACATTAAATGCCTGAGAAGACCTTAGGGTTATCTAGAAGGTAAGGGTCAAGTCTAAATTAAGATTACCCATTGGATTAAGAGTTAATCCAAGGATAAACCCTTGTGCAAATGATTAAGAGATAATTATGGTCAAAGCATTAAATGCTTGATGAGACCCTTGGGTTGGATGAAGGTTGAGTGAAAAGAAATTCTTTAACCATGTAAGAGGGTTTGAGTAAACCATTAATGGTTATGAAGACTTTGGGGAATTAAGTGGTTGAAGGCTTGAAGCCTTTAATGGTTATCAAAGACTTTGAGGAATTAAGTGGTTGAAGGCTTGAAGCCTTTAATGGTTATCAAAGACTTTGAAGATTTGAGAAGTGACCTCCCCTTGCTTAGAGATGTGACAAAGTTTAGAAGATGGGTTAGGCTAATTAGAAGCAATTAGAAGAGTCTAGAAGGGGTTTAGGAAGACAAGTGGGAGATGTAAGATTTTGCAAGTGGATGGAGGGATAATAGGATTTTAATTGAATTTAAGTTAATTTAATTGAATTTGGTTGCAATTAAATAAATTAGATTTATTTAATTTAGGATAACTATTTAATTAAATTTGATTTTAATTAAAGTGGATAGGGGGGATTTAATTGAATAAAATGATTTATTCATTAAATGGTAAAAAGAAGTCTAGTGAATTTAATTTAAATAAATCGAGTAATTTACTTAATTAAATAGAGGAATGTGGATAATTTAATTAAATTGGATTTTATTAAATAGAGACATGACATAAAATATTCATTTAGGAATATGATCATTTTTATATGTCTACATTTTGCCCCTCTTTGAAGTGACGTGTGTGCACATGTTATTTTAAAGAAAATGATGCGTTATCATGATTTATGATCGAATGCAATTTTTGTGTCGCTCTTTTGATTTGCAAATCGTGCCCCAGATTCGATATTTTGATGGTGATGCCCCCTTGGGAGATGAATCAATTTTTTTGAAAATTTTTAATTTGATTTGATGAGTTGTGTGTGATGTGTAGGATTTTGTCTATGTGAAAGGTGGGTAAATTGATTCATCTCCCGATAAGTTACAAGTTTTAGGGTATAAGGGAGACCGCGACCATATTATAGGTCCGTTTGGCTAACCCTAATTTCATTTTCCTCCTATAAAAGGGGAAAATAGCTTTGATTTGATTCATTTGTGCCTTGTTGACTTTGGAGAAAGAGAATTTGGTTTGAAGAGAAAATGCCTATTCCGTATTTCAGACACCGTTTCGAGCGCGTTCGGAGGTACCAGAGACCTGTAGAGTATGGACCACCAGTAAGTCAACATTTTTGACTCTCTTTTGATTTTTGATTTGGTTGTTTTTAGTCATTTTTTTATTTTTAAAACTCGGTTTTAGCGTTTTAGCGCGTCAAAGTCGTAGATTAGCGCATACGAACTTTTAAGTAGCGCATCAAGTCTATTTTAAGGGTGCGTTCGAAATAAAATAGGGTAGCGCATAGGAAATATAGGTTAGCGCATAGACGCAGACTAGCACATGGTGATAGTCGGGTAGTGCGTTAGGTCAGCATGTTAGCACGTAGGGTCGACCTAGCGCATAGGGATCACAGGGGTTCGCATGGGTAAGAGGGTTTAGCGCGTAGGGCTAACCTAGCGCATAGGGTCAAATAGGTGGCGCTCGGGAGGTATAGATTAGTGTGTGGGTAGGTGTTAGCGCATAGGGTAGATTAGGTGGCACATGGGGGGAAAGATTTAGCCGGTAGAGTCAGTCTAGCGCATAGGGTAAATAGATTAGCGCGTAAGAAAGACAGCCTAGCGCGTGGGTAAAGTTTAGCGCAGTGGGAGTCTGTTTTAGCGCATCTGGAAAAAAATTTGCAAGATGAGGTGTTTTGTAAATTTGTTGTGTCTGCTATTATGATTTTATAGATTTGTCCAATATGAGTGCCGATATAACTTGTTTTGATTTGCGATTTTTCAAGTTATGTATAGATATCAATGTGGTGTTTTGATCAAAATATGATTTATTTGCGTACCCTGTTTCAAGTTCAATGTGTGAAGCCTGATTTGTGTTACAAGCTAGTATGGGTTGGAAACTTGAGTTGTGTTACAAGCTGATATGGGTGGGAAACTTGAGTTGTTTTACAAGTTTATGTGATTGTGGAGACTTGAGTTGTGTTACAAGTTTTGATATGGTTTCTGATAACTTGAGTTGTTTTACAAGTTGATATGAAATGATAAGATTTTGAACTTGATGTAGATGAGCAAATTGTTTCATGTTGTTGATGTGAGTTTGATTTTGAGATCTTTGTTTTAATGTGGAAACTAATATTGGATTTGTTTTGCGTGTTGATAGGAGCGATTGGGTGTGGTGCAATCACGAGAGAGATTTTCGAGACCATGGACATTGATACTGCAGTTGACCCAGGCTGATCTGGACATCATTGAGAGATGTGGGTTGACCTCCCTTTTGGATATGCCTTGGTTCACTATGAACCGAGGGCTACTGACAGCATTGGCAGAGAGGTGGCATAGCGACACAAACACCTTTCATTTTGCTATTGGAGAGATGACAGTCACACCAGAGGACTGCTACAGGATCCTGTAGATTCCCATAGTAGGTGCACTACTACTGTATGAGCAGTCGGAGGAGGGTGGGATAGAGGCACTACGCCGTATCTTCCACGATGAGACAGTCTGTGGTTATGAGATCCTGTGGTAGGAGTTCTTAGACCTGTCTTACGCCCCACTACCATCTGTACTAGCAGGGTTCATTGGTGGATTCCTTTGTCCTGATCACAGGTCAAAGGGATTCTTTGTGGGATGGGGACTGGTATTGGAGGAGATGGTCACACAGGGGCAGAGATTTTCATGGGGATCAGCTATGCTGGCCCATCTATACAGGGGCCTACATGAGGTGGTATACCTCGGTTACGACAGTTTCTCAGTTGGCATGACACTATTGCAGGTATGGTGCTGGGAGCACATTCCAGCGGCGAGGCCACTAGCAGATAGAGATAGGCCCGTGGGGTGCACATATGCGTATGGATACAAAGGTCTAGTTGTCCAGCGCAAGCTAGGCAAACTAGAGCATTAGAGGAGAGTGCTTGATGATATAGATACGGTCACCTGGCGACCGTATAGAGGATGTGAGGTGTGGGCAGAGGACGGGCTGGAGATGCCCTTTGTTTTTATGACCAAATACCTAATTGGGAGGACCCCGTTTGTGATAGAGAGGTTTGTGGTGACCCAAGTTTTGAGACAGTTTGGGCGCCAGCAGGGTATTCCACAGGGAGCGTGCCTATATGCACGTCAGAGACAGGATGTAGCGGATTAGGGTCCGACCATTGATAGTGCAGTGGTGGTGGAGGAGTTTGTCGGGTTGGCAGGGAAGATATGGGATTATGCCCCAAAGATTCTAGATGCGGGCATGACCGATGAGTTTGCCAGATTGTTTGCTGCATGGGTGGTGGCCAGGATATCGGATCCGGAGGAGATGAGGCCAGCTTTTGATTCCGATGAGGAGGAGGGAGAGGGAGATGATGATGATGATGATGGAGGATGGAGGAGATGGACAAGGGAGAGGAGTCAGAGGGAGGTGAGGAGATAGAGGGAGGAGAGGAGATAGGGGTGTGAAGAGAGCGGTGAGACAGGGGGTGATAGATAGGGGGAGAGGTGGATTGGCTATTGGAGCTGGTGGAGAGGGGAGAGTGGGGGAGGTGCTAGCTGTAGTGGGGGGTGTTGATGAGGCGGGGCTATCAGCACATAGGAGGAGGATGAATGTGCTCCCACCTCCAGCATCAAGGACAGGCAGGGTTGGAGGGGTTGCCCCTGCATAGGTACCACTACGGGTTCGGGTCCCTACACATGTTGAGGATGCACAGATCCAGACCCTATAGGTGACTGTACAGCAGCTGCAGGTACAAATTTTGACATATCAGCGATAGATTTCATAGTTGACCACTGAGCGGGACACCGAGATAGAGCGGAGGGGGCGAGCAGAGGAGCTGGTATCCAGCATGTAGAGAGCAGCGGCGGGTGGTCTGATGAGAGACACCCTGAGAGAGCTAGCATTGAGAGCTTAGGAGGCAAAGTACTATCGGCGACACTATGAGGCTGCGGTACCCAGGGACCGGCAAGTACAGAGCTTTACACAGTCAAGATCCAGTCGATCTCAAGATACTGGGTTGCGGTCTAAGAGCCGAGGTGTTATAGGGCCACCGAGATAGGACCCTCTTGGGGATCTAGGGGCGGGTGCATCTAGAGCTAGACCATCTCCGTTAGGGGATAGTCATACTTGAGAGACGTGGTCTCTTTTGTATTTTTGATTATTGTTATTCTTTATACTGGACACAGTGTTGATACATTTTGTACCTTTTGATCATTTTTTTGAGATATATATATATATATACATATATATATATATATATATACATATATATATATATATACATATATATATATATATATATATATATATATATATATATATATATATATATATATATATATATATATATATACGGCACCATTTTCTTTGATCATGTGGTGTGTTTATATGGATGCATGTTATGTGGGTTATTTCTTCATGATGATGCAATGCTTAAATATATGATATAATGTGTGATGCAGGATGTATGTTTTTATATGCTGTGAGATGTATCTTGAAAATGAGATGTATGATTTGATATGCTGTGTGATGTATTTTGAAAATGAGATGTATGATTTGATATGCTGTGTGATGTGTTTTGAAAATGAGATATATGATTTGATATGCTGTGTGATGTATCTTGAAAATGAGATGTATGATTTGATATGCAACTATGTTAAAATGATATGCAATTATTTGGAAAATGATGTGCAACTAATTGTAAGATGATATGTAACTATGTTTTTGGTAGCATCCTCATTCTGTATTTGCCATCCGATATAGCCATTTGTTTGCTTTCTGTGTAGATATCATCATTGAGCATTGATGTGTTTTTAGGAAATGTTGAAAATTCATACAAGCATAATGGTATAATTGAACCATAATGACTTGAGAAAAATTTACATGATGTTTGATTTTTCAAGATAGCACAAGCATCAAGGTATAATTGAACCAGGACGACCCGAGTGCCTATTGTGTAAACAGACAAGATTGAATCATTTGTATGCGTGAAGTGGAATCAGGCCTTTAGTGATATTCGATGTATCACGTCTCGAGGCAAGTATTCACACAATACAAGTGATCGCCTCCCAGACAGAAGACTAAGAAAATATTGGAAGTTCCTCATGATCTCTAGCTTTGAAGCATTTAGTGAGAAAAAGAAGAAAATCCAATAATTTAAAAAGTTCAAAATGCAAAACTAGTTAAGATTTTTATGCGATAATGCAACATTTAGTACTTCAGAAAATCATCCATCCGTGGTATTTTTTGTGAATTGTTTTGTTCTGTTTTGTGATGAAGCGTAGTTTTGGTTGTTGGATGTCATGTTTTTTGAGTTTTGCAAATAGCTTTGATGTCTTGAATGTTTGCAATATTTAGACGATTTGAATGCCCCTAGCTGAGTGTGCCTCTTGATGTGAATATGTACAGTGATTTCCAAGCCATGGTGGATTTGTGGTAAGAGGATATATATGGATAAACCAGGATAGTGACTACGCTAAGTATGTCCTGAATGGATATTTGTTAAGTGTCGGGTGATGGCCGATAGTGTTTGTATAGATAAAATGGTATGGATATAGATAGAGGAGCCATTCTTTCACAAGAGCGCCTGTTTACCAGGTTTTCACCATTTGTATTTATTGTACTTTGTTTTTGCTTTTTTCTGGATTTTTTGATTTTTTTGCTTGTTTTGGCTTTTTCCGTGCACTAGACTACTTACGGGTAGTATTTCTTCAGATGGATGCTGTTAGTTGGTTTGTCGAGCACATCTCCTTCTGAATTTGTTAGCTAATAGGCATCTGATCCATAGACTGATATGATAACATAGGGACCCAACCAGTTAGGTTCAAATTTCCCTTTATTTTCTCGATCTTGCTGATTTCTTGGATTTTCTTTGAGAACTAGGTCACCAACTTTGAAGTTGCGGGGAATGACCTTGTGATTGTAGGTCCTGCACATGCGTTGCTGATATGCTTTGAGATGAGTATAAGCATGCTAACGTCTTTCATCTAATAATTCAAGTTCTTACAGTTGGTTAACTCGATACTCTTCATCGGGGATTAAACCTTTCAAAGAGACTCTGAGAGATGGGATTTCTACCTCCAGGGGTAAAATGGCTTCTGATCCATATACCAAGGAGTATGGTGTTGCTCCTGTAGGTGTGCGGATGCTGGTTTTGTATGCCCAAAGTGTTGGATTGAGTTGTACGTGCCAATCTTTGCCTACATCATTCACTGTTTTCTTGAAGATTTTCAGTATTGTCTTGTTAGACGCTTCCGCTTGACCATTTCCCTGTGGGTAGTATGGTGTAGAGAACCTATGTTGGATTTTAAATTTTTCACATAGTTCTTGGACATCTTGATTTTTGAAAGGCCATCCATTATCTATGATGATTGAACTTGGAATACCATATCTGCAGATCAGATAATTGAGGATAAAAGAGGCAATTTGTTTCCCAGTCACTGTGGTCATGGGAACTGCTTCTATCCATTTGGTAAAGTATTCTGTTGTTGTTATAATAAACTTGTGTCCATTTGAAGATGAAGGATGAATTTTGCCAACTAAGTCTAGTCCCCACTGACAAAAGGGCCAGGATGTTGTAAATGGCTGCAGTTCCTGTGCTAGTGCATGTATCAGATTACCATGGATCTGGCATTTAGGACATTTCTTAGCGAAGTGATATGAGTCTTTCTCCATTGTAGGCCAGTAGTATCCCATCCTTAGAAGATTTTTAGCAAGAGTAGTGCCACTTGAATGTGTGCCACAAATACCTTTGTGAAGCTCATGTAAAGTAGAATCGGAATCATTACGATCAAGGCAACGAAGAAGAGTACCATCTAGACCTCGACGATACAAAGTATCAGTGGTAAGGGTGTAACGGACAGCTTGTCGAATAAAATTACATTTTTGGTTATGTGATTGGTCAATTGGTAAGATATTGTGCTTGAGGTAGTCGTATATCGATCCATATAACAGAGAATCTGAACCAGTCAAGGCATAGATAACCTGGGATTCAGAGTGGTCATAGGCGGGGGAGAATAGTTGCTCTACCAAGAACTCATAACGACTCTGTTGCTCTGGAATTTGTAGTAATGAAGTGATAGTAGCCATTGCATTGGCTGCTTTGTTGTTCAATCTCGGTATTTGCTTAAAGGTGATGTGTACAAAATACTGTTTGAAGTCATCCACCATTCACTTGTAGGGTAGTAGCTTGTCATCCTTTGTCTAATAGTTGTTGTTGATTTGATGGATGACCAGTTGCGAGTCCCCATAGACTTTTAACTCTATGATTTTCCATTCTACGGCCATTTTGACACCTATAACCAATGCCTCATATTCAGCCACATTATTTGTGCAGGGAAACATAAGCCTATATGATCTTGGTATAGCGTGTCCTTCAGGAGTGATGAACAGAATGCCAGCACCTAAACCATGTTGTGTATAGGATCCATCAAAGTATAGGGTCCATTGTTTGGTAGAAAGAGCAAGAACGTCCCTGTCTAGAAATTCAATCTCCATGGTGTGTTTGCCCGGTAGCGGTGCTTCAGCCAACTGATCTTCAATTGCTTGTCCTTTGATTGCTCGTCTTTCTATGTATTGGATGTCAAATTCACTGAGAATGATGACCCATTTAGCCAATCAGCCTGTAAGATCTGCCTTGCTGAGTAGATATTTGAGAGGATCAATTTTCGCGATTAGCTTAATGGTGTGTGCTAGCATATAATGTCAGAACTTTTGAGATGCGAAGACCACTGTTAGGGAAGATTTTTCAATGAATGTATAGTTGAGTTCATAGACATTCAATGTCCTACTGATATAATATATGGTGTGTTCCTTCCCTTGTTGATCTTCTTGTGCCAATAGTGCCCCCAGCGATATATCTGTTGTTGAGATATATAGGATAAGTGGATTTCCTACGACTGGTGGTACTAGAACTGGTAGATTCATCAGGTACTATTTGATTTGGTAAAAAGATTCTGCACACTTGGTCTCCCATTTGAATGGTACATTTTTGTGTAGTAAATGGTTAAATGGTAGACTTTTATCTGCTAGGTGAGCGATGAATCACTTGATTGATTGAAGTCGTCCTTGTAGAGATCTGAGTTGACTGATATTCTTTGGTGGTGGCATGTCCATAATGGCCTGTACCTTTGCTGGATCTACTTCAATACCTTTAGCTGAGACAATGTAGCCTAGTAACTTGCCTGATGTAACCCCAAAGACACACTTCTTAGGGTTGAGCCTGACTTGTAATTTCTCCAATCGATCAAATATTTTTGTTAAGATGCTGAGATGTTTTGCTCTGGTGAAGGATTTAGCGAGTAAATCTTCCACATAGTTTTCCATAAATGTATGCATCATGTCATGGAATACTGTTGTCATTGCTCTTTGATAGGTTGCCCCTGCATTCTTTAAGCCAAAAGGCATAACATTCCAACAGTACGTTCCCCAAGGATAGGTGAACACAGTTTTATCTTGATCTTCTAGGGCTATTTTGATTTGATTATAGCCTGAGAAACCATCCATTAGTGAGAGCATTGCATGGCCTGTTGTGAGATCTACAATTATGTCGATATTGGGTAGAGGAAAGTCGTCCTTTGGACAAGCTTTGTTGACGTCTCTAAAGTTAGTGCATACTCTGCTACTACCATCTGGTTTTGATACTGGAACGATGTTGGAAATCCATTCTGCGTAGTCAATGGGTCAGATGAATCTGACATCTAATAATTTCTTTAGTTTATTTTTGACCATGAGTGCCACCTGTGGATTCATTTTTCATAGCTTTTTCTTGACTGGTTTAACTCCTGAAGAGATGGACAAGTGATGCATGATTAAGTGTGGATCCACTCCAAGCATATCAGCATATGACCAAGCAAAGTTAATTTGCTGTTCTTTAAAGAAAATGATGAATGCTGATCTTTCTTCCTCTGTCAGAGATTCTACAAGGTGTAGGTTTCTGACTGCTTCCGTGGTACCAATGTTGATTGATTGAGTGGGCTCAATCAATATGGGTGATCGCTCATGAAAGTGCTCAAGAAGAGTGTCAAGTCTCCCATCGTTAGGTGCCTTAAAAAGGTTTTCACCCTCAGATGCGTCCTTTTACTTTTTTGTGATCTAGAGCTGCCATTGACTGGTTTTCAGCATCAGATTCTTTATTTTGTTCATTTTTGTGACTGAGAGACTTGGCACTCCCTGGTTTGTAGACATCGTTACTTTGTTCACTGGAAGAGCCTGTTTCTGGATTTACGATACATAGGTAATGGATAATAGACTCATCATCTGGGAAATTTGGTAGATCATGGATTTCAGGTTCATCCCAGTCGATGAGGTTAGGAAAGACAAGCGGTAAGGAATCATTAGGTGGATCAAGTTCGGCTACTGTGAGTGTTAGGACAAAGTTTTCATCGTGATTGTTCTTGGTTTTAAAGAAGTCCAGGATTTCATCGAGGTCTTCGATGGTATTATCTTCCACATAGAGTTGTTCATAATGATTCTATTCACTTTCCTTGACGTCATTGATATTCTGCGGTCCAAATTCAAGAGGTCTATCTTCTGCATTAAATTCTTCTTGAGAAAGAAATATAGAATCCATATCATTAGGGATATCTATAGTAGCATTGGAGCAGGTACCCCATTCATATTCATTGGAATCAGTTTTCGAGGCATCATCCCAGATTCTATCAGTGTTGTAAACTGGTATGCTATATGGTGAAAACAAATCTTTGATGATAGATACCATTTTGATAGTTTTTGTTGATTCTGTGTCAGATCCATCTTCTATTTTCTGTATTTGTTCATAGACTGTGCTTCCTCGGGGAGGAATAATAGTATCTGGAGATGATTTTATTATTTCTTGAGATATTGGTGTTTGAATATGAGCTACTACTGCAGATATGGCCCTTTTGTGTTTTAGAAGCTTTTCCTGATGTAACTTCTGATCTTGACATTCCCGTGCCTTGCGGATTGTTTCTGTTTATTCAAAGAGTGCTTCCTGCGAGGATTCTTCTTTGTACTTCGTCTTTACTTTCCATTGAGGTTTTATAGTTAGGTGGGGTGGCCTTTTTAATAAGAAAGTGAGCTCACAACCCAATCCTGCTTTGTTTCTATTGGGTTGTGAAGGAAGATTTATAGGTTCAGTGACTCCTTCCTTGCGTTTCCCAATAGGTCCTTTACCGTCATATCCCATTTGCTGCATGATTAAGTATCCTTTTCCATATAGGTGTGTAGGTAGAACAATATCCAGAGCAGCTGCTCTATTATCTTCTTTCTCATCTTTGTATAACCAGCTAAGAATATCCTTGTCTTCTGATTCATGTGCCAGAGTGTCCAATTGGATGAAGGTACCATCAAATTTGGTGATGGGCTGAGTGACCAGATGTGTTGATGTAGTAGGCAATCCATGAGATCTAGGTGATGTTGGCAATTTGGCCAAACATAAAGGCTCCAAAGAGTATTCTCCTATACCTTGGTCTTTGATTTGCATTTTCTGTTTGAAGTCTCCCCATAAGGAGTTGGATTTTACTGTTTGTTGATCTGATGCTGAAGATCGTTGCTTTTCTCTATTATGAGGAACCAAACTATCTTGGGCTGCCCCCATTGCATTGCAATATTGAAATGGATTGTGATCAGCAGATATGGAAACTTCTTGTCCATCATAAGGAAATTTGACACATTGGTGATACGTAGAAGGTACTGCTTGCATTTCATGTATCCAGGGTCGTCCTAACAAAATATTGTAGGTAAGGTCTATGTCCAAGACCTAACATATAGTATCTTTTTGTACTGGTTCCACTTGAATAGGTAATATCATAGTTCCTTTAGAGGATCTTTCCTCATCATCATATGCCTTTATGGTAATCTTTTTATAGGGATCAATAGATTCTTCTGAGAAGCCTAATGCATGGATAAGCTTTAAAGTACATATATTAAGTCTGACTCCTCCATCTATTAAGACTCTTTTTACTCGGTGTTTGTAAACAATGACTTCGATATGGAGAGAAGTGTTATGCGGATGGCTTAAGGAAGCATTGTCATGTTCTGAGAAGGTGAGGTTATGAGGTCCAGTCATATGGGTGACCATGGCTTGAAATCTGTCTATATCCAAATTTTGAGGTACATTGGTTTCCAATAGCACTTGTTCCAATATGTCTTTGTGCTTTGGTGATAGTTTCAGCAATTCTAGTATGGATATCTGTGCTAGAGTTTTACGTAGTTGGCTAACCAAGTCATATTGGATTTTTGGTGTGGTAGTCGTAGGTGCAGTATGTCCTTTCAAGACATATTTCTGAGTTCGGGTTGTTACATTGACAGATTCATGATCACGCTTATCTCGGATGGTGATGACATTTACTTGATGATCTTCAGTTGATATGTGATTTATGGTGTTGTTGTAGATATGGTTGACACGAGCTCCATGTGTATTATCCAAGGTTGAAGCTCCATCTTTGTAATTTGGAAGAGGATTTTTAAAGGCTCCATGATCACCATTTGTTTTGAGACCATCTATTGTTAAGTCACCTCGATCAATCATATCTTGCACCACGTGTTTTAACCTCATGCAATCATTCGTTTGATGACCCTTGTTACGATGGTAATCACATTAGTGTGAATCATTCCACCAAGGTGGTTTGATTTGAGGTTCATAGTTGTTGATTGGAGGCAAAGAAAGAATCTTGTGTGCCAAAAGTTCTCTAAATGCTGATTCTAGTGATTGCCCTAGTGGTGTGAAGATACGCTTTTGGAAATTGTTCGTTTTGTTGCGTGAATTATTGTTAGGTCCTGGATTCATGTTTTTGCTTTGAGTATCATTGGTGTTGTTTGTGTTGAGTTGTCCTTGATCGGTGTTTGGTGCATATGTGTGAGCATTTGGATTAGCAGTTTTAGGATTTTTCATGTTTTGAGGATTTCCGGATAATGCGAGCATTAGTTGCTTAGATTTGGGATCATATGATTCATTGTTGCCTTCGTTTTTGTTTAAAGTCCAAAATTGAGATTTGTCAAGGGTGGTGTTGTTTTGGTTATTGTAGTTTGATGAATTTGTTCCTTCCTTGTAGAATTTGAGTGTTCCCTTTTTGACACATACTTCCTCTACTTGAATACCATTCTCAATTAATTTAGTGAAAGATGGTATGCATTGAAGTTTTAGTCTATAACTCATTTCACTATTCAAGTTATCGATGAAGACTTCTATTTTCTCTTTTTCGGGAATATCTCGAGGATATCTGGATACCATACGTTGCCAGCGTTGAAGGAATATCATGAATGTTTCATTGTTCTTTTGTTTGGTATTGCAAACATCTAGAATGGTTATGGCATGTTGGATGTTATAGGAATATTGGGTTATGAATTTGTTAACCAATTCATCAAATGATCTGACAGGTGGTGTAATTTTGGATAACCATTCCATGGTTTGCCCTCCCAAGCTTCTGGGGAATAACCTCATCAAATAGGTGTCATCATGAGCAAATTCAAGGCTCATTGTGCAAAATTCTTGAACATGATCTCGGGGATCACTTTTCCCATCATATTTATCAAATTTGGGAACGTCTGAGTTTGGAGGAAAAGGCACCATGTTCATTCTTCTGTCAAATGGATAAGGACAGATTTCGTTTAAAGAGTACCACACTGTTGTCCCTTGTTGCATATCTTGTATTTGCCTTTGCAACATTTGCATTTGTTGAGTAAGGGCAGCCAAAGGTATATTGTCTTGTCGAGGGAAAAGTTCTTCCCTTGTATTTGTTCTCAGCTGAAAAAGTGTGGTAAATGGTATATTTTGCTCTGGTGTTTCTAGTTCGGGTATATGCATTTTTGGTATGCGTTGTTCTAGAATGTGTTGCTCAGGTATGTGTTGTTCAAAGTTACGAGTTTCTTCTTCTCTTTGTTGTTCTTGATATGCATATTGTCGAGATCCAGTTTTAAAGATGTTTGAGTCTAAATCTTCAGGAAGTTTAACGCCTTTACTTGTAAGCATGAGCAGATATTTTTCTTTGTCATTTTCCATGAGCCTTTCTACAAGCTTTTGGAATGAGGGGTTTTCTTGACATTCCTGAAGAAATGCTTCAGAAATTTTAGGTTCTTCTAAGGGTGGAACTTCAAAAGGATTTGACAATCTTCGATTCATACTAGACTCGGCATGTGTCTCACTTTGTTGGTTTCTTTGAGAGCGAGTAACAGGCATTTTAGTAGAAACTTTCAGTGGTGAAAGGGACAAAAGCCTCGTTGATATGCTGTTTGGGGGTGGTTGGTTCTGGTTGAGATATGTTATAAGTGATACACTCATCGGGCAAGAATGCTGGATTGATTTTTCCGCCACGGTTTATGCTTTGATTAAAAGAAGACTTTTGACAGTAAGCTCTTGTCTTCAAGGGTTCTTTGTCAAATTCATTGGATTTGTTTTGGATATAACATTTGACGTGATGAAGGAATACCCGATGAGATTTGAATAGTTGATGATTGATGTATAAGAACTTGTTTCTCTTGATGAATTTGGAAAAACTAGGTTGTTGTTTCTTCAACGTGATGTTACGATAAAGGTTCTTTCTTCTCAGAATATGAGGATTAGTCATGCATGAGTGATCAATGGTTTCCTTTGATTTGTTTGGATTCAGTTGATCTTGTTTGAAAGATTTCAAATCTTACTTTATCAAAGTGAAGGTTTAGATGCCCCTTCACAACGAAGTGTGCCAAATGATATAGATAAAAGCTTCCCGATATGGAAACTTGATTTGACAACTTGAAAATTTTAAACAAGTGGTTTTGTGAGATAAAATCCATAAGATGGTAAAGGATTCTATTGATACTAATGATGAGGTTTCCAGATTATGATAAGATAGACATGTTTTATCGTGCGATTCATTTAGGATTTTACAACATTTTTTTGGACACAAATTTAGCTCAAGAAATAGTCTTAACGTTTGTTTTTGCTATTCTTGTTTGATGAAAAATGATGTTTGATGAAGAAGGCTTCGGAAAATGTTTTCTAAAATTTTAAAATTTCTCACTGTCTTGCCCTTTGTTTTTGTGTTTTAGATCACGTGCTAAAATAGAGACTATATGCGCTACAAAATTTACCCCACGCGCTAAAACAATGACCACAAGCGCTAGGCTGCCCCCAGACACATGCTAAAGTTTTGAATATTCAAAAATGTTTTCTATTTGTTTTGAAAAATCTATGCGCTACCCTGGGCCTGCAACGCACTAACCTGTGAACCCGATGTGCTAATGTTTAGCCTCCATGCGCTAAGCTGATGTTTCCACGCGCTAGATTGATTCTTTGATACGCTAAATGGTTTCACACTTTTTTGCCTTGAGATGAAACGCTACTGTTTGGAACCGACGCTCTAATTTGATGTTTTGATGTGCTAACAAAAAGTCTGCATGTGCTAAGAAGTTGCTCTTATGTGCTAAACTGCCATGATTTTTCTTTTGGTTGATTTTTTTTTTTTTTCAAATTTTGAACTTTTGTTGTAAAATTTTCAAGTTTGATGGATGATTTTCTAAAGTAGTAAATGCAAGCACGGCACAAAAAGTACAACCATTTTGCCTAATCTAAGAAAAAGTGTATGTTCTACGAGGATGTGTTCAAATCCCCAATGTTTTAACAGGTTTTGATACGAATAACACACTTCAGAAAGACTCTTTAGTCAAGGGTCATAAATAACATCATAGCCCACTAGTCTCGATACTCCGTCAGCTCAAACAGCCATGTCACCCCCTAGAGGGCACCTATTTTTTTGCCTTTTGCTAGAAATTAACCCAAAGTGAATCGCTTCACAATTGAGTAGTTATCTTGGGAGATATATGGTGAGTAATCTTGGGGGCGGATTCTTCCCCACCCTTGCACTATGATGTTATACATGTCTGGTTACTGACTCAGTTCAAAGCTTCTATTTCTATGGTTTGTAATCAGGCTTCCCATTCGGCCATCAGTGATAAACTCCCTCAAGAGGCTTCCCAACCTTTAGAACAAAGGCTTTACGTATCTCAAGGATACTGGGGGAAGACTAATCGCTACGTGCAATCGTTGAAAAGGACTTTCGTCACTTTCCACGTTTGATTATAGTGGGTTGGAATTCTTGGCGTCAAAGTCGTTCCCCACTTAGGTCGTTCCCTTCACACCGGCCATAAACGACTTTAAGAGTTGATTTCAACTCCTCGAGAAGACAGACCTGCTAAAGGATTTAAATGCAGTATGACTGAAAGCGTAAGAGTAGGCTGACTTTTTGATCACCCAGTTAAGGGGAGAGCATATACCTTCTACTTTCAAGACAAGACAAACAAGGTTCTTTTTATCTTTCAAGTCAATGATTTTCTAAGATCTATATGGAGATTGTTGCTCCATGAAAACATGGTGATCTTTTTATTTCCTTCAAAGTGATGATTTTCTAATCTAGGAAAATAATTTGGTCAACAAAGCAAAATTTTGATCTTGGTGGTCAACAAAAGAAATCGATAAAAGGGGAAGAACTTCCCTCTTTGATTTTAAACAAAAAATTAAAGTGAGGTTCCTTTTTCTTGAAAAATGTAAAATTGATCCTTTTAAGCACCAAAGGATGGTGATATTCTTTTTACCCTTTTCTTGCAAAAATAAAGATTGTTTTGTTCCTTTTAGAACCCAAATTGAGAAAGTTTTTCCTAGAAAAAGTAAGAAAAGATTGTTGTTGTGGTTCGTTTTACAGCCCAAAGTAAGGTGAGTTCAATTTTATCCAACAAGAATTAATATGACTCTAAATTTTAACTAACTTAACTAAGTTAGTAAAAATCTAAAATTATTTGTAATTCTACAAATAAAATCCAGCTCTACTTGCAAGAAATTGTCAAAGTCCTGCAAAAATTCCAATCAAATAGTTAGAAAAATATAGATTTTGGTGGACTTCTACAAGTCTAAATTAAATTTTGGTTACAATTTTAATTTTTGTCTTCTATCTGTGATGCGCTACAGAAAGGACTATACGCGCTACAATATAACCTAGATGGGCTAAAATAATGTCCCAATGCGCTACACTGTTTATTGGATGCGCTACTCTGTGCGTCGAAAGCGCTGCTCTGTTTTTCTCCCGCGCTGAGACCTATAGGAAAATTAGTGATTTGATGCGCTAAAAGATGGACTTCATGCACTGGATGATGCACTCCACACGCTAAACAGTGCACTGGATGCGCTAGGCTGTTAACCAGATGCATTAAACAGTGATCTTAACGCGCTAATTCATTTTTCCCGCATGCCTGCAAAAGTGGTTAAATTCAAAAACTGATTTGATATATGGAGTTGAGCCCCACGATGGGCACCAGAAATGTATACGGGAAAAGCGGGTCGATAGAACTCAATATGTGAAAATATGTTCCAAAATACCTATCCACACACACACACAGGACTTCTTGGTGCAAGTTATGGAGTAATGAAGTATTACTCAGCTTCCCAAGGTTGGTCCCATGGTTCTCTATCTTACAATGTCCCTCAAACCAATGTTTTTCTCTTAGATCACTGAACAAAATGGTTTAGGGATGGCAAATGCAAGAATGAGGGATGCTTTGATAGATTTTAGTATGAGATGCATCCTAAGCTATGCATGATTCTAGAAATGCAATAAACTAGATTATAAGATGACAAGGTTAGTATAAATACTATCCTAACATAATATATTAGTCTATGATTGAGCTAAAATGATAAAGAAATTATTCTAAACATGCATATTTAGACTAGTTCCTGATTTAAAAGGGGCTAAAATGATGAGCATAAAATGAGATATGAAAGCTTGAATGTATTTGAGCATAAGTATGATACTACAAATTTGGAGGATGATTCAAAATGGAGGAATGAGAGCTCTATTTATAGCAAAAACAGGGCAATGGATGGTCAGGATTGAAAGAGTTGATCAAGGGTTGAGTTTGAAAGTTGGGGATCCATGTTTGTAATTGGCACCAATGAAATGGTGACAAGTGTCAACATAGGGTTGGGTTGAGAGAAGGGGTAGGAGACATTAAATGCCTGAGAAGACCTTAGGGTTATCTAGAAGGTAAGGGTCAAGTCTAAATTAAGATTACCCATTGGATTAAGAGTTAATCCAAGGATAAACCCTTGTGCAAATGATTAAGAGATAATCATGGTCAAAGCATTAAATGCTTGATGAGACCCTTGGGTTGGATGAAGGTTGAGTTAAAAGAAATTCTTTAACCATGTAAGAGGGTTTGAGTTAACCATTAATGGTTATGAAGACTTTGGAGAATTAAGTGGTTGAAGGCTTGAAGCCTTTAATGGTTATCAAAGACTTTGAGGAATTAAGTGGTTGAAGGCTTGAAGCCTTTAATGGTTATCAAAGACTTTGAGGATTTGAGAAGTGACCTCCCCTTGCTTAGGGATGTGACAAAGTTTAGAAGATGGGTTAGGCTAATTAGAGGCGATTAGAAGAGTCTAGAAGGGATTTAGAAAGGGGTTTAGGAAGACAAGTGGGAGATGTAGGATTTTGCAAGTGGATGGAGGGATAATAGGATTTTAATTGAATTTAAGTTAATTTAATTCAATTTGGTTGCAATTAAATAAATTATATTTATTTAATTTAGGATAACTATTTAATTAAATTTGATTTTAATTAAAGTGGATAGGGGGGATTTAATTGAATAAAATGATTTATTCATTAAATGGTAAAAAGAAGTCTAGTGAATTTAATTTAAATAAATTGAGTAATTTACTTAATTAAATAGAGGAATGTGGATAATTTAATTAAATTGGATTTAATTAAATAGAGACATGAACATAAAATATTTATTTAGGAATATGGTCATTTTTATACGTCTACACCTTCTAGTATGCCTGATGTTGTACTTTACCAAGGAGATACTCGACATTTTGGTTATGACATCCCGGTAGGAAGATAGATACAAGATGCTTTCACTGGTATGGGCACTAACAGTATTAAAAACATCACATAATATTTCAAGACATTTCAATCTAAGATGAGAGAAAAAGAGAGACTACCACAGAGCATAATTGACAAATATGACAAGGAAATCTATTTTGTGATTAAGAGAGATGAAACTTAGATGGAAGCAGTAAGCCCTAGAACTATTTGGGTTACCAAGATGGGTTATGAGGTAGACCTATCTGTTTTGGAAACTTATGCTAAATCTCTACTTGATGCACCAAGAGAGCCATCTGAGAAATTCTTTGGAAATGCAGAAACCATAGAGAGAAATATATCTATGCAGAAAAGGACAAAGAGAAGAGAAAAATTTATCAGAGATACTTTCAAGAAGGTCAAGGAAATCAAAGAAAATGTCATGAACATCAGTGGTATTTCAGCCAGTGAATTTGAAGGACTACAACCTGAAGCACATGTTTCACTAGTTGTAACATCCTCTGATACTGACAGTTGTAAGGCTGCTGAGTTTGAAAGAGTAGAAAGGAAGAGAAAACCCTCACCGGTACCCTCTCCTTCACCTAAGAAAACCATGACACTAAGGAAGAAACAATAGGTAGTTAGGGAACCGAAGAAGAAACTTACTCCTAAGAAGAAATAGACACCATTACCCCCACACTGAATGATTTATTGAATGAAATCACAAAGGAAGGTAATATATCTAATGTAAATAAATGGTATATTTCTTCTAATGATTCTGACAAAAGCACAATTGAAGAAAGTATTATTTTTGACTTAGACATTTATAAGAAAGTTTTGATAGAAGTAATTGATGAGATACCAAATGATCTCTACATGAGATTGGAAGCCAAAAGGCTATCTATAATAGAACTAGACAAAAAGGTGAAAGTAGAAGCACTCTTAGTTGTACATCTGGTAAACTCTAAAGAAGAAACAGATGAGTTTATCTCTAAAGCAAATCGGTCAGTATTTGTTAGTGGACATCGACAAGTGAGCCTGATGGCTGGAAGGGTATAAGAAATTGTAGATGAGACTACAGATAAATGGGATATATTCTCTGTAGAGAAAGAAAAACAAGAGGAAAGAAGCAGACCTAAAATGGAGAAAACATTCAAGTTATATCAAAAGGACAAAGGAAAAGGTAAAGTAGGTGGTGTACCTTCCATAAAAATAATAGATAACATTCCTCCACCAACCCAGGACACCCCTCCTTTAGCACTTTCATCACCGGTTCATACAGCGAATCCACCGGATATAGCTACTGAAGGTTTAACACATGATGATACTAATCCTGAGTCAGAGATACTCTTTACCATGAATGTAGATACTCAAGAGGTAAACATTGTTGTGGATAAAAATACTTTAGAGGTTAAGGCAGACAGTGTTGAGGAAAGCAAGATTTCAAAAAAACCAACACAAACTATTGACTCTCAGGAAATTGAGATACCAGCTCAAACAAAGCAGCCAAAGACTGAGAAAACTAAGGATAAGACAACTAGCACAGGGCCACCAGAATCTGAGCAACTGGTAGTGGTACTAACAGAAAAACAATCTGAGGCAGAGGTACATGTTGTGTCTATAACACCGCCAGTTACAGAGAAGCCTAATCAAACTGAGAAACCAGTAAAGGTTGAAGTACAAACACAGACAGATCCACTAGAGAAAAATACAAGGAAAGTGGATGCATCTGATGGAAACAAAGAGGATGTAGTTAAGGTGATTGGTTAGACATCTGTTGAGAAGAAACCTACAACAGAACCAAGCACATCTATAGGTGAATTCAAACCTACCAATATAACCAAGGTACTTTTTGATTCAATTAAAAGGATTACGGATTGCAATGCCTTAGCATTTAAGGCAATTGATAACACATTACCTATTCTAAAGATGATTGCACCCAATTGTAAGATAGATCACATTAATGATTCTTTAGGGAAATCGGACACATTGTCCAAATTTATTGCTGATAATGTAATAACTATAGATAAGGTAAATGAGGTTATCATAAAGGAGAGAGTTGAAAAAGAGAAGAATACATTCTTTGAAAACACCATAAAGAAATGTACTGATCATGTGGATACACTTTTATCGATACTCAACTCTACAATTTTGGAGTATAAGGAGTTATATAGGAAGCATGTAAACCTCACTATTTGACTGAGGACATTGACGAGGGGATCAAAAAGACATAAAAAGAAATTGATGACATTACAGACAATATAATAGGTTCATCCAGACTTATATCTATTTTTGAGTAGGAAATGGCAGTTTTTGAGGAGAATTTAGAAAAACTTGAGAAAGAGAAGGCAAGAATAAGGTCTAATGGCTGGGAACTAAAGGATAAAGTTGGTCTGAGGCTGGATAATCTGATTACTCAGAGAGCTGAATTTTCTAAGACAACAGTTCAAGGAGAACGATCACTGGAGCAACAAATGCACTATCTCACCGGTATGATCCAACAGATAGAGGCAACTTTAAATGACAGTAATAAGTTTATGTAGAGTTTGAATATAATTTTGGCAGACATCTTTCAGATAGTAACCAACCAGTTACAGACTTTGAGGTAGCATTTTTGTACTCTTTTGATTATTTATGACATTCTTTGTCATTGATGTCAAAGGGAGAGTTGTGGTGAGAAAAATGCATGTACAGAGGAGATCACTTGCTCATAGGGAGCACATCTTTTTGGATTTCAGTTTTTGGATAATGGTTTTCATTTTTCTCATGAGTATTGCCATCAATGCCAAAGGGGGAGATTGTTGGCATTCTACACTCTAATGAGAATAGTTGATGTTGTCATTGATGGCAACCAACTGGAAAGTCACCGGCAATTGGTTTCTACATGCCCAACATCACAAACTTCATACACTGGCAAACACCAGCATCGACAGGGACTTACACTGATATTCAGATTACATCGGTAACAAAGCATACTGACACTCTAGCCGACATGGGATAAACTTTTGGTTATTGTAATATAATTTTGTAAGCTGACATGGTATATTGTAAAAGACTCATATATGTATGAGATCTTATAAGTCATTTTGATAGGTGTGTGATAAGACTTTTTATTGTATAAAGTGATATAGTTGACAACAAAGGTTTTGGTTATTGACCGAGCTTAAACCGGTACTGAACCTGGCATTAGAGATGCTATTTTGAGCAGTACATTGTATTGGATTTGATAATCCACTTTTGTAGTCAGTGTGACTCTTTATTGAGCAGTGAGCTCTAGGCTGTTGGCCTCCCTAAATGTGTAGGCCCCTTATTGTAAGTAGTATTTATTCATTGGCCAGTGAGTAAATATTGTGGGTCACAAATCCCACTGAGTTTTTTCCCACACTGGGTTTCCTCATTAAATATCTTGTGTTATGGTGTGTTTCTATGCGATCTCTATTATTTCTATTTACTGCATTAATTCTTATTTACCGGTACACTATTTTGGGTTGTAAAGTTATAAATAAGTTTAAATATTTTGCTAACCGGTTAGACACTAATTCAACCCCCCTCTTAGTGTCTTTGGGACTATCATTGAATCTAATAAGGAACATTGTGATTCTTTAATTGGATGTCATTTACTTCAATTACATTTAAACCAGGATGACTGATGTCAACATTGTATGCCTACTGAGGATGGTTATTATTGGGATTGGGAATTGGTTGTGTAGGAATCTGGGGTAGGTTAATTTGTTCATCAACAACATTTGGACCAATGATAAAAAGTGGAGGTTGTCCCCAAGGATTCTTTGGCCCTTGATTTTTCCATGGTTGAAATTGAGGTTGATTTTGTTGCCACTATGTGTTCCACTGTGGTTGATTCCATTGATTCCATTGCAGACTAACCCATTCAAGAGGTCCCCAAGATGTAGGAGGTGGTTGCATTGGAGGAGGAGTCCATTGATTATAGTTCAAGTTATTCCTAGGACCATATTGTCATATGTATGTGTTAAAACCAACATTTTGTGATCTTTGTCCAATGTAATTGAGTTCTTCCATTATAGGTGGATTTTTAAATGATTCTTAATTTCTGGTAACAAATTGCAAGAACTTGTAGCATGGATTTTCTCATAAATTTTACAGATTTCAAGCTAGTTCATTGGACACTCCCTTAAAAGATGTTTCCCCCTACATTTTGAGAAATAGATGGCTAAAGGATTAGTATTATTCTTATCTACATGAGTATTAAGATGGAGGAGTATCTAAGTTTTGAAATTTGCCAGTTCTTCCATAACTTGAGATACATCAAATCCTAAAGCTTTATTTCTTTTGGATCCTCTAGTTCCAACTCTTGTTCTAGAGTAATTTCTGCAAATATCAGTAATTTCCTCTAAGGGAATCTTATTAATATCTCCTTTCCCCATGGAGTTCAAAGCTTCTTTTGATTCATCATCAAATCCTTGTAAGAAAATTATTCGACTGATATCATCATTGTCCCTCAACACACCTCTTATACACAAACATGAATCTATCAACATAATCTTCTAAGCTCTCAACTTCTAATTGTTTCATTTGAAACAATTACTCTTTCCTATCTCTTATTCTACAATAATCTTGGTATTTATCTAAGAAAACTATTTCCATTTTAGGCCAATTAGATATTGAACCAGCATGTAAACCTATAAACCATCTTAATGCCGATTCTTTCAAAGTGGAGGGAAATAACTTCAACTTTTGATTATCAGATGTGTAGTCATATGTTTGACATAAGACTCCGAATTCAAAGAGAAATTGATTGGGATCTTTAGAATTTTTTCCTCTAAAAGTTGGTAGTACCGAAGGTGAAATATTTTTCATAGGAGGTTCATTATCTCCTAGGTTCAAATTAATAGGATATGAGAATGTCCTATTTGGTGGAGGATGTCTAGCTTGCACTCTTTCACCCATTTTTTTGTTTTGTTCAAAATGTTCAACTTGTTCTTCAAATTAGTTTTGTTTTTCTTCCTACAGTTGATCAAGGTTATAATGTCTTGGAAGAAATCTTCCAAATTGATCTCTAGATCTTCTCATTAACTGCTTCAAATTTTCCTTATCAACACTAAGATTCTAACTTCAGTAGTCGGATCTTTTTAAAGTCCTAGACAATGATGCCAAAAATGATGGGCAAGGTCATTGATGTCACAACTTGCATCATTTTAATTATTTTATCATCAACTCAGGGTGTGTCTGGAAGCTGTCTGCGATAAGGATAGTCTCAATTGTGGGGGTTGTGCACTATAGAATAGTGACTAAGGTTGGATCATGCTTCGTCGGGAGATGTCGGGATCTATATAGAGCTATTCCCAAGATTGCAATTTGAGAACTTGAAGAATTTCCAAGGACAAAACTACGAGAATCAATGGATCTAAAAATAATTCAAGTTTGATACCAATGATCTAAACATCATAGAATTAAAGATCCTAACTTACATTAGGATTATATTTCAAATCTATCATTAAGTGCTAAAAATAATCCTAATGTACGTTTGCTAAAAAGGAAATCTAGTTTACGTTTGCCAAAAATAAACCTAAATTATAGTGCAGAATTGAAATATAATTTAAACAATAAGAAAGCAATTAAATTCCATGATTTAGTCCCAACAATATTTATGTTCTTTTCTTGGTAGCAAATTATTCATCTTACTAAAAATGAGAAATTACATTCATTTATTGTAAAGAAACTAACTAACAACTGAAGATTAAAATTTTTATGTATTTATCAAGTCAAGATCTTAATGAAAATGAAACAACTAAGGATTAATACTTTATTCTAATCGAGAAAATTTAACAAAGATTCTGAACAATGTGAAATAAATTCCAATGAATGAAATCAAACATAAAAGAGAAACAACACAAGGATCACCTCCCTTCAGTTGAGTGGGCCTTACTCCACCTCTGGCGGTATCCTTAATACACAAATTCTTAGATCAACTTGCTGATTCTGATTGAAATTCACTTCCAACAGGAAGTGGAAATAGACTTGCTGGTTACAATGTGAAGCTCTACTACTGAATAACTTACTGACTGATTTTCCTATTACCTACTACAAGACTGGATAGGATATTTATAGATATCCATTTATTCAAATTCAAATCATGTTACCCGCTTAAAATAGAGTAACAGTTACAATAGAACTCAAAGAAAACTTAACCATCAAACATATAAACTTAAGAATGAAGTTAATGTTTCAAAGACAGCTAATGAAATTAACATAGGGAAGATCAAGAGGATCTTCAATCTGGAGCATCCCAAAATCCGTCATCAAACAAGTGGCGACTGAACTGGAGTTAACTAATTTATCTTGCTTGTCCCACAAAATATATTCAAAAATACATTTATGACAACCGAACAAAACAAAGCAATATATTTATGATTAACACGACATTCATATTTGCAATTTTAATTTAAAAGTGAAATATTTAACCATAAGATACTATTTCTAATATGCAGAGTATAATAAAATGGATAAACACTGCCAAGAATATTAGTTCATAGATAATTAAAGTTTTAAAACATAAAGTATGATTGAGAATGTCATGATGAACCCTCATCAGTTCTCGATGACCACTGATTCCCGTGACCTATTTAGGTAGGGTATCTAACATTATAATGCCAATTAGAGGCAGATCATCTACAATCATAGGGTTTACGTCGATTTGATGCCCGAGGGGTTGAAAGAGCTGTTACAGATTCCTACCCACGTGGCTTGGATAGATAGGAGTAGAGATCAAGCAGAAAATGATTTCCAAGAATCAAAACAAGAATGTGAAAGGAAAAGGAGAGAAGTATTGGACATTGTTTCTGCTAGGATATGTTATTGTCATTGATGTCAACATATTCCTGTGATTTATTGCTCTGGTGATTGCAAATTGGTTTGTTGGGATCTTAGTTTGTTGTATGGAGTATTTATAGTATCATTATATTCTTTTGTATTAGTTTTGGTGATCTAGGAAGCTTAATTGATCATATCATATGATCCAGTTTGTAGTTTGTTTTTCTGATCAGTGCTTTGCAAAGTTCACTATTTCCTCCGATATATTCTGGTATGATCAAATCTTGAGCTGATATTTTGGGAAATTGTTTGGGATGGTCTTGTGTATCTTCATTTCAAATGGTACATGATTTTGTGCTCCACAAGTTATCTTTCTTCGTGACAATTGCTATTATTTTTTAGATGTTGATCGAGGAAGATTTGATAAGTGGTGTTGGTACAACTATTACTGATGATTCTAGAATTCTTGTTGGTGTTTCCTAAGTATGTCCTATTTTTTTTAATGATCCACATTGATCGTTGTGTGAGTTCTTGGTATTTTTCTTAACTAGTGATGTTCTTCATGTTATGCAGTTTTCCTGGTGGTGTAGCATGTTGGGGTTGATCTTGGCATGTTTTTTGGTGGTGTTGTGTGTTTGGAGATTTAGTTTAGGACTATTTTATGTCATGTATATCACTATATTGGTTGAAGCAATCACCGGTGAGGAGGGATCTCAAGGAGATTAGTCCAAACCGGTCAGCAAGAGTAAACACAACAAAAACACAGAGATATGGTGGAGGCAATGTAGAATAGATAGTTTTATTGTATGAAAGTTTATTATATCCAACCGGTAACAACTGGGTTACAACATACTGGCACATAGGCCTGGTAGAATAGGTCACACTGGGACCTTGAATCGAAAGATCTATCTTCCAGGCACAATCTATCTATCTGATACTTCTTGATTCTCTTATTGATTACATTGTAAAGCATGATTATAAATATATATATTGATCCAAAGGATCCAGTCAGACCAAAAGGGATCAAAACCCGAAGAACAAGACCTAACGTGCAAAATGAACAAGGTCGGCCTCCTCCAAGATTCCTTTGGAAAATCCAAAGGTGAAATGTAGAAGGTCGGCCACACACCAATAAACATCAAGATCAATGTCCAAGGCTCTGCAAGCTTCAGAATAGGTTTTGGTAGATCACCACAATAGGTCTTAGACAATCGGTAACAAAAGAAACTGGTAACAAGAAACTATCATAGAAACCGGTAGTGATATCTTGTCGTAAAGTAATCCAAAAAAGATGCAATTTGAAAGAAAGAAAGATGATAAAGTCTTCAAGTAGAATCCAACTCCACAAAATCTGATGAGCCAAAACCAGGACACACGGAAAGGAAAACTAAAACTGCAAACAAAAAACAAAACATAAAAGAAAATGTTTTTGGTTGATGCAAGATTGTTGTGAACCGAGGATGCTTCTGCATCATACATCCGGGGTTAACAAAAAGTGAGCCTCTCACTTTGCTGGGGTCAAAGGAACCAAGGTAGTCTACCTTTTCCTGAGAAATCTAAGATGAATCTTCAAGTGGTCTACTCTTCCAATTCACAAGATATTATTTGTACTAACTATTCCGGGTACTACGCCCAATCCTACTATCTAGAATCTCTTCAATCTGATATGGTTCCTTCCGGGGCAATTATTTCTCAAGGTCTACAACACTATCCTCACTGAATTCAGGTTCATGGTACTCATGAAGATCTACAATGTTGAATATAGGTGAAATACTTAGACTATTTGGTAGCTCCACTTCATAGGCATTTCTAGAGCTGAAATTTCTCAAAATCTTACAAGGTCCAAACTTCTATATCTGTAACGTATTATAAGTTCCAACCAGGAATCTCTCTTTTCTCAAGTATACCATCACTTCATCACCAACTTCAAATTCCTTATGTCTCCTCTTCTCCTCTTCCTTCTTATACTTTCTATTCATGTCTTCCAAATGTTGTTTAGCCTAAATATGCAATGTTGCCATGTGATCTGCAAAATATTTTGCTTCTAAACTCTTCTAGTCTTCACTGCTAATGTCTTTGAATTCTACTATTCCTCTAGGATGCACTCCAATAACAATCTCAAAAGGTGGTTTTCCGGTACTTCTATTCACTGAATTGTTATAGGCAAACTCTACTTGTGCAATGATCAAATCCCAACTTATGGTTTTATCTCCCACTAAACATCTCAACAAGTTTCCCAAACTCTAGTTAACTACTTTTGTCTATCCATCAGTCTGTGGATGAAAAGTAAATCTAAACTTCAAATATTTCTTCATATTCTTCCAAAGTGTTCTCCAAAAATAGCCGACAAACTTAGTGTCTCTGTTTGAAACTATGCTCTTAGGGAATCCTTGCAATCTCACCACTTCCTTGAAAAATAGGTCTACCACATGCAATACATCTGATGTCTTCTTACAAGGTATGAAATGAGCCATCTTTGAAAATATATCCACTACCACAAATATAGAATCATTTCCTCTCGGTGTCTTGGGTAATCCAAGGACAAAATCCATGCTTATATCCTTCCAAGTTCTTACCGGTACTGTCAATGGTTTATACAATCCCACATTCTGACTACTACCTTTTGCAACTTGACAAACTCTAAAGCTCTGCACATATCTCTTAACATCCTTATGAATCTAGGGCCAAAAGTACTGCTCACTCACCAATGGAACTATTTTATTAATGCTCAAATGTCCAGCTAAACCTCCACTATGTTTCTCTTTGATTAGGTTCTCTCTCATGGAACTCTTAGGTATGCATAATTTAACTCCCTTGAATAACATCCCATCCTGAATGAAATAATCCAACCATTTGCTTCTATCAACCATAACCAGTTCTCTACATGCTTTCCAAGGTTCTGCAAAATCTGGGTCTTCATCATTCAAATCTTCAAAACCTAATATTGTCACTCTCATCTCTGTCAGCAAATTCCTTCTCCTACTCAATGCATCAGTAGCTTTGTTAGATTTCCTACTTCCATGCTTTAACACAAAGGTGTAACTCTGCAAGAATTCTATCCATCTCATATGTCTCTGATTCAGCTTACTCTGACTGTTCAAATACTACAAATCTTGATGATTTGTATACAACACAAACTCTTTAGGCAACAAATAATGTCTCCATTTCTTCAAGGATTGAACTATGGCATAAAATTCCTGATGATAAACTGAATATCTCTTCCGGGCATCATTTAATTTCTCATTGAAATATGCTACTACTCTCCCTTGACTCAAGACTGCTCCTATTGTTGTTCCACTTGCATCATAATCCACTTGAAATACGTTATTGAAATGTGGTAAAGCCAACATATTTTTGCTTCAACAATTCAAAACTTTTATTTACTCCAGTGGTCCACTTGAATTTCTTCCTATCTCCCCTCATGGTCTTAGTCATAGGCTTACAAACTGAACTGAAATTTCTCATAAACTTCCAGTAAAAGCTAGCCAATCCATGAAATGATCTTACCTCTCCAATTCTTTTCGGTGTAGGCCACTCAACAATGGCTTTCACTTTCTTAGGGTCCATCTTCAAACCATCCTCAGATATCACAAAGCCCAAATAGACTAACTCATCCTTCATGAAAGTGCACTTCTTAATATTGATCAACAACTTCTCTTCTCTCAACCTCTGCAAAACTTGTCTCAATTGCAACAAATGCTTGTATTTTGTCTTACTGAAAATCAGAATTTCATCCAAATACACAATAAAAAACTTACCCAATAATTTCTTCAGTACCTCATTCATCAGTCTCATGAAAGTACTCAATGGATTATTCAATCCAAAAGGCATCACCAACCATTCATATAGTCCTTCATTTGTCTTAAATGTTGTCTTCCACTCATTACCTTCTCTGATCCTAATTTGATGATATCCACTCTTCAAATCTATCTTTGTAAAGTATTTTGCTCCACTCAAATAGTGTATTATGTCATCCATCCTAGGCAAAGGAAACTAATATTTCACTGTGATCTTGTTTATTGCTCTTGAATTGATACACATCCTCCATTCTCCATTCTTCTTAGGTGCTAATACTGCTAGCACTACATAAGGGCTTAGACTTTCCTTGATCAAACCTTTCTTCAACAACTCCTGCACTTGTCTATTCATTTCTTCATTCTTTTTTGGTGTCAACCAGTGTGCAACTTTGTTAGGAAAACTAGCTCCGGGAACCAAGTCCATGTATTGACTTATACTTCTAATAGGTGGAAATCCATCAGGTACATTATCTGAATGGATATCATCATATTCTATCAGCAAATCTCTTATCTCTGTCGAGCGTTCTCCTTCTAGTTCCGATCTCTCAGTCTTCTTAGGAATTAAGGCAAATCACACATTCTCATATCTCAATCCATCCATGAATTTCCTTCCATCTACTAAATAGATTTTGGTATTCGTACAAACTTCATTCTTCAAAGGTTCCTCCAAAGGTAACAAGGTTTTCTTCATCCCATTGGCTACAATAGTGTATTTATTCTTCCTCCCATCATGTATTTCCTATCTATCAAACTACCAAGGTCTTCCCAACAAAAGATGACAAATATCCATAGGAATAATATCACACAAAACTTCATCATGATAATTCCCAGTTTTAAATTTTACCAAACATTGTTCACTTACTAACAACTTATGTTCATCCTGAATCCATGCTATCTGATAAGGCTTAGGGTGTTTCAATCTCTTCAATTTCAACTTATTCACCATATCTTCTAAAAAATGATTATCTAAACTACCACTATCAATAACAACTTTATAAACTTACCGGATAACTTACATTTGGTCTTGAATAAGTTCTTCCTCTGCAAGGGTTCTTCATCTCCTCCAATATAACACAAAGCTCTCCTCACCATCAACAATTCTCCATCTTCCAGTTTATTGTCTGATCTAGTGGGGTTTTCTTCCACCACTGCTACTCCTCCAGTAGCCTCTATCTTCTTACATTCAAATTTTCAGTGTTCTTCTCCTCCACACTTAAAGAAGGTTCCTCTAAATGTCCTCTTATCTTGCCTTCCAAAGTTCTCATTTCGGTAACCATCCGGTTCCCTCCTCTAGTAAAAATTTATATCATCCTTTTGGTATGAATTACCTTCTTTACTCACTTCCTTGTCCTTGTTATGATTAGTACTGGTTCCTCTTCCTCCTTCAAATATTCCTCCAGTAAACCGTCCACCTCTACCTCTTTGTCTCTACTCATGTCTTTTGTTCAATTTATCTTCAGCCTTTATTGCATACTGGTAAGCCTCTTCAACACTCCAATTTTATCATACTGAGTTCCTCTTGTATAGACATCCGCAATCCATTCAAATATCTAGCAATCTGTTGAACTTCATCATCAACATGTCTGGAACTGATATTCAACTTGTAAAATGCTTCGGTGTACTCCTTCACACTAGATTCTTTTTGTCTTAGATTTTGCAACTTTTGGAATAAATCTACTTGATAATTCACCAAGACAAACTTTGATTTTAACTTAGCAATCATCCTATTCCATGTCTTAATCTTTTCTTTACCTCTTTTTTATCTATCAACTTACAAATGCTCCCACCAAAGAGATGCATGACCTTTCAACAGGGTACAGACATATTTCACCTTCCTCTCTTCTGCAATGTTTTCAAAATCAAAATACTTCTCCATCTTTGAGATCCAATCCATCAATTCATTTGAATCTAACTTCCCATCATATTTCGGTGGGGTAAAATGAGGTTTAGTGTTTTCCCTACTCAAAACCTTTAAAAACCTTTCTTCTTCCGGATCAACTGCCGATAGGTTCACTTGTTTTGTTATGCAATATTTTGTTTATCCAAAAATGTTGCCATCAATGACAAAACCTTCAATCACATACAATGTCTCATTGGAGTGTGCATATGCCAACAATCTCCCCCTTTGGCATTGATGGCAACACTCATGAGAAATTTCAAAAATTATCCAAAAATGTGTAGTCCAAAAATGTTACCAAAGAAAAGTTTACCAAAAATGTTAGAGCTCCCCCTGAGCATATGATTCCTGTGTTTTGAATTTTCTCATCCCACTACTCCCCCTTTGGCATCAATGACAAATGTTGTCAAGATGTCAGTAGAGGTTGTAGGTTCAGCTATCCATAAACTCAACCTTGTAGCTGGGTGGTTATAATCTGAAAAAGATCTCCCAAAATTAAGTTTAGACTATCCATAAACTTCTTACTATATTGTTGTCTCAGTTCTCTTCACTGTACCAGTGAGATGCTGCAAATGCTCTGTCGGTGTTTTGCTTCCCTATGTTAATGCATCAGAAATTTCCTTCCGCAGAGATGCTAAATAGTCCAATCTTGGACTTAGTTTAGATCTCAAATGTTTTTCTTTGTTTATTATTCTTTCTTTCTCCCTTTCTAATTTGAGTAGGTCTTCCTCAAAATTTGCTATCTTCTCTTCAAAAACTGTTAGTGTATCATGTGAGTTGACAAAGCTATTTGCAAGTTTATTTATTTCATCCTGTGCCTTGCTTATTTTCTTGTCAATGTCTACAGTCAAAAAGTTTGTTTTACATGTATCTTTATACAGATTTTTGTATTCTTTCAACAAATTACATAGTTCCGGTAGAAGTGTGTCAAAATCTCTGTTACACTTCTTTATTTCCTCATCAAAGAATTTCTGTTTTTCAATTTCTACCTTATCCTTCACTAATTCTTCCTTTGTTTTCTCAATATTTTCTGAGATATATTTACACAATGTATCCAATTGTCCTAAAGAATCTTTATTATCTATATTAAAGTTGGGAGCTATTACCTTCAAAATTGGTATAGAATCATCAATTGCTTTATAAGCCTGTGAGTTGCAGTCAGTTATTTTCTTGATAGAATCAAGTAATACCTCAGTCACATTTGTTGATTTGAATGCTGATGATGATCCAACAATCTGAGTACTGGTGGAAGTAACCATGCTTGTATTGACCTCTGGTAGGTCAGTTTGTGTCTACATTTCTTTAAGCACTTATTTTCCTACTTCACTAGTTACCGGTGGCACTGTTTCCTTATGTACCTATTCTAGTTGATGTTGTTCCAGAGCCTTTAGCTTTGTTGGTTTCTCTGTATGTTGTGTTGTCTCAGTTTGTGACTTAGTCTCTATCTTTTTCTCTGTATCTTCTACCGGTTTCTTTGTTTCCCCTGCTATCGGAGGCTCATTAGCCATGGCTGACTTATCAGTTGTATCTTTGTCTACTATTATGTTGATCTTCTAAGTATCAACATTCACAATATATAGGACCTGAGAATTAGGATTGTTATCCTCTACATCCATATTTTTTGCTGCCGGTTGTTTTTCAGTAGTTGTTATTTTCACCGGTGGAGGTAGGTTGTCTTTAACTTTGATGCTTGGTGGTCCACCAACTTTACCTTTCCCCTTGTCTCTATCTTTCTAATATACCTTTATAGGTTTAGGGTTCCTGTATTCTTCTTGTTTTTGTTTTTCAACCAAGAATATATCCCATCCATCTTTTGTTTCCTCTGTCACTTCATTAACTCTTCCTGCCATTAGTGAAATATGCCAGTGTGCAGTAGAGAATACTGACCGATTTGCTTGAGCAATCAAATCTTCAATTTCTTTTGGAGAGTTTACCGGATATACAACAAGTAGTTTCTCAATTTTTATTTTCTTATCTAATTCTATTACTGCTTTCCTTTTGGCCTCAATTCTTTTGAATAATTCATCAGGAATTTCATTAACTACTACTTCCACCAGAAATTTCTTGTACATGTCCATATGCAATATAACACTATTCTCAACTTGCTCTTTCGCGTCAGCTGTTAGAGTGTCATAAATTTTCTCTATGTTCTTCAGCTTTCCTTCCTCTGTGATTTCATTTAACAGTACATCAAGAGGTGCCAAGTCTCTGTTTGTCCTTTTCTTCTTCTTAGGTGTCAGCTTCTTCTTTGGTGTGGCATTTCTAACCAGAGATCTCATTGCTTGTTGCTTTTGCCTTGTTCTTCTAGGTGAAGGTGTGGTTGTCGGTGAGGGATCTCTTTTTCTTACAACTGTTTTAAAAGTTGTTGGCATGTCACCTTCTGAAGAAGTACCTACCTGTGGTAGGTGAGTTTCAGGTTGTGGAGCTGCCAAGTCATCCTCTGTTATGCCGGTTTTCTTCAATACATCTTCCTTAATGGCTTGTGCTTGTCTGGACCCTTTCCTTACAAATGCCTCAACCTTCTTTACTCTTTTCTTTGATTGTATTTGGCTTTCTATAGTCTCAGCACTACCAAATACTTCTTCCTTAGGTTCATTGGGGGCTTCCAGAAGTGCTTTAGCATATGTTTCAACTATGTGGTCATCTGTTTCATAGCCCATCTCGGTTACCCAAATTGTCCTTGGGATGACCACTTCCATCCACATTTCATCTTTCTTAATGACAAAGCATATATCATCTTTGTATTTGTCTACTATTTTCTGAGATAATCTTACTCTTTTCTTCATTTTGGTCTTTAATGCTTGAAAGAAGTCATTAATATTGTTTTCCTTGTTCTCACCCATGTTATTGAATAGTTCAGTCAATTGCTTTCCTACCGGTATGTCATATCCAAGTTCTTTATAACCTATACTGGGAACCTATTTTGTTATGTGTAGCATTAGGCATACTAATAGATTTCCAAATCTAAAAGTTCCTTTCTTGTCCTTCTTGATTTTTCCAAGGTTGTCAATTAGTTCATCCTATAACCATTCACATATGTTAATTTTTGCATTGTCTATTACCATATCATAAGCACTCTTAATGCATAAACTTGAAACTGAATTAAGTCTATTAGCATGAGTGGCTTTATAACCTAATATCATACTGATGAATCTCACATTGATATCTTTTACATCATTAACCCTTAGAGACCTTTTGTCAAATGTTGCACCAGTTAGTTTTGTAATTAGGTCATTGGGAACCTTTTTGGTTTTATCTGGTCTCTTACCGGTGGTTGGTAACCCTGTGACAACTTTCACAGCTTCCTTGGTGATCTTATGGATTGCATCTAACTAGAAAAATTCTCCATGTACTCTGCTTAAAACTATCCTAATCACATCCTTAGGAAATTCAGGAATGCTAAGGATTTCTGTAAATCCTAGGGTCTCAATAATCTTGTGTTCATCTTTAACATTGCTGGTGTTATCATATATCACAGTTTTATACATGGTTTTGATTTCCTCATCTCCTAACTCTTCAATGTTGTAGTGGATGTACATTCTAGGGTCTTCAGCATATACAACTCCCTTAGGGATTTGAGAAAAAGCACCTAAGGTATCATCCTTCTTTGCTATCTCAGGAACTAACTGAAATACAGGCCTAGGTCTTTTTATTACTTCAACAACAGTAGGGTTTGCTATGTATTCAATTGCAGAGGTGGATTCCATGATTAAATACCTTTTACTACCTTGGGTGGATGATTTCTTGGAGTGTGCTTGCTTCTTGCTTGAAATGCCTTAGCTCGGAATCTTCACGCTCTCTAAAAATTTGAAATCACAGTGAAATGAAATGGAGCCAAAACCTTACTTTTATAATGTCTTTTCACCATCTACCACATTAATTGCATGCCAGTTAAGTATTCACTTAACATTGTCTGTCGGTAATAAGTAATTTTTCAACTTCTTATCTCTAACTGAGCGAATAATTAGCACATGTGTCATTTGATTGCCAAACCCTCAAGGAAATTTTCTTCAATTAGATGAAGAACTTCCTGCCGATGGAGCACTGCTCTGTCCTAGCGGTGAAGTATCACTTTTTCCTAAGGGTGAAGCATTGGTTGGTTCTACCGGTGGAGAAGTATTCCCAATATTTAGATCAGCTTTTCTAATCCATTGTTTTGAGAATTCTTGCTTAACCTCTTCAACCTTTTCTTTACCTTTCAAGCTATCACTTTTGTTGTCTACCGATGTTCCTTTACTTCTACAAAATTTCTCAATATGCCTAATCTTGTTACATGCATAACAAGTTACATTATTCTTCTGAATAGCTTTCTCATAACCTATGTCAGTCTGTGTTCTGCATTGATTTGATAAATGTCCAAATCTTTCACAAACATAACATCTCACATTCATTATGCAGTTTTCAAAATTGTGACCAACTTTGTTGCATTTTGAACATTGACCGGTGGGTGTGTTGACATTCTGATAATTCCTAGATCTACATTCATTTTCTCTATGACCATACTTATTATAGTTAAAGCATTTTCCATTGAATTTATAAGCATTAGGTTGTCTTACCAGTTTGCTATGATCCTGAGTATTTGCAGTGCCAGAGCTTTCACCAACTTCAAACCCAATTCCAGAAGTGTCACCTTTAGGTTTTTGATTCTTCAACAAGGTACCAAGTTCTTGTGAGCTTTTCTTGAATTTTTCTTTGTGTTGATTTGTAGTTTCCAGTTCTCTTTCCAAGATTTATTTTTGTCTCATCAGTTCATTTGAGTCATTCTGAGTGTGCATCAGATCTGTCTTCAACATGTCATTTTCATAGCTAAGTCTTGTGTTCTCATTTGCTGCATCACTTAGTCTTTTGGTCAATTCTTCTTCATTTTTCTTTCTGTCCTCAATCTCTTTGCAAAATCTCATAGTCATATCCTGCATTTCATTTTTTGTTGTCATGATCTCTTGTTTCAACTTGCTTATCATATCATTAAGTGATTCCTTTTCATCATTTTCATTTTGCAATTTTTCACAAAGTTCTCTTCTCTTATTTCTTGCTACAGTAAAATTTTCTTGAAGTGCCTGAATGATATCCTGAGATGCCCTTAAATCATCTTCTAATTTTATATTTTTCAATTTCTCTGCATCATAGTCTATAAGAGATCCTTCAAGTTGCTTCATCAGATTTTCCATCTTTACCGGTGTCAAGATCTTCCTCAAGCTATTAGGCTTCTGAAAATAGAGGACCAAGCTCTGATACCAATTGTTAGGGGTCCCACAGATACTAAGAGGGAGGGGTGAATCAATATCTAATTGGTAATAAGAATTTCTTAAGTTAAAACATGCAGAACATAATATAACAGTGTACCGGTATGCAAGAAATAATGCAATAAATAGAATCAAGAATATCCACATGAAAAGGACACCATAACACAAGATGTTAACGAGGAAACCCGGTGTGGGAAAACCTCAGTGGGATTTGTGACCCACAATATTCACTCACTCGCCAATAAGAGAATATTACTTACAATAGGGGCCTGTACATGTAGGAAGGCCAACTGCCTAGAGCTCACTGCTTAATGGGAAGTCACACTGACTTACAATAAGGATTATACTAATCCAATAACTTAAACTGCTTTATAATAGCATTTTCAATGCCAAATTCAGTATCGGTTCTTGCTCTTTTCTTTACATATACCCTTGACCTATATTTCGCACATTAGTTCTGCCTAATATTTTCCTTTATACTTTCACATCACTCCTACAAATGTCTACAATGATCTCCTTTATATATAAGAGTCATTTTACAATTTGCCAAGTCGTCTTACAATAATAAACAAAATATTGCATAACAAAAATCCTATCAGCCTCTATGCCGGTATACTTGTTTTCTTCTGTGCAGATGTCGGTGTCCTGAGTGATCTGCTGATGCCGATGCACTATCTTTCTGGTGTAATGCTTTGCCAGTATAATGTCTTGCAAGGTTGCCATCAATGAAAAAGCCTTCAATCACATACAATGTCTCATTGGAGTGTGCATATGCCAACATAGATCACACTGGGACCTTGACTCAAAAGACCTATCTTCTAGGCATGGTCTATCTATCTGATACTTCTTGACTCTCTAATTTATTACATTCTAAATCATGATTACAAATATATATATATATCGATCCAAAGGATCTAGTCGGCCCAAAAGGAATCAAAACCCGAAGAACAAGACGTAACATGCAAAATGAATAAGGTCGGCCTCCACCAACGGATTCATCCAGAAAATCCAATTGATGAAATGTAGAAGGTTGGCCACACACCAAGAAACATCGAGATCAATGTCCAAGTCTCTACAAGATTTGGAATAGGTTTTGGTAGATCACCAAAATAGGTCTCAGGCAACCGATAACAAAGGAAACTGGTAACAAGAAATTGTCATGGAAATCGGTAGCAATATCTTGCTAGAAAGTAATCCAAAAGAGATGTGGTTTGAAAGTGAGAAAGATGATCAAGTCTTCAAGTGGAATATGACTCCATAGGATCTAGTGAGCCAATAATGAGACACACAGAAAGGAAAACTGAAACTGCAAACATAAAACAAAACAGGAAAGAAAATGTTTTTGGTTGATGCAAGATTGTTGTGAACTGGGAATGCTCCTACATCATTGGTTCGATGGTTGATATTTGTATCATGTGATGTAATTTTATAATTATGAGTTAAGGGTTTAGCCAACCTTGTTGTCAAGGCTAATTTTTTGTATAAATAAGTAGCATAGTCAAGTAATTTAGGTATCAAGGTTGTGTTTGTGTGAACACGTGATTCATCCTTCGACATTGTGATTGAGAAGAGATTGGTGTTGTAGAGAAGACAATTGTGCTCAACCGGAACTATCATCAGACATTTGTAGATGTTATTATTGCAGTTCATTCCTTCCGGATTGTAGTTTGAATTTTGTTTTAAGTTAGTGAGACTTCCCTGAGGGTTGTAGCCTTCCAGGTTATTATATTTGAGCAGTGAGCTCTAGGCAATGTACCTGTGTGCTGGTGCATTCCCCATTGTAATATTTTAGGGTTTTCCACGTCAAAATATTGTTGTTGTGCATTGTGCTATCAATTTTCCTATCTTTATTGTTGTTGTAGTTTATTTATGATTGAGTTAGTAGATTCGGTAGAAAACTGATTCAACCCCCCTCTTTCAATTTTCTCTCATTGTTGTTTCCAACAAGAAGAGTGGTATGCTAAAAAAGAGGGGTAAATATTACCCAAGCTACCCACTCTGGTACTAAGAAGATAAATGCACCCCAAGGTGTATGCAGCCAACACTTTTCTCAGCAAAATGGCAATTCACCTACATACAGAACCTAAGGCAGAATTGAGGGAATTATGATTGGGCCAAGTTTATTAATGATTCTATATATCATTACATAGAAGAAACTTCAGGAAAATTCTATATGTCCTCCTACTTGGTATATGCATGTGATATTAAGGGAAAGATATAGGGTTTAAATACTATAGGTATTCTAGGGACAAAAGTATTGTTAGATAGATCAGATAACCAGAGGACAACTAAGAGGGGGGGAATGAATAAGTTGTCCAAAAATTACATAAATTGAAGCATTCAAATCCTTATTACTGGAGAATATAAATTCAATACTAGAATAACTGATATAACAATTAAACATAAACATAAATCACAAAATAGTTACCATCCATCCATAACACATGACACCAAGATTTGTACATGGAAACCCCGGTAAAGGGAAAAACCAAGCTGGGAAGCCTAACCACAGTCAGATAATACTTTTACAATAAGTATGTGATTAAAATATGAGGGGCAAACACATGTAGGAAGGCTAATAGTCCAGAGTGCACTACTCATCACAAAAGGAGCCTCACTGACTACAAAATAAATCCAAACTACAATCCAGAATAAAGATTGAACTGCAAGTATAACATCTCCTATGCCCGAGTACAGTTCTAGTTAAGATCAATACTAGAGGCCTTAAACCTCTTCCATAAACCCAATTTGATCACCTACAATCGACCAAAAACCTTCATATATGATTACAACATTATTCGCACACAGATAGTCCTATATCTCATTACCATAATCTACAAAGAGATCCTACATCATATTTATACCAGCCCATGACCTAAATAGTTAGGTCAGCCACCTAAAAGATAATACAATGAATTCATAACATAAACCCATAATCCAATGATCAAACAAGTCGGCTTAGGCTGAAAACAATGTAAACCAATCATTAACTCCCACCGGTAATGCATCAGGAACATCCTCTAACATGTTACATAAACCGGTCCATAATCTAGATAACACCAGACCAAAAATAGGTCACCATAAACCAAATCCAACACCACTGATCAATAGGAACATGGAAATGATAAGCATCAATATTCTGAGAACCATCTAGAAGCCACACCAACACCACTTATCATATGCATCAAAAGGTCTTCATCAAAGCTCTGCTGGTAAAACCCTCTTTGGTGACAAAAAGGCTTACTAGAACAAATGATAGTATCTGAGTCATGAAATCTTGAACCAATTGATTGTGATATACATCTAAATAGCATGAATGATCGTTCTAAAACAATTCCACAAACCAAAGCATATCGGAGCATACCAGATCAATATCATAATCCAACCACTCTACCGGAACCAACCAAAAACTGGTAAACAACCAAAACAACCAGTGTTACCATCAATGACAAAACATCAATGCAACACATAATCAATTCCTCCAAATGCCAACAATCTCCCCCTTTGGCATTGATGGAAACACTAGACGTGAAAAACATCCAAGTGCCAAGAAATGCCAAACAAGTCTCTCCCTATGGAAGATAACTAACAATCTCCCATAAAATAAGAGAGCAATGAAGCTCTGAACCAAACTCCCCTAATGAATATATCTCTCCCTTATGCTTTTCATAAGAATCACTCTCCCCCTTTGACATCAATGCCAAAGATCTAACATAAATATCAAAGAAAAATTATAAATCTTCTAATTCTTATAGATGACTACTCCCCCTGGGTAGTATCACTACCACATCAATCCAGAATGAGTAATATCTCTGATAATGCATACCGCACTGATGCCGACTAGCATCTCTCAGGTCTCTAATGGAGGGGTAGAAACCCCCAATCTGTCTCTAAAGTACTCAAATAATTCTTTAGGTAAAGGTTTGGTGAAGATGTCTGCAATTTGTTCTTTAGTGTTCACATAAACTAGTCTGACTTCATTTGCTTCCACCTTCTCCTTCAAAAAGTTATACTTGATAGATATGTTTTTTTTTATTAGAATGAAAAACCAAATTCTTTGATATATCAATAGTTGAAGAGTTATCATAGTGAATAACTCCCAGTTCATTACAATCCACCTTTATATCCTTCAACATTTGCTTCATCCATAAAACTTGTGTATAGTTAGTAGCAACAACAACATACTCAACTTCAATAGTAGATAAAGAGGTACATGACTGCTTTTTGTTGATCCATGAAACAAGTTTCTTTCCAAGAAAGAAAGCTCCACCATATGTGCTCTTGTGTTCATCAACATATCCAGCCCAATCTGCATCTGTATATGCACATAATGTAAAGTCATAATTGTTAGGATACCACAAACCCTATTCAGTTATTCCCTGCAAATGCCTAAAAATCCTTTTCACCGCACTCACATGATTTTATCTAGGATCACTTTGATATCTTGATACAATACAAACTGCATTCACTATATCCAGTCTAATCTGAGTCAGATATAACAAACCTCCAATCATAGACTTGTACCTTGTAGGATTTACTGGTGTAGATGCATCTTTCTTTGTCAATTTCTCACTTGTAACCATAGGTGTACCAACCGGTTTAGAATTTTTCAACCCAAATTTCTTCAACAACTCTCTAGCATACTTTGTTTGACAGATGAAAATACCTTTATCAATTTGAGTAATCTGAATAACTTTAGTGAAATCAAGCTTCAAAAGATATTTATCCAGTCTTCCATACCAAGCTTTAGGGGCTTGTTTCAATCCATATAAAGCTTTCTTTAACCTGCAAACTATGTTTTTGTCATCTGAAAGTGAAAATCCATTAGGTTGCTCAATATAGAACTTCCTCTTCAAGATATCCATTTAGAAATGCACACTTAGCATCCATCTGCTAAACCTTGTAGTTCTTATGTGCAACATAAGCAAGAAATAATCCCACAACTTCAATCCTAGCTACTGGTACAAAGGTTTCACCATAATCAATTCCTTCCTTATGAGAATGTCCTTTTCAAACCAATCCAGCTTTATTCCTTACAACTTGTCCATCTTCATTCAATTTATTCCTAAAAACCCATTTAGTTCCAATAACATTCTTATTTTCAGGTCGGGGAACTAAAGTCCATGTGTTATTCTTTTCTATTTGATCTAATTCTTCTTCCATAACTTTCATCCAACATTCATCTTTACAATATTCAATTAATGATGCTAGTTCAACTTGAGAAATAAAACATATCTCATTAGCTACCAACCTTCTTCTTTTCATCACTTCTTTGTTTTTATCTCCAATGATCTGATCTTTTGAACGATTCAACCTTACATACTTAGGAGTCTTCTGATTTTTTGTTCCTATGCCTTGATCTTTAGTTACTGTTGAATTTTTTGATACTACTAGAGTAACTAGTTCAACATTTTGTTCCAGTGTGGGTGCTACCGGTTTAGTTATGATCATTTACATTGTCGGTTCCTTCTCATAAGTTCTGATTTGACTTCTATTCTGCTCATCCACCTTGATATTTGAGCTCTTCACAATTATCTGTAATCTTTTGTTATAACATCTATATGCTTTGCTTTCATTAGAATAACCAATAAATTTTCCTTCATCACATCTAGGATCAAACTTTCCAGTGGAATCATCTCTTTTGATATAGCATTTACTACCAAAGATTCTGAAATACTTACCTATCGGTGTATGACCAAACCATAACTCATAAGGTGTCTTATCGATATCTCCTTTAAAATGAACTATGTTGAATAAGTATACTGTCATGCTTACAACTTCTCTCCAGTAGACATGAGGCAGATTATCTTCCATCATCATAGTTCTAGCTGCATCCAAGATAGTTTTGTTCTTCCTTTCTACAACTCCATTATGTTGAAGTGTCCAGGGTACAAACAACTGTTTCCTTATCCCATTCATCTCACAATAGTTGTTAAATTCATTGGATGTGAATTCTCCACCCTGATATGACCTTAAGCATTTAATCTTCAATCATGTCTCTATCTCAACTTTAGCTCTAAAGATTTTAAACTTTTCAAATTCTTTAGACTTCTCCCTTAGAAAAGTAACCCACATCATTCTTGAATAGTCATCAATAATTAGCATGAAATGTCTATCACCTTGAAAACTTTTGATTCTAGTAGGACCACACAAATCAATATGAATAAGATAAAGAACATCATTATATTTGTCTTGTATACTCTTAAAAGAAGTTCTGACTTTCTTTCCCATTTGACATTCCTTATCAGATTATAGGGCTTTACAATCTTAGGTATATCTCTAATTGCCTTAGTAGAACTGATCTTCACAATGCAATCAAAATTCACATGACACAACCTCTTATGCCATAACCAACTCTCATCAATTTGTGCAATCAAACATGTCTTCTCACCTAAGTTAAAATGAAAGATATTAATTTTAGTCTATGTACCAGTTGCAATCTCCAATCCAGATCTGTTGATAATCTTGCATTTTCCATCCTTGAACTGCAACTAAAATCCTTTATCCACCAATTGTCCTACACTCAAAATATTATGCCTTAAACCTTCAACATAATAAAAACTATTAGTGTTATGCTTACCATCCAATGATATTGTTCATCTTCCCTTGATCATGCATTCTTTGTCATCTCCAAATCTAACCAGACCACCATCAAATTCTTGCATAGATAAGAACTTCCTTTTATCTCCAGTCATATGATGTGAACATCCACTATCAATTACCCATTCATCCTTGTCTTCAATTTTGGCAGCAAGGGCCTTCTCTTCAGGTACCAGATCATCTTCCTTGATAGCCAAAAATACCCATTCCTTTCCATTTCTAGACCCACTAATTGAATCTTGCATCAGTTCATCATCAGAATCAGTCACACCTTCCTCATCCGCAAAGTAGCATGATTTGTCTTTGTTCCTCCTGTACTTATGCTTGTTTTGATAATCATAGTTAGGCCTAAAATATCTTCTAGCTCTTTCTTCAAATCTTGAATTCCTTTCAGGACATCTAGATGCAAAATGACCTATCTTATTACATGCAAAGCATTTAAAAGGTGATTTTCCTTCATACTTACTTCTTGCTAGTCCTTTAGGTACTCATCTAGAAAATAAGACTTCAAGTTGCTCAAACTCTTCATCTTCTTTCTTCATATCCTCTAGTTCCTTCGCATATAAATATTTCCAATCACTCTTACCAGTAGATGATGTAGATGCATGAAAAGAAGGTTTAGATTTAATAGCTCTAGAAGGTTTGAATTCCTCAAGTTCAAAAGTAGATAACTTCCCAACCAAGGTATCCCTATTAACAAAGGTGTTTCCCATAGTTGTCATCTCATTAATTGCAGAGGTCTTCATCTTATAAGCCAATGGAAAAGCTCTCAATACTTTAGAAACTATTTCATCTTCGCTCAGCGATCCACCACAACATTGAATTCCCATAACAATCTCATTAACTCTCTCCATAAAAGCAACAATCCTTTCATCTTCTTCCAACTTTAGGTTCTCATACCTCACCCGGTAACCATCAAGTTTAGCAATTTTAATAGTAGGGTCACCTTCTTTCATAGTCTCCAATTTATCCCATATAGCCTTTGTAGTTGATTTGTTAGTTAGTCCCATTATTTATCGATCAAAAAGTGCACATAAAATGGCTTCTCTAGCTCTACAATCATTCTCAAGCTCCTTATCCAGGCCTTCCGGAAGAGCATTGCCAGATTCCAGATTAAAAGGGGTTACACCTTTCTCAGTGATCTCCCAAATTTCCTTTCCAAGACATGTCAGATGAGTCTCCATCCAAATCTTCCATACCCATTAATTTGTTCCATCAAGCCTAGGAATTTCTCTTTGGAAAACAACTACAGATGTATTTGATGAACTTGAACTGCTAGATGACATATGATCTTCCTCAAGCAGTTAAGCTTTTGCAGGGAGGACCAAGCTCTGATACCAATTATTAGTCAACTCAAATAAATAGATGACAACTTAGAGGGGGGAGGGGTGAAACAATTGTCAACAAATTACAAAACTTTAAGCATTCAAATCCTTATTATCGAAGCACATAAATTCAATACCAGAATAACTAATATATCAATTAAAGATAAACATAAATCACATAATAGCTACCATCCATCCATAACACATGACACCAAGATTTGTACATGGAAAACCCAGTAAAGGGAAAAACCATGGTGGGAAGCCTACCCATAGTCAGATAATACTTCTACAGTAAGTATGTGATTACAATATGAGGCACCTACACATGCAGGAAGGACAACAACCTAGAGTGCATTTCTGATCACAAATGGAGCCTCACTGACTACAAAATAAATATAGACTACAATGTGGAATAAAGATTGAACTGCAAGTACAACATCTCCTATGCCTGAGTACAATTCCAGTTAAACTCAATACCAAAGGCCTTAAACCTCTTCCACAAACCCAATTTGATCACCTATGATTGACCAAAACTTATGTATATGATTACAACATTATTCGCACATTGATAGTCCTATATCCCTTTACCATGATCTACAAAGAGATCTTACATCATATTTATACCAACCTGAGACCTAAACATTTAGGTCTGCCACCTAAAAGATAATACAATGAATTCATAACATAAACCCGCAATCCAATGATCAACCAAGTTAGTTTAGGCTGAAAACAATGTAAACCAATCATTAAATCCTTCCGGTAACACATTAGGAACATCCTCCAACACGTTACATAAACCGGTCCATAACCTAGATAACATCGGACCCAAAATAGGTCACCATAAACCAAATCCAACACCACCAATCAATAGGAATACAAACATGATAACCATCAGCATCCTGAGAACCATCTAGAAGCCGCACCAACACCACTTATCATGTTCATCAAAAGATCTTCTACAAAGATCTTCTGGTAAAACCCTTACCGATGACCAAAAGGCTTACTAGAACAAATGATAGTATCCGAGTCATCAAATCCCCAACCAACTGGTCATGATACACATCTAAATAGCACAAATGACAAATCCAAAACAATTCCACAAACCAAAGCATACCATGTTGGCATTATCAGCATTAAAATATCTTCAACAAAGCTTTGTTGGTAAAACCCTTACTAATGACTAAAAGGCTTACTAGAATAAATTATAGTATCTGAGTCATCAAATCCCAAACCAATTGATCCTGATACACATTTGAATAGCATGAATGATAGATTTAAAACAATTCCACAAACCAAACCATACTGTATTGGTATTATTGGCATTAAGTTGTCATTGATGTCAACTAGTTTGGCATGGTCATCAGTGAAAAAGAAGTGGTGACCGGTATAAGAGAGGTAAGACATGATGATGTCAATCCATATGTGAGTAATAAGACAAAAGGAAGGTTACCGGCACACATTCTTTGTGTCATCTGCCAGCAAAAAAGGCTCACTGATAAGGCAAACAAGCAAGCAAAAGAAGAACTAAAGGATGTAAATCGGTATACTTAGAGAAGATTAATGCTACCAGTAAATGGACTGAATTGCAGGACCCACATGTTTGATGGAAGGCCAAGTTGAACCATTGATAGAGAAGAGGTTTACAGGTATGAAGGCCCATCGATGGAGTAAGGTTATACCAGTAAGGTGAGTTGAACTGGTAGTTAAAATTGGTCAATGAAGAATGTCAAATTGACATAGAAAACCAAGCAAAGGTAGATGTCAAAAAAGTTGACAACTAGAAGCCAGGTGGTGATAATGCACATGCCGGTGAAGTGTGCATCGACGTAACAGTCAGCAAGTAGGTTGAATTTTATGAAGAACTCACAAGTCATGGAGGATTCCAAAAGAATGCGGCTCAAGGAAGACAAGATGGCAAGCGATTGAACTTATCCTGCAAGAAGATTTGATCTTCATTTGCTAAAGGAAACAACTGAGCCATTAATGGTGTATGATAGAGAAAAGCAGAAAAGCATGGTGCAGACCTCCAAATTTAGAAAATGCACATTGGAATCCGAGGCATTGGTGGTGCTAATCGATGACATGAAGATCATCTCTTTGGAAAAGCAAATTGAATCAAATCCAATACGGATCGAGTTGGTGAAGGTAAAACCTAACACTGCACTATTTGAATGTTGATTTTGGTGGGAACCTTAGATGATAAATCTATGAGCTCGAGATAAAATCACTCGATGCTTGATGCGAAGAATGAGAGAGAAGAGAGCTTGAGAAAGGAGAAAGATCATCTCCCTTATAATTTATTCTAAGAAAGTTGTAGAGTGAGTTAGTAGGCGAACTGGTGAGAGGGTTTAACCGTTAGAGACAGAGTAACCAGTAAACTATTGTAGGTCTAACAATTAAGGTAACTAGTGAGGTGTGATTTGATCAAGACATAATCCGATTTTGACATAGTGTGGTGTGAGGCAGAGAGAGAAAGAAGACAGGCTAAGAGTAACTAGTGAGTGATTAAAAAATAATTTGATAACCGATAGTGTGAGAACCAATGAAGAAGAGAAGGTTGTTAACCAACATAAATCTATTGATTAGGTGTTTCAGAACTCATTTACAACCAGGTGCTATAACTGTATCAAAATTGTATTTCATTATATATCACCGAGTTGGATCTTGGTGTAGGGGTTGGTGCTCCTTGGGTTGGTACCCTGAAATCATTGTAATCCATTGTTTCACTTGTGAGGTTGGATTGGAGCTATAGACTCCAACAACATTTCTCACTAAATTTTTTCCCATATTGGGTTTTCCTCGTACATATGGTGTTGTGGGTTGCATTTGTGTGTTTGTGTCTTTTGATATCCACATTTGTCTTACTGGTTTGATTTTTTAGTGCTTAGGGTGATAACCGGTATTCTAAGGTTGTTTTTAAAAGGAAAAGAATTTAGGAACCACTAATTCACCCCCCTCTCAGTGGTACATTGTGTTCAACAATTGTATCATAGCATAGGTTCCCAATTGATTAAAGCTTGGGTAGATTCTGGTCTTAGAACACAATGGCAAGAAATGAGTCTGCCTCCTCAAAATCCCCCATGTTTGATGGATCTAACTATGCCTTCTGGAGCAGAAGAATGGAGACCTATATTTATTCCCTTGGTTTTGATGTGTGGATGTTTGTCAAGAATGGGTATATTGTCCCTAGTGTTCCTCCCACTGATCCGAATGCCAAGAAAGATTATGAGAATAATGCAAAGGCTAAACATGCTATCTTAAGCAGGTTGTCTGATAATGAGTTTGTCAAGGTCATGCACTGTGCATCTGCTAAAGAGACTTGGGATAAAATGCAAAGGTTATTTGAAGGAGATGAAAAAGTCAAAGAGGCCAAGCTAAAAGCACTAAGGGGTCAACTTGAAGGCATCGAGATGAAGGATGAAGAAAAAACTGCAGACTACCTTCATAGAATAGATGAAACTGTGAACACCATCAGAGGACTTGGAGAAGAAATTGCAGATGAGATTCTTGTCAAGAAGGTTCGTAGATCTCTCACACCTAAGTATGATCCTAAGGTTTCTACCATAGAAGAAGCTAAGGATCTCAAGATCTTCACAATGGATGAGCTATTTGGCTCACTAATAGCCTATGAAATGAGAACAACTGGTGATGCATCCTCAAGGAAAGAGGCAACATTCAACTCCACCAAGAAGGGCAAGGAAGAGGTTGCTCATAAAGGATCTAGTGAAGATTCAAATGCATAGGTAGAAAAATTTGTCAGAAACCTCAAAAGAGGATCTGACAAGTATAAAGGAAAGTTACCACTCAAATGTTTCAACTATGGTAAAGTTGGACACTTTGCTACAAAGTGTCCTTATAATGAAACTAGTGGAGATGAGTCAAGAAGTTTTAGCAGATCTATTGGTAAAGATAAAGAAAGAAATGTCTATCGACAAGGAAGAAGAGGCTACCTGAAAGAAAACAACCTATACACTATTGAGGATGATGCCACAAACAAAGAAAGTGCATTAGAAGATGACTACCATGAGAATGATAGAGAAGTTAATCTCTTTATGGCACTTGATGAACCGGTTGGTGAAGATGAGGAAGAAGAAGACATTAAGGCCAAAGTTGATCTAGAAGGTGAGCTCATAAGTGCTCTTGAGGAGCTAAGTAAAACAAGAAGAGAACTCAAGAAGTTCAATCTTTCTGCAGTAGATGAACAAGGTCTCTTGAAGCAATCCCTGGATGAGTCCAATCAAGTTATATCTGACTTGAAACTCCAGTTGGAAGAAGCCAAGAGGATATGTGAAGTTACATCATCTGATTTGATGAAGAAGGAAAATGAGCATTGAGATCTAGAAGCAGAAATAGCGAAGCTCGAAAAGGAGCTTGAAAAAAGAAAGGAAGAAATGAAAGTGAGAAGTAAATATGAAGGCATCATCAAAGCCTTAGACAAGATGTTGAGAAAACATAAGCCATCTAAAGATACCTGGGGCATAGGATTTCAAGAAAGACAAAGTTCAAACAACAGAGACACATCTGGTAAGGAAATATAGTTCACTTCTTCAAATGAAGGTGAAGATAAGAAGACATTCACAATAAGCAAGGATACTGGTAAGAAGACACATGTAAATGTTGTTAGAAACTGCGACACAAACCAGTATACACAATCAATGAACTGGAGGCCACACTCAATGTACCAACATGCAGATCCAAGGAGAAATGAAAGAATTAATCATGAAGGATTCACCAGAGTCAGCAGCATGAAAGGAAGACCCCCGGTGAGGTAGTCGTTTACAAGACCAAGACAACCTTACTGGTATGTTCCAAACTTTCATGGTTATTGTTACCGGTGTAACAAATTTGGACACAAAATAGCTTAGTGTAGATTAACCAATAAGCCCACTATGTGTTAGGAACCAGAAGGAAAACTTAGAGGGAGGTGGGGGTGAATCAATTGTCAATGAATTTCAACCCAAGCATAACTTAATTCAACTTAATACTTAATACCGGTAAACCAAACTTAATGTCGGTTAACAGATTAGCAGTTAATATCAATACTTGTGAAACTTAATGCATGACACAGAAAGAGAAACAACTTCCACAACACATATATTTTTGACATGGAAAACCTGTATGGGGAAAGACCATGGTGGGAAACCTTACCCACAATTAGATGATACTACTGAAGATAGTATGTGTATACAAATGGGGTCTGCACATGTAGAAATGCCAACCGCCTAGAGCACAATTCTCAAATGGGAGTTGCAATGACTATAGTAGGATGGTTAAATCCTAGAATAATGTACTTCTTCAAAGTGCATCTGCAATGCTAGATTCAATACCGGTTTAAGCTCTGATAAACACCTTCAAACCTTCCTTGAACCTTCTCTATGATCTGCTCATATGATCTTCAATATTCGCACATACCATGTTACAATACCATACCATAACCACAATTACACACTCCATCTCATAAATGAGATCTTACATTTATACAAAACCTAAGACCAAATGTGTAGGTCGGCTCACTAAGAATATTACAATAAAATCAATTACAAATAAGTCTTGATGCGATACAACATGTTGCTCTCCTCCATCAAACCTAGAAAAAGATTTATCTGTTAGTTTCTGCTGGTTTGATGTCAACACTTATCCTTCTGGGGATCTACATTATTGATTTGACACTATGGTTATATTGGTTTACTGTTGAACCAGCACATTGTGTTCACCGGGTCTAGGTTATGGACCGGTATGTGACATGTTGTATCGTATCAAGACTTATTTGTAATTGATTTTATTGTAATATTATTAGTGAACTGACCTACACATTTGGTCTTAGGTTTTGAATAAATGTAAGATCTCATTTGTGAGATGGAGTGTGTAATTGTGGTTATGGTATGGTATTGTAACATGGTATGTGTGAATATTGAAGATCGTATGAGAAAACCATAGAGAAGGTTCAAGGAAGTTTTGAAGGTGTTTATCAGAGCTTAAATCGGTACTGAATACAACATTGCAGATGCACTTTGAAGTAGTACATTATTCTAGGATTTAACCATCCTACTATAGTCATTGCGACTCCCATTTGAGAAGTGTGCTCTAGGCAGTTGGCCTTTCTGCATGTGCAGACCCCATTTGTATACACATACTATCTGCAGTAGTATCATCTAACTGTGGGTAAGGTTTCCCACTATGGTCTTTCCCCTTACAGGATTTCCACATCAAAAATATTTGTGTTATGTGTTGTGGATGTTGTTTCTCTTTCTGTTTCATGCATTAAGTTTCACCGGTATTGATATTGACTGCTAATATGTTAACCAACATTAAGTTTGGTTTACCAGTATTAAGTATTAAGTTGAATTAAGTTATGATTGTTAGGTCCCAGAGACAACTAAGAGGGGGGGTGAATCAGTTGTCAAATAAATTCAAACCAAAAACAACTTAACCAACCTTAATGCTTAATACTGGTAAACCAAACTTTATGCCGATAGACAATTTATCAGTTAATTGCAATACCGGTAAAGATTAATGCATGAAACAGAAAGACAATAACATCCACAACACATAACACCAATATTTGCACGTGGAAACCTTGTAAGGGGAAAAAACATGGTGGGAAACCTTACCGACAATCAGATGATACTACTGTAGATAGTATGTGTATACAAATGGGGTCTGCACATGCAAAAAGGCCAAGCACCTAGAGCTCACTGCTCAAACACAAATAGGAGTCACATTGACTACAATTGGATGGTTAAATCCAATAATGATGTACTACTCAAAATAACATCTTCATATGCTAGATTCAGTACCGGTTCAGTTCTGATATGCCTTCACAAAAACCTTGCTTCACCTTCAAATGATGTCTGCATGTATAGCTCTGCTTATTCTCGCATATACCTTCTTGTAATTCTTTTTCCCAATCGCTTATCGATCTTACAAATAAGATCTTACATATATACCATAACCTAAGACCAATTTTAGTAGGCCGACTCTAGAAGATACTACAATAAAATTAATTACAAGTAAATCAATAACCGATGCAATATCTAATTCAACATGTCAGCTTAATGCATTTACAATAACACCAAAATCATCTCTAAAGCGTGTCGTGTTGATCTAGAATAGATAAGCTTGTTGATGCTTATTCTGGACCTATTTGCTAGTAACATCAAATATGCAAACACGAATATACCAATGAAAAAATATCCAAGACAAAGTTTCCAAATGATGTCTTCAACTTAACCAAGTGTTTTCGATGTCATTCCAACTGCCGGTGACTGTGCATAAGTCACTTGCTTGCCGGTGAACATTGCCAATCCTCCAAAGTGCTAGATTTGATAAGAGTTAATAGGTGTTGACATTAATGACAAAACCATATCAACATATCCAAAATACCAAAAATCTCCCCCTTTGGCATTGATGGCAACACAAGATGGAAAAACCATCAAGGTGCCAAAATAGAAATGCCAAATACCAAAAACCAACAATCTCCCAAAAGAGATCATAACCAAAAATCAAAATTTAGATACAAAGAGTAATCAATCTCTCCCCAAAATAACAATCACTCCCCCTAAGAGTAACATGTGTTTTTCCATATCAATCTCTCCCCATTTGACATCAAATGCCAAAGCCAATACAAAAATCAGGTTCAAATACAAAATACCAACCAATTCAGTATACCAACTAATCCCCCTAAGAAGTAGCTCTCCTCATCAAAGCCGAAGTAAAAGATTTCTCTGTTAATTTTGTTAGTTGATGACAAACATCAACTATCTAAGTCTCTACCAGTGGGGGTATGACCTCAAGATGATCTCTGAGATATTCAAAAGTCTCCTTAAGTAAAGGTTTAGTGAAAATATCTGCAATCTGCTCTTTAGTACTCACATAAACCAGTTCTACTCCTTTTACTTCAACATTCTCTTTCAGAAAATTCAATTTGATAGAAACATGTTTAGTTTTAGAATGTAGTACCAGATTCTTAGATATATCAATTGTTGTTGTGTTATCACAATAGATAGTTATAGGTTCCTTGCATTTTACCTTTATGTCCTTTAACATTCGCTTAAGCCATAATACCTGTGTACAGTTAGTTGCTGTTGCAACATATTCTGTTTCAACTGTTGATAAAGATGTGCAACTTTGTTTCTTACTCAACCAAGAAATTAATCTACTTCCAAGAAAAAATGCTCAGTCAGTGGTGCTTTTTCTATCATCCACATCTCCTACCTAATTTGCATCCGTGTATGCACATAATTCAAAGTTTTCATCTCTAGGATACCATAAGCCAAGATTTTTAGTGCCTTGTAAGTACCAGAAAATCCTTTTTACTATTGATTCATGATTTTCTCTAGGATTACTCTAAAATCTTGAAACAATACATACTACACTCATAATATCACGTCTTCTTTGTGTCAAATACAGTAGGCCTCCTATCATAGATTTGTACCTAGTTGGATTAATAGGTGTAGATTCATCCCTTAGTGATAATTTGTCATTTGTAGTCATAGGTGTGCTTACCGATTTAGAGTTCTCCATCCCAAATTTCTTTAGTAACTCTTTCAAGTATTTGGATTGACTCAAGAATATACCTTTATCAGTCTGTGAAATTTGCAATCCTAAAAAGAATTTTATCTCTCCAATCATGGACATTTCAAATTCTTGCTGCATTTCAATAGAAAAGTCTTTACATAGTCCATCTTCTCCTCCAAAGATTATTTCATCAACAAAAACTTCTATAACCAAGATGTCATCATTAGTCACTTTATAGTATAAGTTGTTGTCAACATTACCTTTAGAAAAACCAATCTTGAAAAGATATTTATCCAATCTAACATACCAAGCTCTTGGAGCTTTCTTCAACCCATACAAAGCTTTCCTTAACCTACAAACCATATATTTGTTATCTGTCAAAGAAAATCCACTAGGTTACTCAATGTAAACTTCTTCTTCAAAATCTCCATTAAAAAATGCACATTTAATATCCATTTGATATACTTTGTAGTTCTTGTGTGCTGCAAAATCCAAGAATAATCTGACTACCTCAATTCTAGCTACCGGTACAAAGGTTTCATTATAATCAATTCCTTCTTTCTGAGAATATCCCTTACACACTAATCTTGCTTTATTTTTGATTACCTTACCATCTTCATTAAGTTTGTTTCTGAATACCCATTTTGTTCCAATTACATTTTTGTCTTTAGGCCAGGGAACTAATGTCCATGTGTTATTCTTTTCAATTTGTTCTAGTTCCTCTTCCATAGCTTTAATCCAGTGTTTATCTTCACATGCCTCATTAATTGATGATGGTTCAATTTGAGAAATAAGACATACCTCTTCATTTGCCAGTCTTCCTCTTGTCATAACTCCTTGATACTTGTTCCCAATTATCTGATTTTTAGAGTGGTTCAATCCTACATACCGGGGTGTCTTCGTTTGTTGTTGTTCCTCAGTTACAGTGGAGTTTTCAGATGATACCGGTGTAACTAGATCTTCATTTTGTACTGGCGGGTTCAATGTAGGTTCATTTGTTAGTATTTCTATTGCTGGCTCAGAGTCTATACCTTGAAGTTCCTCTAAACTGTTCATCAATCTTCACATTTGTACTCTCAACAATTTTCTACAATCTCTTGTTAAAACATCTATATGCTTTTCTCTTAGATGAATAACCAAGAAATATTCCTTCATGACTTCTAGGATCAAATTTTTCAATATACCCATCTCTCCTAATATAGCATTTACTTCCAAATATTGCAAAATATTTAAGAGTAGGAGTAATGCCAAACAATAGTTCATGAGGGGTCTTACCAGTTTCACCTTTGATGTGAACTTTGTTGAATGTATAGATCATTGTGCTTACCGCCTCTCTCCAATACACGTGGTAGATTTTCTTTTGATAACATACTTCTAGCTGCATCCAAGATAGTTTTGTTTTTCCTTTCTACAACTCCATTCTGCTGTGGTGTCTGGGGTGTTGATAACTATCTTCTAATTCCATTCACTTCACAAAATATATTAAATTCCTTAGATGTGAATTCACCTCCTTGATCTAATCTCATACATTTGATTTTCTTACCAGTTTCATTTTCTACCATCACCTTGAATAGTTTGAACTTTCCAAGTGCTTCTAATTTTTCTCTAAGAAAAGTAACCCAACACATTCTAGAATAGTCATCAATGATTAGCATGAAATATCTATCACCTTGTAAGTTTTTAGTTCTAGCTGGACCACATAAATCAGTATGAATTAAGTCAAGAGCATTATTAGATTTTTCTTGAATACTTTAAAAAGATGCTCTAACTTGTTTTCCAAATTGACATTCCTTACATATCGGATTGTGAGGTTTAAAAATCTTAGGTAAATCACTAACTGCCTTAGTAGTATTGATTTTCACAATGCAATCAAAATTTACATGACAGAGTCTTTTATGCCATAGCCAACTTTCATCAATATGTGCAATCAAGCATATCTTTTCATTGTTATTCAAATGAAAGATATTACCTCTAGTTTGATTACCGGTTGCAATTTCCAAACCAGTTCTATTCATAATTTTGCATTTTCCATTCTTGAATTGTAACTGAAATTCTTTTTCAACTAATTGACCAACACTCAAAAGATTATGCTTTAAACCTTCAACATAGTAAACATTGCCAGTATTATGCTTACCATCAAGAGATATAGTACCTTTTCCTTTGATCAAACAAGCTTTATCATCTCCAAATCTTACCAGACCTCCATTATATTCCTGAAAAGACAAGAATTTACTTTTGTCACCAGTCATATGATGTGAACATCCTGAATCAATGATCCATTCATCCTTAACTTCAATTTTAGCTGCTAGGGCCTGCTCTACCAGTTGAATAGTAGGTGCCGGTTGATCTTCTGTTATAGCAACAAAGACCCATCCATTGTCCGCCAGATCCTCATCAGAATCATCAGTGACTCCTTTATCAACAAGATAACTAGATTTATCTTTATTCTTCTTAAATCTGTATCTCTGATATTCAGGGTTAGGCTTGTATTTTCCTCTATCTTCTTCTCTTAATCTAGCATGTCTATCAGGGCATCTTGAAGCCATATGACCAATCTTATTACAATTAAAACATTTAAAGGGTGCTTTACCTTCATACTTACTTCCAACTAGACCTTTAGGCATTTTCCTTGCAAATAGTGCTTCAAGTTCTTCAAGTTCTCTTGCATAAAAGGCTTTCCAATCAGATTTGTCAAATGATGGTGTAGATGATGTTGATGCCTTAAAAGCTAAATCTATCTTTATAGTAGCAACAAGACCAAATTCCTCAATTTCAAAAGTTGAAAGTTTTCCAATCAATGTGTCTCTAGTTACTGATGTATTAGGCATAGTTCTTAACTCATTTATAGCAGTAACTTTCATTTTATATGCCAGTGGAAATCCTCTTAAAACTTTTGAAACAATTTCATCTTCACTTAAGGTTCCTCCACAACATTTAATACCCAAAACAATTTCATTTACTCTTTCCATAAAAGAAGAAATCCTTTCATCTTCTTCCATTTTCAGATTTTCATACCTGACCTGGAAACTTTCAAGTTTTGCAATTTTGACTGTGGAATCTCCTTCATTCTATTAGGATTCCCAAAGATACTGAGAGGGGGGGGGGGGGTGAATCAGTATCTATCCAGTTATAATATTTTCTTAACTCAAAACATGTAGAGCATATCAATATTGTATACCGCTAAACAAGAAATAATGCATTAAATAGAGATAACAACAACCACAGGAAAAATACAAACCTAAAAGCATCGACTGGGATCATGGAGGGCGGTCAGATCCAGTATTCAAATTTGAGTGGGAGTTCTGGATCGGCATCGAGACAGCAGGCGACAGAAGACACTGAGATTCCTGCAGATGGGGGGGGGGGTTCAGATGGAAAGGACCCTGATGATCCCATGGATTTGGGGGACCCAGGGGGAGGACCAACACCACATGATGAGTGACTAACAGATGAGAGCGGGAAAGAGCAGGTTCAAACTTCAAAAATAGAAGATGACAACTCGATAGGAGCCCAAGGATAGCAAGAGATTTGTGTCTCAGAGAACACAGTGGAAGGAAAAGATCACCCGAAAAAGGTTTTCTCGTCAACGGACCCAAAAGGGGGACCCATTGGATAGACACATAAGTTGTCCTCACTATTTGGGGTTAAGCCTAAAGGTAAGTCCTCATTGCCTCCTTTTAAAAACTCCTCGAATGTGTCTCAAGGCAAGTTTGCTATCGTTGTTCCAGGCCAAATCATAGACCAAAACATTGCCAGAATGGAAAACACTTTGATTGGTAATTTTTTTGGGTCAAGACCTTATATAGAAATAGTTTGTGGATTTGTCAAAAGAAAGTGGAACCTGAAAGGTCAGGTTGATGTGGTAGCAATGAACAAAGGATGTCTATCTTTCTCTTTTTCCTGTGATGAGGATAGAAGAAACATTCTTTGTAGTGGATCTTGGACAATAGGTAAATAAATTATGTACATCCAGAAGTGGTACCCTAATGTAGCGAAAGGAAAGAATTTTTTGGTCCAAGTCCTAGTGTGGGTCAAGCTCCCTGGGCTCCCAATGGAATTCTAGGAGGAAGACATTTTTGCAGGAATTGCCAATACCTTTGGGGAGCTCATCGCTCTTGACCAGGTCACGACATCCAGAAGAAGACTGATTTATGCTAGGATCTATGTTGGAGTCAGACCTGACATGAACATGCCAGAGGAAATAGAGGTAGAATCAAAACTGGAGAAGTGGAAGCAAAATATTGTTAATGAAACTATCCCCTTTGCCTATTTCCATTATAAAAAGGTGGGACACTGAGCTAAAAGATCTCCAAATATGGAGGATAAACCCTTCCCCCAAACTAAGGTCTTGAAAAAAGTAGACAAGCCATCAAAAGCCTTGCACAGTCTCAGATAGGATGGGTGGAGGAAGAAATTACCAGGGAAGTGGGTAATGAACTAAAAATTTAGATGGTGGAGTAGAATGTTGAGGACTCAGAGTACAAAGAAAAAGATAACACTCAGCAAGAAGAACTGAAAGAGGATAAGAAAGAGTTAGTCCTAGATAAAGGAAAAAAGAAACCCTCAGTCAAAGAGGAAGGAGATAACTTTAACCTTATTTCAGAATCTCAAGATCAAGATAAAGAAATAGACTGGCTCCAGGAGGCCCAACTTGATACCATTCTAGGCCAAAGGCTATCGAAAATTTCTCTAACCACCTGAGCAAAGGGAAAGCTGGTGTTTTTGGAAGAACAAGATCCAAAATGGGGAGATGAAGAAGACATAAAAAAGGCACTGGGGAAGAATGAAACAAAGCAGGAGGACGAAGAAGCAACAGAGGATAAAAGAAGGAACAACCAAAAAAAAAAAAGAATAACAATAAGCTAGTCAATAACACGATGACTAGAAACACCAGAAGCAGGCTTGGTGATGTGGGAGCACAACATACTTCTCTAGGTAGACACTCAAATGCCAAGAAAAGATCTTTGGAAACAAGTAGGAACTTAGCAGATGGTACTCAAAGAACCATCTTTGAGGCAGGTATTTCCAAAAATCCATGAAAATCATCTCTTGGAACATTAGGGGACTTAATAGTCCCCACAAGTATAATTTAGTTAAAAATATGATTAGAGATAAAAACCCTGATATTTTTTTGATTCAAGAAACTAAGATGGTTAATGATAAAGTTGAAAGTTTGAATATGTTCAAAAATGGTGGAGTTAGCAGAGGTAGTTCAGAAGGTGCATCGGGAGGAATTGTTACCTTCTAGAACAAAAACAATGTAGAAGGAGAGGTGTTGATATAGGACAACAATCTAGCTTGTATAAGATTTAAGCACATTAAGAATTGTACAACTTGGGTTCTAACTAACATTTATGCCCCCAACACAAAGACTGGTAGAAGTGAGATGTGGAGATATCTAACTGGGTTGAGAAGTAAGTTTGCTAAGGACAGTTGGATAATTATGGGAGATTCCAATACTCCCCTAAAGGAAAATGAGAAAAAGGGAGGGAGTCAAGCTAATCTAGACAACAGACTGGACTTGATGGACTTCATAAACAATAATGCAATTCATGATCTAGAATTGCAGGGAGTCAAATACACCTAGACCAACAGAAGAAGTGGTGAGAATCTAATCTAGGTTAGACTTGATAGAGCTCTAATTTCCTTAGATTGGTATAATCTTCATGATTGTTCATTATCCTCTCACATAAGGGCTGGATCAGATCATTATCCCATAACCTTTATGGCTGATGTAAAGAACAGAAGAGTACATTTCCCTTATAGATTTGAAAAAATGTGGACCAGATACCCGGATCTGGAAAATAAGATTAAGGAATGGTGGTAGGTCAGTAGTGAAGGGAATGCCATGTACAAAGTGGTTAAAAAGCTGAAGAATGTTAAAGATAATGTTAAGAAGTGGAATAAGGATTGCTTTGGGAATATCTTTACCTCCAAAGCTACAACCCTCTTAGAGCTCAAGGAAATCCAAGATGAGATACAGATCAATGGCTACACTAATATGTCTAGAAACACTGAAGATTCTATTCTTATGAGATATCATGATATAATAGCTAAAGAGGAAACCTACTGGAAACAAAGATTGAGGAATATCTGGTTAAAGGAGGGGGACAAGAACACTAAATACTTCCATATGTCCACCTTAAGACATAAGGCCATGAATAGAATTGTTCAGATTAAAGTGAATGGCAGATGTGTTGTTGATGATGATTTTATGAGCAAGGCTGCTATGGATTTTTTATCAAACTTACTTGCTAAGGACCAGAATTTGGAAATACAAGCACAAAGGGAATTCTTGGACAGCATACCTACCATTTTGGGGGAGGAACAAAATGATCACCTATCGGCTATCCCTTCCCATAAAGAAATTTTGATAGCTATCAAATCCTTTGAAGGAAACAAAGCCCCAGGTTCGGATGGCTTTCCCATTTTTTTCTTCCAAATGTACTGGCATATTATAGGAGAAGATGTCACCAGAGCTGTGAAAGAGTTTTTTGGTGCCAGGAAACTATTAAAGGAAGTTAATGGTACTTTTATTGCTCTCATTCCCAAAAAGATGGGGGCAGACTCTATGGATCTTTTCAGACCTATAAGTTTATGCAACTCTCTCTATAAGATTATCTCTAAGGTCCTAACCTCTAGAATTTTGCAGATGTTGCCCTCCATCATTTCACCTCAGCAAAGCGATTTTGTCCTAGGAAGACAAATTTTGGATTCTATCATCTCTGTTCATGAAAATATCCACTCACTGGCATTCTCTAAAAAAGAAGGTTTTCTTTTGAAACTGGATCTGTCTAAAGCCTACGATAGAGTGGACTGGGATTTTATGGTGGATGTTCTCTCTGCTTTTGGCTTTAGTCCTAGAAGTGTCAGCCTTATCAGACAACTTGTCTCTTCGGCATCTTTCTTTGTTTTAATGAATGGCTCCCCCTCTCCTTTCTTTAAAGCCTCAAGAGGTCTTAGGAAGGGGGATCCTTTATCTCCAGTGATCTTCATCATCATGGCGGAATGCTTGGGGAGATGTATTGGTAAGTTGGTTGAGAAAAGGGAGTTTTGTGGTTTGAATCCCTCCTCGGCAGATCAAATATGCTGTCATCAGTAGTTTGTTGATGACTCTATAATAATGGGAAAAGCCACTGTTAAGGACTCTAGAAGACTAAAAAAGGCTTTGGACAACTATGGAGAGGCCACTGGTCAGCTAATTAATTGGTCTAAAAGCTTTGTTTATTTTATCAATACCCCAAAGAGAAGGAGGATTAAAATTAGTAACATTCTGGGAGGCCAAATTGGTAGTCTGCCTGCTTCTTACTTGGGGCTCCCATTAGGTCTTGATCCTCCGGACACCTTTCAGGGAGCCTTGGTGGATAAATTCCACAAAAAGATGTCTGGATGGAAGGGAGCTCTCCTAAGTCAAGTAGGTAAGGTCCAACTGCTTAAATCCAGCCTTTAGAGTATCCCCCTCTATGCCATCAGTCTGTTCAGGATTCCAGCTAAGTATGTTGAGGCCATTGAAAAGATTCAGAGATCCTTCTTATGGATAGTGTTGGCATATGGACACTCCAATGAGACATTGTGTGTGATTGAAGGTTTTGTCATTGATGGCAACCTTGCAATCCTAAGGCACTAGCAAGACATTATACCGGCAAAGCTTTACTCAAACACAATAGTGCACCGGCATCAACAAAATCAATCTACACTGGCACCGGCACAGAAGATGTACACTGGCATAGAAGATGTACCCTGGCACAAAAGGAAATATGTATACCAGCACAGAGGCCGACAGGATTTCTGATAGGTAATATTTTGTTTATCATTGTAAGCCGACTTGGCAAATTGTAAAATGACTCTTGTATATAAAAGAGATCATTGTAGGCATTTGTAGGATATGGATAGAATGCAATAAATAAATTATAAGGCGGACCTAATGTGTGAATTATAGGTCAAGGGTATATGTAAAGAATAGAGCAAGAACCGGTATTGAATCTGGCATTGAAGATGCTATTGTAAAGCAGTACAGAATATTGGATTTGTGTAAATCCTCATTGTAAGTCAGTGTGACTTCTTATTGAGCAGTGAGCTCTAGGCAGTTGGCCTTCCTGCATGTGTAGGCCCCTATTGTAAGTAATATTCTCTTATTGGCCAGTAAGTGAATATTGTGGGTCACAAATCCCACCGAGGTTTTTCCCACACCGGGTTTTCTTGTTAAACATCTTGTGTTATGGTGTTCTTTTCATGTGGATGCTTTTGATTCTGTTATTTGCATTAATTCTTGCATACCGGTATACTGTTACTTTATATTTTGCATATTCAGTCTTAAGAAAATTTCATTACCGGTCAGATACTGATTCACCCCCCCCTCTTAGTATCTATGGGAACCCTAACAATTGGTATCAGAGCCTGGTCCTCTATTTTTGGAAGCCTAACAGCTTGAGGAAGATCTTGACACCGATAAAGATGGAAAATATGATGAAGCAACTTGAAGGAGCTCTTACTGACTATGATGCAGAGAAGTTGTAAAATATCAAATTAGAAGATGATTTAAAAGCAACTCAGGACATTATTCAGGCACTTCAAGAAAATCTTACTATTACAAGAAACAAGAGAAGAGAACTTTGTGAAAGATTGCAAAATGAAAATGATGAAAAGGAATCACTAAATGATATGATAAGCAAATTGAAACAAGAGATCATGACAACAAAAAATGAAATGCAGGATATGACTATGAGATTCTGCAAAGAGATTGAGGACAGAAAGAAGAATGAAGAAGAATTGACCAAAAGACTAAGTGATGCAGCAAATGAGAACACAAGACTTAGCTATGAAAATGACATGTTGAAGACAGATCTGATGCACACTCAAAATGACTCGAATGAACTAATGAGACAAAAAAAGATCTTGGAAAGGGAATTGGAAATTGCAAATCAACACAAATAAAAAATCAAGAAAATCTCAGAAGAACTTGGTACCTTATTGAAGAATCAAAAACCCAAAGGTGACACTTCTGGAGTTGGATTTGAAGTTGGAGAAAGCTCCGATACTGCAAATATCCAAGATCAAAGAAAACCGATAAGACCCTCTAATACTTACAAATTCAATGGAAAATGCTTTAACTATAATAAATATGGTCATAGGGCAAATCAATGTAGATCTAGGAATTATCAAAACATCAATCCTCCCACTGGTCAATGCACCAAATGCAACAAAATTGGTCATAACTCTGAAAATTGCAGAATGAATGTAAGATGTTATGTTTGTGGAAGATTTGGTCATTTATCAAATAAATGCAGAACACAAACCGGCATAGGTTATGGGAAAGCTATTCAGAAAAATAATGTAACTTGTTATGCATGTAACAAGATTGGTCATATTGCTAAATTCTATAGAAGTAAAGGTACACCGGTAGATAACAAAAGTACTAGCTTGAAAGGTAAAGAAAAGGTTGAAGAGGTTAAGCAAGAATTTTCAAAGCAATGGATTAGAAAAGGTGATCTAAATATTGGGGTTACACCTCCACCAGTAGAACCAACAAATGCTTCACCAGCAGGACAATATGATGCTCCATCGGCAGGACAGAGCAATACTCCACTGGCAGGATGTTTTTCATCAAATTGAAGAAAATTATCTTGAGGGTTTGGCAATTTAATGACACATGTGCTATTATTCCCTCGGTTAGAGAAAAGAAGTTGAAAATCCTTCATTACCGGCAAATAAAGTTGAGTTAATACATTGCCAACAAACAATTAATGTGGTAGGTAGCATAAAAGACTTTATAAAATAAGGTTTTTGGCTCCATTTCATTTCACTGTGAATTCAAACCTTCAAAGAGCGCGAAGATTTCTGAGCTAAGGCATTCCGAGCAAAGAGGCAAAGCACTTTAGCAATCAATCCATCCAAAGGCAGAAAAAGGTATTTATCATCATGGCATCCTCCTCTGCACCTAAATTCATAGCAAACCCTATAGTAGTCAAGGTTATAAAATGACCTAGGCTCGTGTTTGAGCTAGTTCCCAAGGTAGCTAAGAAAGATGACAACACAGGTGCTTTTTCCCAAATTCCAAAGGGTATTGTTTATGCAGAAGACCCTAGAATGTATATTCATTGCAACATAGAGGAATTAGGTGATGAAGAAATCAAAAACATGTATAAATCTGTTATATGTGACAATGCCGGAAATGTGAAACCTGAACATAAAATTATTGAAACCCTAGGATTCACTGAAATCCTCTGCATTCCTGAATTTTTCAAGGAAGTGGTTAGGGTAGTTCTTAGCAGGGTACATGGCTCATTCTTTTGGCTATACTCAGTGCATAAAATTACAAAGGTAGTTGTGAAAGCAGTAACAGGGTTACCTTCCACCGGTACCAAACCCGACAAAACCAAGAAGGTCTCCAATGACCTAGTAATGAAATTAACTGGTGCAACATCTGACAAAAGATCACTGAGGGTTAATGATGTGGCCAATATAAATGTGAGATTCATTAGCATGATTCTAGGTTACAAAGCAACTCATGCAAATAGGTTTAACTCTGTTTCTAGTTTATGCATAAAAAGTGCTTATGACATGGTTAAGGATAATGTAAAAATTGATATCTGTGAATGGTTAAAAGATGAGTTAATTGACAACTTAGCAAAAATCAAGAAGGATAAGAAAGGAGCTTTTAGATTTGGAAATTTGCTTGTATGCTTAATGTTACATATAACCAAACAGGCTCCCGGTATAGGCAACAAGGATTTTGGATTTGACATACCGGTAGGAAAACAATAGTCTGACTTGTTCAACAACATGGGTGAAAACAGAGAAAAGAATATCAATGAGTATTTTCAAGCACTAAAGGTCAAAATGAATAAAAGAATTAGACTATCACAAGAAATTGTCAACAAATACAAGGATGACATGTTTTGTAATAAAAAAGGATGAGATCTGGATGGAAGTAGTCATCCCAAGAACAATCTGGGTTACAGAGATGGGGTATGAAATAGATGACCACATAGTGGAAACTTATGCCAAAGCACTTCTGGAAGCCCCCAATGAACCGAAGGAAGAAGTATTTGGTAGTGCTGAGACCATTGAAAGTCAAATTCAATCTAAAAAGAGAGTAAAGAAAGTTGAGGCATGTGCGAGGAAAGGAACCAGACAAGCAAAAGCCATAAAAGATGATGTATTAAAGAAAACCGGCATAATAGAAGAAGAGTTGGCAGTCCAACAGCCTGAAACTCATCTATCACTGGTAGACACCTCCTTAGAAGGAGATATGCCAGCAACCTTCAAAAGAGTTGTTAAGAAAAGAGACCCCTCACCGATATCCACTCCTTCACCTAGAAGGACAAGATAGAAGCAACAAGCTGTGAGGTCTCTAGTCAAGAAAGCCACACCTAAGAAAAAGCTGACCCCCAAAAAGAAGAAGAAGACAAGCACTGACTTGACCCCTTTTGACATATTACTGAATGAGATCACAGAGGAAGGTAAATTGAAAAACATAGGGAAAATCTATGACACCCTATTAGATGATGAGAAAGGACAAGTCGAGGAAAGTGTTATATTACACATGGACATGTATAAAAAGTTTTTGATGCAAGTCCTAAATGAAATTCCTGATGAATTATATAAAAGACTTGAGGCTAGAAAGCAAGGAATAAATGAGTTGGATAAGAAAATTAAAATAGAAAAATTACTTGCAGTATACTCGGTCAAATCACATAAGGAAATTGATGTTTTGATAGCTCAGGCCAACTGGACAGTTTTTTCCACTGCACACTGGCAAATATCATTGATGGCAGGTAGAGTTACAAAGGTTTCAGAGGAAACAGAAAATGGTTGGGATATATTCTTGGTTGAAAAAGAAAAACAAGAAGAATATAGGAATCCCAAGCCCATTCTGGTATATCAAAAGGACAAAGGGAAAGGTAAAGTTGGTGGACCACCAAGTATCAAGATTAGAGACAACTTACCCCCACCTCCTTTAAATACTCCACCGGTAAAAACAACAGCTATAGAAGATCAATCGGCAGCTGAGAGTATGGACACAAAGGATAATAATCCTAATTCTGAAGTCCTATATACTGTGAATGTTGATACTCGAAAAATCAACATAGTGGTAGATAAGGATACCACAGATAAATCTGATAACAAAGAGCAACCGGCAATAGGAAAACCAGCAATAGATTCAGAGAAAAAGATGGAATCTGGAACACAAACAGAGCAACCAACAAAGCTAAAGGCTCTAGAACAGATGCCACTGGTAAGAAATGATGCAGGAAAAATTGTGCTTAAAGAGATGGAGACACAAACAGACCTACCAGAGGTCAATACCAGCATGGTCACTTCCACCGGCACTCAGTTACTGGGTCACCATCAAATGTAATAGAGGTATTGCTTGAATCTATCAAGAAAATAACTAATTATAGCTCACAAGCCTATAAAGCGATAGATGATTCAATTCCAGTTTTGAAATCAATAGCTCCCAATTGTAATATTGCCAACAAAGATTCTTTAGGCCAGTTGGATACACTTTGTAAATATATTTCTAAAAATTTTGAGTAAACAAAGGTAGAAACTGTAAAGGAAAGTGTAGAAAAAGAGAAACATAAATTCTTTGAAGGAATAAAGAAGTGTAACAGGGAATTTGACACACTTCTATCGGAACTGTGCAATTTATTGAAAGAGTACAAAACTCTGTATAAAGATACCTATAAGATAAACTTTTAAACCATGGATGTAGACAAAAAGATGAGCAAGGTACAGGAAGAGATCAATAAACTTGCTGATAATTTTGTTAACTCACCCAATACATTATCAGTTTTTGAGGAAAAGATAACAAATTTTGAGGAAGAATTGCTCAAATTAGAAAGAGAAAAAGAGAAAATAATAAACAAGGCAAAATTTTTGAGATCTAAACTAAGTCCAAGATTGGACTATTTAGCATCTCTGCGTAAGGAAATCTCAAAGGCACTAACACAGGGTAGCAAAACATCGACAAAGAACTTGCAGCATCTCATCGGTACAGTATATAGAACAGAGATAGCAATAAAGGAGAGCAAGAAGTTTATGGATGGCATAAACTTAATTTTGGGAGATATTCTTCAGATAATAACCACCCAACTACAAGGTTCAGGTTATAAATTGGTACAACTACAAAATCTACTAACCTTTGTCATTGATGCCAAAGGGGGAGTAGTAGATGAGGAAAATTCAAAACACAGGAATCACATGCTCAGGGGGAGCTCTCACATTTTTGGTAAACATTTTTGGTAACATTTTTGGAATACACATTTTTGGATACTTTTTGAAATTTCTCATGAGTGTTGCCATCAATGCCAAAGGGGGAGATTGTTGGCATATGGACACTCCAATGAGACATTGTGTGTGATTGAAGGTTTTGTCATTGATGGCAACCTTGCAATCCTAAGGCACCAGCAAGACATTATACCAGCAAAGCTTTACTCAAACACAACAGTGCACCGGCATCAACAAAATCAATCTACACCGGCACCGGCACAGAAGATGTACACCGACACATAAGGAAATATGTATACCAGCACAGAGGCCGACAGGATTTCTGATATGTAATATTTTGTTTATCATTGTAAGCCGGCTTGGCAAATTGTAAAATGACTCTTGTATATAAAAGAGATCATTGTAGGCATTTGTAGGATATGGATAGAATGCAATAAATAAATTATAAGGTAGACCTAATGTGCGAATTATAGGTCAAGGGTATATGTAAAGAACATAGCAAGAACCGGTACTGAATCTGACATTGAAGATGCTATTGTAAAGCAGTATAGAATATTAGATTTGTGTAAATACTCATTGTAAGTCAGTGTGACTTCTTATTGAGCAGTGAGCTCTAGGCAGTTGGCCTTCCTGCATGTGCAGGCCCCTATTGTAAGTAATATTCTCTTATTGGCCAGTAAGTGAATATTGTGGGTCACAAATCCCACCGAGGTTTTTCCCACACCGGGTTTCCTCGTTAAACATCTTGTGTTATGGTGGTCTTTTCATGTGGATGTTTTTGATTCTATTATTTGCATTAATTCTTGCATACCGGTATACTATTACTTTATATTCTGCATATTCAGTCTTAAGAAAATTTCATTACTGGTCAGATACTGATTCAGCCCCCCCTCTCAGTATCTGTGGGAACCCTAACAGATAGGGGTGGAAGAGAAGAAGAGAATGAACTTACTTGCATGGGAGAAGGTCTGTAAGCCTAAGAATAAAGGAGGTCTTGGGCTTAGAAGAATAAGAGACATAAATGATCACCTCATGGCCAAGAAGATTTGGAGAGGATATAGAAATCAAGGAGAGTGGAAAAAAATATGGGACAACAAATACAAAAGCCAATGCCCGAATCTTCAAAGTTTCCTCAAAGCAAAGACCATCCCTATTGGTTCCAATATTTGGAAAAATGTATCTAGGACTAGAGACTTAATTATCAAAGGTACAAAGTGGAAGTTGGGGAAAGGGAATCTTATTCAGTTTTGGGAGGACCCTTGGCTTCTGGATTCCCCTTTGAATGGAAACCCTGAGTGGAACAGATATCAGAACCAATGCAAGGAAAGATTTGGAACCAAGGTTGAGGATTGCTGGAAAGATGGATAGTGGAAAGACTTATCTCAAGTGGATCAGTCTTTAGGTAGTTTGAACAAAGTTATGAACTCTATGGTGAGGATTGAAGAAGTAGACCAAATAATTTGGAAACTCACAGCAAGTGGTACTTTTTAAGTGACTTCTCTATATCATCAACAGTTCAAGACCATGGAAAGTCCTTGCTGGGCCAAAGCTTGGGTGAAAGGCCTCATACCCAAAATCAATATTTTCTTTTGGATAGCCCTTCAAGACAAAATTCTCACTAGTGAGAATATCAGAAAAAGAGGTATCAGCATGCGTAGTTTCTGTATTCTCTGCAAGTAGAATGAGGAGACAATAAATCATATGCTCTTCCACTGTCCCTTCTCTGCTGATGTTTGGGGAAGCTATCTGGATCAATTCAACATTAGTTGGAGCTTCCCTAATTTGATTCAGGAAATTTTCAAGTCTTGGCATCATCCTTCAAAAAATAAAACTACAACCTTATTACGGAAAATTGCTTTACCCCACATGTGCTGGGGTCTTTGGAAAGAGAGAAATGATAGTATTTTCAGGGAAAAGACCACTAAGGCCAAAATTGTGTTTGAATAAATTAGAAGAAGCATAAGGGAAAATCTGAATATCATAGGTGGTCTGGATAATCCTCACACTAAGGAGGATCAATGTATCTACAAAAAGTGGAGACTAAATGCTCAAGAGAGTGTTCAGAGCAACCGTAGAGAAGGACTAAGATGGATCAGCCCGCCCAGAGGATGGATGAAAATCAATTTTGACGGGGCCTCTAAGGGTAACCCGGGGGTTGCTAGATGTGGAGTGGTCCTAAGGGATGAATGGGGAATATGTAAAATCATTAAATGTATACCCATAGGAAATCAAACCAATCATGTAGCCAAAGCCATGGCGGCCTATCATGGGATTGTAGCATCGTAAATTGTACGCACTCGCTAGGGTGGTACAATTTCACACCTAGTTTAGCACCCGCCTTAGTGCATTTTACATTCTACATTGCATTTCTCCTTAGGCACTTAATTAATTGAATTAATTAGGTCTAAGGTCCTATTTTATCATTTCCTACATCATAAAGTTGGGCCCTTTCATTAAAGTGTGCCCTTTTCATTTTATTCCTCCAATACATCATTTAATCAAAAACCCTAATTAGGTCCTATTTTGAACTTGGGGGCTTGATTTCGGGGGTCAAAACATCTCGAAATCACCTGTAACTTCGGGATTCTCTCTAAAATCATCATATCTGACAGTCCTGAAAATTTGGTGAAAAGTTGTCGGGACCATGGCGCCCGGAGTGCAACATGGTCCCAGACATTTTTCCCGAAATTTTAGGAGCGTGATCTAATCATAAAATAAAGCTTAACCCCAAGAAATTGGCAGGAGATTCAATCTCTAAGTCAGCCTAAAGTTGAAATTAAGACCTAGGGTTTCATACATAAGAGCTCTCTATCTTCATTTGAAAGGATCCGATTTTTGTTTTTAGGAACCTCATATGCAGCGAAAGAGAAGATCTTTGAAGACTTCAACAACATTCAACATTCCTCTATCAAGCACTCATCAAATTCATTCATCCATTTAGGGCTTGGAAGACATTGAAGAACAATAGGAGATTACCGACTGAAGATTGGCTTGTACTCCTCCCTTGAGGGTTGGGTATGATTTCATGTTGTTTTCATGTCTTTGCATAAATATATCCTTTATTCATGCTTTAGATCACTTTGCATCTTGATTTAGAGCATTTACATTATCATTTACAAGCAATTAGGGTTTACTTTCTAGGTTTCTCTAGTTTGCTTTCATGCATTTAAGGACCTTGCACACACACTAGGTCTGCACACACAATACATTTTACAATACAACTTGGCTATTCGTGGAGGTGGAAATCACCGAAGTGGGGGTTTGACTAAGGCAAAACCCTATATAGCCGCCCACAACACCTTTTCAGATATAAGTGCAGGTTTCGGGACTCGGACAACGCCGCAGGTTGCAGATCCGGGAGAAGCAGACTGAGACCGACCTTCCCACCAAATTTCAGAGCAAAAGACCAGGACAGGGGCATGGGGCACCCTGGTCCTGCCAGGACAGGGGCACTGGGCGCCCTGGTCCTCCTGACAGACAGCATTTTCAGCATTTTTGACAGCTTTTCCAGAGTGCAAAAACAATAGTTTTCGGAGCAGTTTCAGGGGCAGAATCAGGACAGTGGCACCCACGCCCCCATCCTGAACATTTTCACTCAGATTTTAACTCCAGGTACGCATTTGCATTCTTGTCTTTTCCTTGTGTTTACAGCTTTCCATTATTTAAGTTCAATTCTGCAATCTTGTTATTAGTTCATACTTGCATTTTGGTGTTAGGGATTGAACTTGCATCATTTCATATTTCAATTGCAACAAGGGAATAGAAATCTTAATAGGTATCCCGTGGCTCTCTCTTCCACAAAAAGAAGTAGCCAATTGTGTGATACCTCTAGGCTCTTTCGTATTCCACAAGTGTGTGGTTGAAAGTGGGATTAGGGCATGTTTGCTTAGTGTCACTTTTTCTCCTACACATTTTTGGTGAACCCGACGTGAACTCCAATCTTCTCTAATTCTGATTTATGTTTTCAAATTTGAGTGTTTTCAAATTCAAATTTGTATTTAAAAGTTTTAATTTCTTGCAAGATTAAAAAATTTAGAGGAAATTTTTGCTAAAACCCTAATTTTTCAATTCAAAGTTGAACTTGTGGATAGCTTAATTGGGATCAATAATTTCAAATCTGATTTAGGAACTCATTTGAATCATAAATTTCATTTTCTAAATCTATATTTTAAGTGCTTGCATTGAACATTTCCTTCTATTTTGTATGTGTTATCATTTGAAAGAGGAAAATTGTTGTCATGATGCATTCATTTCATAGATGTGATAATGGGTTAGCTTCTCTTGTTTCAATTTTTCCTTCTCCTAAAGAACCTCCCCCTATCTATAACAACATTTTAGTGCCTAAAAGAGTTTCTATCAATCCCTTTGAGACTCTCCCATGCTCTAAGGATGAAGTCTTTAAGAGTGATCTTGATAATTCTCCTAAATTGTGCCCTTCCTATTTAGCTATCCTAGAGGAAGAGAATGATATCATAAACACCTTTCTTAATGTTACTTCACCTTCCCTCCATGATGCCTCTCTAAGTGAAAAGGTATTGATGGACATTGAATTATTTTCTCCTAAAGTTGGTCCTTCCAATGGGGGCATGTTAGTGCAACAAGAGGTTATGAACACTTCTTTCAAAGATCTCCTTCCTAAGCATGAATCTTTGGAGAAATATGTTCATGTTCCTCCTAAAAAACACTCCCTTCATGAGGATCCTTTTGTGAAAGAAGATGACATTATCCCTACATTTCCTAGTGATGGCATTTCCTTTTCCAACAAAATTCCCACTAGAGATGATGAATTAATGATAAATGCTTACCCTTCCCCTAAGGTTTGTCTTACCCATAAGCATCCCTTAGAGAAAGAAGATGAAATAATAAGCAATTTACTTAATTCTCTCTCCCCTAAAGATCATATTGAACATATTTTGAGGAAAGAGGATGATTTTAACACATCTATTGATGCTCTCCCTCCTAAGGATGAGGAATTAATAAACAATGTTATCTCCTCTCCCGAAATTGACAATAATTCAAACATTCCTTTCAACAACCTCACTATTTGGGATGAACCATTAGAAGAAGGTGTAGATTATTCTCTACCCCGTGAGAGAACCCTAGCCAAAGGGGATGAAATCAAGATTGAAAACTCCCTTGATAGTTTCTCACCTTCCTTGAATCTCAATTATTCTCCCTCTAAAAATAAAGCATCTCCCTCTCCTCAACTTGGTTCTACTCATAAGGAAACCCTAGTTCAAAGCAAGATGGTTAACATCTCTTTCAAAGATCTCCCTCTCAAAAGTGAGACTTTAGAGAGTAATGTTGATCCTTCTCCTAGAGAGTTTATTCCCCATGTAGATCCTTTGATGATAGAGGATGATATGACCTTTCCTAGTATTACTCTCCCTACTAGAACATCAATGCCTATTCCTTGTCTCTCTCCTAAAATTGATTTAATCCATGATAAGATTTTAGTGCAAGAGAAGACTATCAATAATTCTTCCAACACTTTTGTTCATTCCTCTAAACCATCCTCAATCAATTTGATACATGTGAATGAGACACCTAACAAACCTCTCTTCACTGTCCAAGGTGCTTGTCCTTCTCAAAATTCTCAACCTTTAAATAAGCCTATCTTAGTGGTTCAAGGTGGTTATGCTAATGATTCTTTTTGCACTCCTAAGAAACCTATTATTACTGTGCAAGGAGGTTATTCTTCTAAGAGCCCTTATGAGTATGCTAAGCAACTGACTAGAGAGAGTTATCATGCAGTTGCTAATACCTATAACACAAGAAACAATAGGCAACCTAATCCTCCTCCAGTTATCCCAAATTCACTTCCTCCTTCCCAACCTATTCTTCCTCAAGCTCCACGTATTTCACAAGTTCTTTGTAAGGAATATGATCTCATAGAACAACTTAAAGCTACCCCTGCTAAGATATCCCTTTGGGATTTGATCCAAACTTCTTCCGCTCATCATGGAATGTTACAAGATGCCTTGAAAGATTTGAATGTTCCTCCACCTAATACATCTAGTAATATAGTGTCTTTGGTTAACTCTATGATGAATCCTAAAGCTCAAATTGTGTTTACTCAAGATGAGTTGCCTACTAGTGAAATTCAACATCAATATGATCCCTTGATGATTGTGGTTATCATAAATGACACTGCTATAAGACGAACACTAGTAGATAATGGTTCTGGCCTTAATGTGTGTAGCATCAATCTATTGCATAAGATGAATGTGGATACATCCCTTATTGAGCCTGACTCTCGTCCCATTCGAGGCTTTGATAATGTTGCTAAGTCTTCATTAGGTATTATCACCTTACCCATCACAGTGGGACCTGTTACTTTGCCTACTCCTATCCATGTTATGTCGGGAAATCTAACATACAACTTGTTATTAGGGAGGCCTTGGATTCACAGTATGCAAGCTGTCCCCTCTACATTGCATAGACAATTTAAATTTATTTATAACAATAAGACATATACCTTGATAGGTGATACTAATCTTCAGGCTTGTTTGCAAACATCTACTTCCAAAGGGAGTTCTTCTAAATCTTCCTCTTCTAATGATGACTCTTTAAACAAGATACCTATGAACAAATCATTACCCTATGATAATCAAAATTCTTTGGATGAGTCTGGAGCTCCTGAAGAAGATTCTTCTCGACTTGAATCTACACATGAAAAGGCTTTTGATCCTGAGAAGGTTCTCGCAGAAGACGATTGGGGATCTCTTAACTTTAATCCCACCTTTGTAGGTGAGTATAAGGTTCCTCCCAGAGTGCTTAAAGTTAAAGAGAAGGAAGAAACTAGAGATCAATCAGTCTTACCTGAACCTATGAGCAATAATTTTGTGGCCACCTCTCAAACTTCTTCTCCTCACACCTCTAATTATGAAGAGTTTGATTCTTTGTCTTATGAAAAACCACCCTCTCTTCCTAAAATGGCTGATCGTTATGGTCGTGGTTTTCGCATTTTTGCTAAGCATGGGTATCATGGAAATGGTTGTGGTGCTCATGAACAAGGGATAAAAGTTCCTCTAGAGACTAATTTTCACAATTATGCCTTTGGACTTGGCTATAATCCCTGCAAACACACTAAAGCATCTAAAAGACCATCTCTTAATGTGAATGCTATATTTAGTAGTGATGATGATCTCACTTCAACTAAATCATCTTCTACTTCTATCAACTCTCATTCCCCTCATAATGAAATACTGGCGATGAACAAATCTCTTTATGAATCCCCTCAAATTTCTAAATCCACTTATGAATCTTTATTTCATATTCATCATAAAGTCCTTTCCTCCAAGGATAAGGCTCTAATAAATTACACTCATCCTTCTTCTAAGATTTCTTGTGACTTTTCTTCTTCAATTTTTATCACTTTATACATGTTTTTGATCTCACTTATAATTGAGCATTTAGCATGTCATATTCAAATACCTCATTTAGTCTATCATGTCTTTAAATAATATTAATGGCTATTATGTTGCTCATCATTATGTGACATTGGTAGCTCATTTATTGGGGGCTCATTGTCATTCATGATGGTACAATTTCAAGTGCAATCATATTTTTGAAGCAACATAATAGCCTAATTTTCTATGTTATCTCTTGTTCCTATGGGGACAAGAGTGATTTCATACATCTCTTCTTTTTCTTATGTCCAAATCTCTTCCTAGAAGATTGTGTAAGTCCTCATTGAGGCAATGATCTTTCCTTATTTTTATCTAAGGATCCACTTTTTCCTATTTCGTGGATGGTGTGAAATTTATTACATGATGTTATTCCTTGTATGCATTTGTTGTTGTTTGTTCAAGGATTCTCTCTTACAAGAGGTGTAAGTCCTTGACTACAACCTCTTTTGCACTTGGTAAACTACATCCATAATGAATTCACTCTCCCAATTTGGTTAAAAAGAGTGTCATCCTTCATTAAGAATCACTTTCACCTCGCAAAAGAAGGAAGTATTGCATTCTTATTCTCTTCTTTGTCTTATTCTAGAAGATGTTATATTTGTCTAAGACAATTCCTCTTTGGGATAGGTGTCTTTTGTACAAAGGTCTCTTCTCCTCTAAGGATCTCCTTTACACATACTACAAGATATCCCTTTTCAACTATCTTATCCTTGCTTAAAGAGTGCAAAAACTCCCTTGCTTGGATCTATGACATTGTTGCATTTTTTGGGGTATCTTCTTTTGTGATGAAGGTAGGTATCCTTGTTCTACTTTGCTTATGACATAAACATTACACTTTTTGAACAATGGGTCATTCTCGGAACCAGAGCACAGACTCTTAGAGCGAGATGTCTCCATTTTTCTTTTATGCAAGCTGATTATTCTCGGAACCAGAGCACAGACTCTTAGAGCGAGATGTCACGTTTTTGTACTATACATATACAGGTTGTAGCATACTCGGGCATAGACTCCTATGAGGTGCTTCTAACCTCCCTTACACACACATGCACGAGGTTGAGTGGAACTAGCGGCATAAGGCTAGACTTTCTCACTCTCCTCCCTTACATGGATCACCTAGACAGACTCTGGGGGCTAGTTTTCCATGTCCTTTTTCCCATGGATCACCTAGACAAGATCTAGGGGCGAGAAGTCCATGTTTTCTCTCTCACTATTCTTCTCATAGATCACCAATGTGTGTATTCATGCTTTTTTTCCATTCTTTTCTTCTCTTTGCATTTTGTTTCCATTTACATCCTTCATCTTGTGTTAGAGAACTCTCAAATCCTCACACTCTTTTTTGTGTTGGAATTGAGATTTAGTCCTCTTTCTTACCAAATGATTCTCCATTAGTTTTTGATCTCATATCAAATCTTCTTGTGAGCATTTGTCATCAATATTCTTTAACAATTCGAAGTGGTAAACATGATACCCTATTTCAACTCACTAAAATTAGCAAGCCGAAATAGGGGGGGGCATATAGCTACCCTCGAATTTTCATCACCTTCCTTAGTAAGCATTAGGTGATTTTGTGATCTAACGTGTGTTTTATAGGGTGCGGTTCCTAACTGTGTACTGCAAATACCGCTGGGGGCTTCGTTCGACAGACTTATGGATATATCCTTTTTCAAATAATGTATACTTTTCTGTACTTTAGCTTGCATATGCACATAGTGTTCATATGACCGCTAAAGTGGGGGCTAAATGTAGTGTCGTAAATTGTATGCACTCGCTAGGGTGGTACAATTTCACACCTAGTTTAGCACCCGCCTTAGTGCATTTTACATTCTGCATTGCATTTCTCCTTAGGCACTTAATTAATTGAATTAATTAGGTCTAAGGTCCTATTTTATCATTTCCTACATCATAAAGTTGGGCCCTTTCATTAAAGTGTGCCCTTTTCATTTTATTCCTCTAATACATCATTTAATCAAAAACCCTAATTAGGTCCTATTTTGAACTTGGGGGCTTGATTTCGGGGGTCAAAACATCTCGAAATCACCTGTAACTTTGGGATTCTCTCTAAAATCATCATATCTGACAGTCTTGAAAATTTGGTGAAAAGTTGTCGGGACCATGGCGCCCGGAGTGCAACATGGTCCCGGACATTTTTCCCGAAATTTTAGGAGCGCGATCTAATCATAAAATAAAGCTTAACCCCAAGAAATTGGCGGGAGATTCAATCTCTAAGTCGGCCTAAAGTTGAAATTAAGACCTAGGGTTTCATACATAAGAGCTCTCTTTCTTCATTTGAAAGGATCCGATTTTTGTTTTCAGGAACCTCATATGCAACGAAAGAGAAGATCTTTGAAGACTTCAACAACATTCAACATTCCTCTATCAAGCACTCATCAAATTCATTCATCCATTTAGGGCTTGGAAGACATTGAAGAACAATAGGAGATTACCGACTGAAGATTGGCTTGTACTCCTCCCTTGAGGATTGGGTATGATTTCATGTTGTTTTCATGTCTTTGCATAAGCTTCAATATATCCTTTATTCATGCTTTCGATCACTTTGCATCTTGATTTAGAGCATTTACATTATCATTTACAAGAAATTAGGGTTTACTTTCTAGGTTTCTCTAGTTTGCTTTCTTGCATTTAAGGACCTTGCACACACACTAGGTCTGCACACACAATACATTTTACAATACAACTTGGCTATTCATGGAGGTGGAAATCACCGAAGTGGGGGTTTTACTAAGGCAAAACCCTATATAGCCGCCCACAACACCTTTTCAGATATAAGTGCAGGTTTTGGGACTCGGACAATGTTGCAGGTTGCAGATTCGGGAGAAGCAGACTGAGACCGACCTTCCCACCAAATTTCAGAGCAAAAGACCAGGACAGGGGCGTGGGGCACCCTGGTCCTGCCAGGATAGGGGCGCTAGGCGCCCTGGTCCCTGGGACAGGGGCACTAGGCACCCTGGTCCTCCTGACAGACAGCATTTTCAGCATTTTTGATAGCTTTTCCAGAGTGCAAAAACAACAGTTTTCAGAGCAGTTTCAGGGACAGAATCAGGACAGTGGCGCCCGCGCCCCCGTCCCGAACATTTTCACTCAGATTTTAACTCCAGGTACGCATTTGCATTCTTGTCTTGTCCTTGTGTTTACAGCTTTCCATTATTTAAGTTCAATTCTGCAATCTTGTTATTAGTTCATACTTGCATTTTGGGGTTAGGGATTGAACTTGCATCATTTCATCTTTCAATTGCAACAAGGGAATAGAAATCCTAATAGGTATCTCGTGGCTCTCTCTTCCACAAAAAGAAGTAGCCAATTGTGTGATACCTCTAGGCTCTTTTGTATTCCACAAGTGTGTGGTTGAAAGTGGGATTAGGGCATGTTTGCTTAGTGTCACTTTTTCTCCTACACAGGGATGATCCTTGCAAAGGAAGCCAAATGCACTAAAGTTTGGTGTAAAGGAGACTCCTTAAACATTATCAACTATTTAAATATGAAATTCCTACCATCTTGGTCTATTAGTAATGCTATTAAAGCTACTAGGAAAATTAGCGAAGAGTTTGACATGTGTGTTTTTACACATGTTTATAGGGAGGCCAACTCTTGTGTTGACTGGGCTGCCAACCTGGCTTGCCAATTAGGAGACATCATTACTAATTATGGTGAAATGGAGATTGCAAGCAAAATGAAAGCCTTGCTCAATCAAGACCGAAGCTACACAAGGCAATGTGGTACTTTTAATCATTATTTCTAATGACCTTTCTTCCTTTTTCGATATAGGGCTCGTTTGAAGATAATGAAATTTTAAATAGGTGTCTTATCATAATTAATTGGCACGTTATGGGCGCTCTCAAAGAATAACCAAAGAAACCAGAGGGGAAGTGATCAAATCGAGAGAAGAAACTGCAAGGAAGGAGCTAGAAAAATGGGAGGTAACAAGAAGAGATTTGAACCTGCTTCCTGCTCGGATTGGAGAAAGAATGATGAAGTTTGGGATATCCTCTAGCAGGGAGGAATGAATGTTTTCATGGAAGGACTAGGTGGGAAAGACCCCACAATTACTTCTTACTTCATCAAGAACTAGAAAAATGGAAAAATTCTGATTGGCTCACAGATGATGAATTTCGACGAAGAGGTTATTGCCGAGGCCACGAGGATGTCTACTGAGGGTATGAAATTTTACAAGGATAGAGGAATATCTGACAAAGCTGTAGACAAGTTTCTAGTTATGGATGGAGAGAGGCAAAATATGATCAAAATTGACAATTCCTACCACTCCCTGAAGAGAATTTGCAGGCCTTGGAGGTTTGTTCTTTTCGCTTCTATTGAATACATTACCTTAGATGGTAGGTTTACCAGGGCCTACAGGCATCATTTCGTTCTTCTTAATCATTTTTGTCATCGAGAAAGGGTTAGCCTTCCCTATTACCTAGCCTGTTCTATGGATCACACCATAAAGGAAATCCAGAGGGATCCTAAAGGTGATCATGCCCTTCACCAGGGGCTTATGGTGCTGGTTTATAAAATGCTGAAGGGGAAGTGCATTGAAAAGCCTATCAAAGGCAAAAATGCTAGAGATGAAACTACAGAAAGTAAGGATCATGGTTTTAATTTTGACTTGGAAACTGAGGGAGAGTCAGAGGAAACTAGTAAGAAAGGGAGGATTAGGGCTAAGAAAAGGAGGATTATTGTGGACTCTGATACGTCGGACTCTGCAACTGAATCCCTTGAGGAAAAATCTGCTAAAAAAAGGAAAGGGAAAACCATTGGAAAGAAGGCTCAGAAAAAGAACATTAAAAAGGGGAACAATTCTGACTTCAATCATGTTTAGATTGAATCAAAAGAGGAGGCTGAAGAAAACAAGGTGGTTGATAGTCAGGATAAAGAAGGGGAGGGTAACCCAGTGATGGATAATTTGGAGACCGTGGATACCACAAATCTGCATAAGGAGGAAAAAGGGGATAAAAGTGACAATGGTGACAAAGACACTATTAAGGCCTTTTGTGAGACCATTGCTACTATGGTGAAGGATGTTAACAGTTTGAAAACCAATACACAGGCCATTGCAAGAATTATAGTTGGTGACAAGCCCTTGGCGGAACATGTTAAAGAACTGATAGCCGTTCTGCATAATGCACAAGCTATTGAATGTATGGTTGGAAAAATTATGGCAATGGAGAAAAAGGTCAACCAGATGGGAGATCCTAAGGAAATGGAAAACAAAATGAAAGATTTCAGCACCAGAATTGACAAGTTGGAGCTCAATGTAAAGAAGATAGCCGACCAAAATTTCCAAATCCTCAAATCCTCGGTGGACAACATGAACATCCTTATTAACAAGTTCGAGAATGATGCAGAAAAGGATGGTGATAAAGAGCAGTTGAACAAGAAAGGGCATGAAAGGAGGACCAGAGTGAACACAAAGAAAAAAGGTGACATCGAAGGTCGTGAGTTGGAGGATCTGAAGACCTCAGCGAACAACATGAAACAAATGGTTGTTCATGCTGAGGAAATTATGAATAGTATTTAGTTTCTATTGTTGTCCCTATTTAGGTCTATTTGATGTCTTTATGCTTTCCTTTTGCTGTCTATTCTGCGATACTTTATTATGTAATGTTGTGTTTAGTTGATCCCTTTTGGGGGGTTCATTTTGTTTTTTTGAAGTGACCAAGCACTTTTTTTAGCAGTTCTCTCTCCTGGCTTGTTCAAGGTTCGGGTACCTTTCAAATACCTACTTTTACTTAATCAAAACAACCACATGAAAAAGACACCATAACACAATAGATTAATGAGGAAACCCGATATGGGAAAAACCTCAATGGGATTTGTGACCATAATATTCACTTACTGGCCAATAAGAGAATAATACTGCTGCAAGAGGGGCCTACACATGCAGGAAGGCCAAGTGCCTAGAGCTCACTGCTCAATTACAAAATGGGAAGTCTCACTGACTTACAAAATGGATTATATAAATCCAATGTCTTGTACTACTTCAAAATAGCATCTATTATGCCAGATCCAGTACCGATTTATAGCTCTGCTTCATACATAAACCCTTAACCTATACTTCGCATAATAGGTTTGCCTTATTTCACCTATATATTTTCTTCCATCTATTTCAAAATGTTCTACAATGATCTCTTATATATACGAGTCATTTTATAAGTTGTCAAGTCAACTTACAATGATTTTAGAATAATTAATAAAATGTATTACAAACAAAATTCCTATCGGCTTTTGTGCCGGTATGCTTGCTTTTATTGCTAGTGGTCTCTGTGCCGATGTAGAGTCTGTCTTTTCCGGTGCCGGTAAATTGTCTTGCCGATGTCATAGGATTGCAAGGTTTCCATCAATGACAAAACCTTCAATCACCTACAATATCTCATTGGAGTGTGCATTTGCCAACAATATCCCCCTTTGGCATTAATGACAACACTCATGAGAAAAATCCAAAAATTGTTATCCAAAAGAGTCTGCCGGAATTGTCTTACCAGAAATTTATGTACCAAAAGAATATGTGCTCCCCCTAAGCTGATGAGTCATCTGTTGGTTATTTTTCCCATTCCACTACTCCCCCTTTGGCATCAATGACAAAGGTTGTCAAAGTGCCAATGAGTGTGGTTTCCTATTTCATCCTTGTAACCAGTTGGTTACAATCTGAAAAAGATCTACCAAAATTAGATTCAGGCTCTCAATGAACTTTTTGTTGTCTTTTATTGCAGCCTCAGTCCTCTGAACTGTACTGGTGAGGTGTTGCATTTGCTCTACCGGTGTTTTCTATCCTTGAATCAAGGCATCAGATATTTCTTTTCTTGAGGCAAGGTAGTCCAATTTTGGACTAAGTCTCCATTTTAGATCTTTAGACTTTCCTTTTATTATTTCCTTCTCTCTTTCCAACTTTAATAGTTCTTCCTCAAAACCTATTATTTTCTACTAAAAAACTGATAATGAATCAGATGAATTAATGAAGTTATCAGCTAGTTGATTTATTTCCTCCCGTACCTTGCTGATTTTCTTGTCTATATCTACTGTTAAAAGGCTAGTTTTACATGTATCCCTGTACAAAGTTTTAAATTCCTTCAGTGTACTACACAGTTCCCATAAAAGAGTGTCAAATTGTCTTGTACACTTCTTTATTTCCTCCTCATGGAATTTGTGTTTTTCTTTCTCTAGTCTCTCCTTGAATGCTTCCTCTTTTATTTGTTCAACTGTCATAGTGTTGTCAGTAATATACTTATACAAAGTGTCAAGTTGACCTAAAGAATCTTTATTATCTATATTACACTTAGGTGCTATCATTTTCAAAATTGGAATTGTGTCATCAATTGCCTTGTATGCTTGTGAGCTACACTTTGTTATCTTCTTGATGGAATCCAAAAGAACTTCTGTCACATTAGTTGGTTTGAATTCTGCATTTGATGAACCAACAATCTGTATTCCACCAGTGGGAGCAATTTCCTTGCTTGTGGTGACCTCTGGTAGGTCAGTTTGTGTTTCCATTTCTTTAAGAAAAGGTTTGGATTGCTCAGTTGATGTCAGTGGCACTGTCTCTATATGAACCTGTTGTTGAGAGTGTTTCTCAGTGTTGTCATCTGCCGGTTTACCTTCTATATTATCTGTTACCGGTGGCTCATTAGCCATATCTGTTTTCCTTGTTGAATCCTTATCTACCACAATATTGATTTTCTGAGTGTCAATATCCACTATATATAACACATCTGAATTGGGATTTGTGTCCTCTTGTGGTGTGTCCATGCTCTCATTAGTTGTTTGATTGTCTGTGGTAACTATCGGTGGAGTATCAAGAGGCAGTGGGGATAAGTTACCTGTTATTTTTATGCTAGGTGGTCCACCAACCTTGCCTTTTCCCTTATCCTTATCTTTTTGATATACTTTGATGGGTTTAGGATTTCGATATTCTTCCTTCTTTTCCTTTTCTACAAGGAATATGTCCCATGCATTAGCTGTTTCCTCTGCAACCTCATTCACTCTACCAACCATAAGTGCTACATGCCGGTGTGCAGTTGAAAATACTGACCAGTTAGCCTCTGAGATCAGTTTATCTATCTCATTTGGTGAGTTGACTGGATATACAACAAGTAGTTTTTCAATTTTTATTTTCTTATCAAGCTCTACAACAGCTTGCCTTCTAGCTTCAAGTCTTTTGAACAGTCCTGTCAGTAATTCATCCACAACTTGCATTAGAAATTTCTTGTAAATGTCCAAGTGTAGGATTACACTATTTTCAACTTTTTCCTTATCATCAGTTGATAATGAATCATACAATTTATTGATGTTTTTCAGCTTTCCATCCTCTGTTATTTCATTTAGAAGTTTGTCAATTGGAGTAATGGTCTATTGAGCCTTCTTCTTGGGGGTTAACTTCTTCTTTGGAGTCAATTTCCTAGCTGTGGGCCTTACTGCCTATTGTTTCTGTCTTGTTCTTTTAGGAGAAGGTGCAGATACCAGTGAGGGTTTCCTTTTTCTCACAACTCTTTTGAATGCAACTGGTATATCACTTTCTTAAGAATTTCCAACCAGTGAAAGGTGAGTTTCCAGTTGAAGTGTTTCCAACTCATCTTCAGTAATACCAGTTTGTTTGAGTACATCATCCTTAATAGCTTTTTCTTGCCTGGATCCTCTTCTAACTATTGCTTCAACCTTCTTAACCCATTTCTTTGATTGAATTTGGTTTTCAATAGTCTCAGCACTACCAAATACCTCTTCTTTAGGTTCCTTGGGTGCTTCCAAGAGGGCTTTTGCATATGTTTCTATTACGTGATCATCAGTTTCATACCCCATTTCAGTAACCCAAATGATTCTTGGGATAACTGCCTCCATCCAAATTTCATCCTTCTTAATAACAAAATATATTTCATCCTTATACTTATTTACAATTTCTTGTGACAATCTGACTCTGGTCTTCATCTGGGCCTTCAATGCCTGAAAATACTCATCTATGTTCTTTTCTCTATTCTCTCCCATGTTGTTTAGTAAATCTAACAATAGTTTGCCTACCGGTATATCAAAATCAAGATTTCTGTTACCGATAGCGGGTACTTGTTTGGTTATGTGCAACATTAAATAGACAAGTAGATTTCCAAATATGAATGTCCCCTTTTTGTCTTTCTTAATCTTTCCCAAATTGTCAATTAGCTCATCTTTAAGGCATTCACACACATCTATTTTTGCATTATCATTAATCATGTCATAGGCACTCTTTATGTATAGGCTAGAGACTGAGTTTAACCAATTTGCATGTGTGGTTTTATAGCCTAAGATCATACTGATGAATACTAAGAGGAGGGGGTGAATTAGTATGCCAAAAATCACTGTACTTAAAACACTTTACTAGACTAGCAGTAAACCGGTAAAACAGTCTAGCAGACAAACCAGTTAGCCCACATGTAAACCAAATAGAAAATAATGCATTCACCAACAGAAGCACAAAAGCCATAACACAAGAGATTTTGACATGGAAACCCAAATGGGAAAAACCACGGTGAGATGAAACTCACAAGTAACTATCTGTAGAATAGGAACCAGAGCGGTTAAGGTCATACAATGTTCTTTACCAGAATAGATCCTGTTAGGAATCTCAATCTCTGTTAGGAGATAAGTCCAATTAAAGACTACCTTGCTAGAGGATTTTAGATCCACAGATGTGAACCACCTTGTTAGAGGATTTACAAAAGGTTGTTTGGGCCTACCCGGTTAAGGGTTTCAGACTTGTCAAAGATGTGAGTAATCAACAAGTGAGTGATCTAGCAAATAGCACAGATTGCTTAGTTAGATCCTTGATAGCTTATTCCTAATGCATTCCAACATTACTTCAGTCTCCAACACATTCACACTCTAACTCTTCTCGCAGACCTGGACTTCTCTTCTATATTCACACTTACAAAAACTCACCAACCACCTTAAATCCTAGCAACAACCTAGAACCCTGGACATGATGTTCTTAAAAGGAATCTGATTTCATGTTGGTCCAATAGGATTACAATACAATTTCCTAGGTTCAATGCATCTAGACATATTTGGTAACATGGCACAAAAAGCATTGCCAAAGTGTCGGCACCGCTAAACAATCGGTGGATGGTAACTCATCACAAAATGTCGGTTGGTAACTCATCACAAAGTATTACCAGTTCATACAAAATACCAGTTGCCAGTTTGACAAAATGAAGACTGGGAAATATGAGTTGTGCTACTTCGTTCCTTCGTACCGCTTGAGATCCTCGAACTGCTTGGGGTCTTCATACCGCTCTAGATCGGTAAGCACTTTCTACAAAACACTGATAGTCTAAAGACTATAATACATCGTACCAGTTGGAATGAATACCGGTTAACTCATACATACAAAAGGTGATCTCAAATCAAGTGTGTGTCCATCAATGACAATCACAACATCAATCATAAAAAATACCAACAATCTCCCCCTTTGGCATTGATGGCAACACTTAGGAAAATTTTGACATCTAAGTGTTTTACAACAAAAATATGCTAAAATTTAAAATTACTCCCCCTAAGCATATACGCTATCCCTTTTGTAGAAAATACAATGTATACTAATCTTTATCAGAAATAACATGAAAGTATACATCAAAACATTCTAAATTTATACTTCTCCCCCTTTGCCAACAATGATAAAAGTATTGCAGACTAACCCCTGTTTCATTAGTATTAAAATAATAACTGTTTATGATAGTAAAGAGTAAAACTTGTCAAAAACTGATTTAAAGTCCTGCAAAAATTGCTTCATGGATAAGGACCATGAGTCAAGTAGGGAGGTAGCCACCTCTTTCTCTATCTGCACCTGGAAGACCTATTCTTCCAGGGCATCTATCGTGCTCATCTCTTGAGTGACCGTTAGGGCATCGGGATTTAGATAGCATTTCTGGAGAATTTGCAGTCTTGGCAGTAGGACTAGTTGAATTTCCTACAAATTTCATGTCCGGTTGCTTATCTCTGCCTCTATTCTTGCAGACTAAAGTTGAAGCCGGTGAACAGTTTGTCCATATGTGGAGAAGGAGTCATATGGCATCTTGAAGGTGCTAATAAATGATTGCATATCAGATTGCAATTTGTCCTTCTGAGTGAGCACATCGTCACAGAATAAATGAGGTTTGCAAATATTGTTGAGTAGTAGATTTCCCTCATTCATTGCATCTCTAATGTCTTTTTGTGCCTTTTGGAGATTAGACAGGAGCTCTGTTAACTTTCTCACCAAGGCAGTGTCCAGAGCCTTTTAATGATCTTTCTTGGCATTTTCTTCTGCAACCTCTTCGAGGCTTTGTACCTGGTCTTCTACAACTATGCATAGGAGCTTCAATTGTGCAAGTGAGGAATCGGTACTAGGAAGGTTCATGCCGGGTGTCAAACTGGTAAGAGTGTTCACCGTAGCTTGGATCACATCTTTCTCTATCTGCATCTAGGAGACCTATTCTTCCATGGCATCTATCGTGCTCATCTCTTGAGTGACCGTTAGGGCATCAAGATTTAGATAGCATTTATGGAGAATTTGCAGTCTTGGTAGTAGGACTAGTTGAAGTTCCTACAAATTTTGTGTCTGGTTGCTTATCTCTACCTCTAGTCTTGCAAACTAAAGTTGAAGTCAGTGAACAGTTTGTCCATATGTGGAGAAGGAGTCAAATGCCATCTTGAGTGTGCTAATAAATGACTGCATATCAGATTGCAGTTTGTCCTTCTGAGTGAGCACATCATCACAAAATAAATGAGGTTGGTGAATCCTGCTAAGTAGTAGAGTTCCCTCATTCATTGCATCTCTAATGTCTTTTTGTGCCTTCTGGAGATCAGACCGAAGCTCTGTTAACTTTCTCACCAAGGCAGTGTCTAGAGCCTTTTGATGTTCTTTCTTGGCATTTTCTTCTGCAACCTCTTCGAGGCTTTCTACCTAGTCTTCTACAACTATATATAGGAGCTTCAATTGTGCAAGTGAGGAATTGGTACCGGAAAGGTTCGTACCGGGTATCAAACCAGTAAGAGTGTACACCACAGCTTGGATCACATCTTGCTCCTTTTTCCTCCTTATCACTTCTAGGCATTCTTGAGCAACCTTAATGCTCTGCATCAACTCTGACTCATTTGCAGATTGGAGGTCAATGGGAGTAGTAATTTTAGCTGGTTTAGCCTGACTACCAGTTGCCATTGGGGTCTCCACCTTTGTGCTCTTTACCGCTGCTTACTTGTCCTTGGCTTTTTGCTTCTCTTCTTGAGCCTTCCTCTGCTCCTCTTCTTCTTTCTTTATTTTATCTTCTTCTTGTCTCTTCTCTTCATCTTTTCACTTCTTCTCTTCTTCATCCTTCTTCTTCTCCTCTTCCTTCTTCCTCTTCTCCTCTTCCTGTTTCTTCTCTTCCTTTTTCCTCTTCTCCTCTTCTTTCTTTTCCTCTTCCTTCTTCTTCTTGTCTTCCTCTTGTTTCTTATTTTCCTCTTCTCTTCTCTTCTTCTCCTCTTCTTTTCTTTTATCCTCTTCCTTTTTCATCTTTTCCTCCTCTTTTCTCTTATCTGCTTCCTCTTTCCTCTTTTCCTCCTCTTTTCTCTTATCCTCTTCCTCTTTCTTCTTTTTCTCTTCTTTTCTCTTATCCTCTTCATTTGCCTATTTCTTCTTTTCTTCTTCCTGTTGCTTCTTTTCTTCTTCTGCCTTCTTTTCCTATCTTTTTCCTTCTGATGGTGTACCCCGAGTAACATTTTCACCATCTAAGGCATCAACATCAATGGGGTTCATTTGTTCTATGACCAGTTCTTCTTCATTGTTATACACCTCATCCGGTTTGCAAGTTTCCGGTTCTTGCTCATCTTTTGCATTGGCTTCAGCCACTTTATGCATCTTTAGAGCTTCTTGAGCATGAGTATGTGTATCTTTGATCACTTCATGAACCTTTCCCTCTAGTAACAAAAGTCTTCTTCTTCTCATGAAGAAGAGGCTTTTTGATTTATTCATAACTTTGAAAAGTTCTGAATTTGATACATCAGGAAAATGTTGAGCAAATATTTCCTCCCTCATTTCCTGTTCCTTTTCTATGGCAATGCGCCATTTATTATCTAAAGAATTATACAAAGAATTTGGTGTCTTAGATCTAATTTCTGAAGGTGACCAGTCAGTAACACACAAATACTTAATGATTTCCTGTTCAACTTCTTCATTTTCATCATCATTGAAGTCATCAAAACAATCAATTAAATCATTCAGCACTTTTCTCCTAATATTCTTTATAGTTCTTTGACAATGTGTCAGAGGTTTGTAAGAAGAAATATCAATATTTACCGGTGCAGATGATGTTGGTTCATTCTTTGTCTTTTTCTTTATTTGCCTTGTCTTCTTAGGCAGTTCTTCTAACACAGTTTCTTCTGAGTCTAGTGTATTTCTTTTTGTCTTCCGTTTCCTCTCAAAGACTTTGGCAGGTGCATCTTCCAGTTTCTTCTTAGCTGGTGATCGCTAGGTCACTTTGGGAATGGCTGTAGTAACTAGTACCGATGCTGAAGGCACTGCCTTTCCTTTCTTTTCTGAGGGTTCTACAACCAGTGTAACCCTTTCCAAATAGGTTCCGATTCTCTTTTCTTTAGGATCAATGGGTGAGGTGATTAGGGTAGAAGCATACCTGTGCAGCATATCATTCATTATTTCATAGCCCATAGGCTCCACTTCTTCCTATCTGGGCTCAACGGCCCGCATTATGCATTCATCTACTTTGATGGTGAAGCAAATGTCTTCCTCACACTTTTTGACTATATTATCGGATAATCTTATCCTTTGGCTCATCTTGCATCTGAACTCATCAAAGTATTTGTTCAGCACCTCCGGATAGCCGGTTCCAACTACTTGTAGGCTCTCCTTGATTTATTTTGTTACCGGTTCGTCGACAGACCACTGAATATCATCTACTCCTGGAAAATAGCCTTGAAAGTAAAAGAACAACCCAACCAGTAGCTGTCTGAACTTAAATCTTAGTGCATTGTCTTGTTTGATCGAATTAAGATTCAAGAGAAGTTGTATTTGCATACAAGTGTATAGATCAAATGATGCATCTTCCTTGATCATCATGTAAGCCACATTTACGACTGCAGTAGAGATAGAATTAATTCTGCTAGCAGAGAATGTTTGGTAACCTATCACCATGCAAGCATACTTAACCAGATCATCCTTGATTGAGTTGATGGTCATACCATGTGAGTCACTCACTGAACTAGTGAGCTTGGAAATTACAGTCTTGCTAACCTTCCTTAGGGCTAACACTTCCCCTGTGTTACAGAAATTGGTGACGACATGAATTACTTCCGGTGTGATATCATGCATCCACTCTAGGTACATCTTATCACCGTGTACCCTACTTAGAATAATGCAAATGTGATCATCCGAAAATTCTTCAAGAAAGTAAACTGCATTGTGAAGTTTCTTCTTTTCCAGAATGTTGAATTTCGGTTTAATCTTCTTATCTTTTTTGCAAAACAGGCTCAGCTGGGAATGGATGAGAAAAGACCCTAGGTCTTCAATTTTGCAATCTATGTAATTGGAAATGCCTCTTTCTACTATTACACCAGTAGGTACTTGAGATAGGGCATTGTATTTCAACTTTCGTTGAATGAAGTCCATAGAATCAATGGGTGCACTAGAGCTATCATGTGATGCAGAAGCCATGATAAATGAAGAATTATTAAAAATACCTTCATAGATTGAAATTTAGGGCTTCCCAATTTGAACTTTGCTTCACACTCCTTCGGTTGCAGAAATACTATTTTGTGTTCTACTCTCCTTCAGCAGATGTTAGCTTCAAATTCTTCTTCAGGTTTTTGATAGACTCTTCGAATCGCAGTGTAAATCAATTTTCTTCTTTTTGTACTTGAAAAACTTCTTCGCTCAAAAAATGATAAGAGAAATGATTTGAAAATTCCTTTCAAACAGGTTCTCCACCTACCATAATAAATGCTCCAATATTAGGGCGTAAACCCTAATTTTCCTTTTACTATTTTCGGTCTTCTGCCAACTGATAGGTATCACATACCGATTAAGATCTTTTACTGGTGTAAACCGGGGGTTCGAAGTATTTCGCCATTTGCTCCCCCTAAGCTTTTCTGATGCTTAGTTTGCTGGTTGCATGATTTCCACACTAGGTGCAGAAACCGGTTCTTCATGCAAAACCGCTGGTTTCTTTTTCCAGGTTTTGTTCATATCCACTTGAACAATTTCAATATCAATCTTTCCTTCTGGAGTGACCGGTATATCATCCGATATGTTCTTTCTTATTAAGCAGAATCTGGCAATGTGACCCGGTTTGTTGCAATAATAGCAGACCATTCCAGGTGCTCCCCAAGGTCCATTATTCATGTTACCATTCTTCCTCTTACATGTTGCAGCAGTGTGACCATGACAATGACAAATCAAATAGTTTGCTCTCCATATGGTTGCCGCTTCATAGCCACCGCCTCCTTACCGATGATTAAAGGTATTAAATTGATTTGGATTCCGATTCACAAAAGGTTCCAGACCAACTCCTTGAGTTCTTTGAGGATATCTTCCAGTGTTGTTCATAACAGACCTGCATTCAGATGCTCTATGCCCAAACTTGTTTCATGCATAACAATTACCATTGAACTTATTGGATTTAGGTACATTGTTTATAAAGTAAGGAAAACTATTGTAGGCTTTTCTCCTACACACATTAGCAGTATGTCCTTCTTTAAGATAGTTAAAGAAAACAAGTTTGAACTTTTGCTTACCTTTACTTTTGAATGTCAATTGCTTCATCAATGCTTCAGTATTTGCACCAAAGGTCTCTCCTTGCTCATGACCGGAGTAACCAAGTCCATTAGTATTCTTGACATGTTTGGCTGATTAGAGCTTTTGCTCTAGCTTAATAGTACTCTTGTTGAACTCACCAAGTATTTCCTTTGACTGAGAGAGTTCTTTGGAAATAGCAGCATTTGTTTCCATCAAGTTTACATTCTTAGGAATGGCTATGTTTAGTTCTCCTTGCATGTCTTCCTTTTCCACTTTGCTTGCATGGAGTTGAGCAGTTAAGGCACTGATCTCTTGCTTCAGCTTAGAGATTTCATGATCTTTGTCTTTTACCAGATCTTCAGTTTTCCTCCGGTTCTCAAGCTCTTGGCACATTCGAATAGTCAATCCTTCCAACTCCTTTCTCAGGTTGGAATTCGATTCATTCAGCTTTTCTACTTCTTGAGTTAGGGCTTCCATGTTTGCTTCATCAGAGGAACTGTTTTCAGATAGCTCCATCAGTTTTTCAGCATGTTCTCTCCTTTTTGCCTGAGAGGCCTTATATTTGACCATAAGATCATCATAGGCTTGCTCAGACTAAGTGAGCCGATGAGTAAGTTCCCTCACAGTGTATTCCCCCATATATCTTTCCAAGTGGTTAAACTTATAGAAAGGTTGGCTCTGATACCAATTGATAAATACTAAGAGGGGGGGTGAATTAGTATGCCAAAAATCACTGTACTTAAGCACTTTACTAGACTAGCAGTAAACCAGTAAAATAGTTTAGCAGACAAACCGGTTAGCACACATGTAAACCAAATACCAAATAATGTATTCACCCACAGAAGCACAAAATCCATAACACAAGAGATTTTGATGTGGAAACCTAAATGGGATTTACAGAACAGTGAGATGAAACTCACAAGTAACTATCTGCAGAATAGGAACCAGACCAGTTAAGGTCAGACTGGTTAACGTCATACAATATTCTTTACCAGAACAGATCCTGTTAGGAATCTCAATCTTTGTTAGGAGATAAGTTCGATTAAAGACTACCTTGCTAGATGATTTTAGATCCACAAATGTGAACCACTTTGTTAGAGGATTTACAAAAGGTTGTTTGGGCCTACCCAGTTAAGGGCTTCAGACTTGTTGGAGATGTGAGTAATCAACAAGTGAGTGATCTAGCAAATAGCATAGATTGCTTGGTTAGATCCTTGATAGCTCATTTCAAATGCATTTAAGCATTACTTTAGTCTCCAACACATTCACACTCCGCCTCTTCTCACAGACCTGAACTTCTCTTCTATATTCACACTTATAAAAACTCATCAACAACGTTAAACCCTAGCAACAACCTAAAACCCTAGACATGATGTCGTTAAATGGAATCCGATTTCATGTCAGTCCAATAGGATTACAATACAATTTCCTAGGTTCAGTGCATCTAGACATATTTGGTAACATGACACAAAAGGCATTGCCAAAGTGTCGGCACTACTAAACAATCGGTGGATGGTAACTCATCACAAAATGTTGGTTGGTAACTCATCACAGAGTATTTCTGATTCATACAAAGTACCAGTTTAAGCAAAATACTGGTTGCTAGTTTGACAAAATGAAGACTTGGAAATATGAGTTGTGCCGCTTCGTTCCTTCGTACCAATTGAGATCCTCGAACCCCTTGGGGTCTTCATATTGCTTCTGATTGGTAAGCACTTTCTGAAAACACCGATAGTCTAAAGACTATAATACATCGTATCGGTTGGAACAAATACCGGTTGAGCTTTAACTCATACATACAAAACGTGATCTCAAATCAAGTGTGTGTGTCCATCAATGACAATCACAACATCAATCATCAAAAATGCCAACAATCTCCCCCTTTGGCATTGATGGCAACACTTAGGAAAATTTTGACATGTAAGTGTCTTACAACAAAAATATGCCATAATGAAAATTACTCCCCCTAAGCATATACACTATCCCTTTTGCATAAAATACAATGTATACTACTCTTTATCAGAAATAACATGAAAGTATACATAAAAACATTCTAAATTTATACTTCTCCCCCTTTGCCAACAATGACAAAAGTATTGCAGACTAACCCTTGTTTCATTAGTATTAAAATAATAAGTGTTTATGATAGTAAAGAGTAAAACTTGTCAAAAACTGATTTAAAGTCCTACGAAAAATTGCTTCATGGATAAGGACCATGAGTCAAGTAGGGAGGTAGCCACCTCTTTCTCTATCTGCATCTAGGAGACCTATTCTTCCATGGCATCTATCGTGCTCATCTCTTGAGTGACCGTTAGGGCATCAAGATTTAGATAGCATTTATGGAGAATTTGCAGTCTTGGTAGTAGGACTAGTTGAAGTTCCTACAAATTTTGTGTCTGGTTGCTTATCTCTACCTCTAGTCTTGCAAACTAAAGTTGAAGTCAGTGAACAGTTTGTCCATATGTGGAGAAGGAGTCAAATGCCATCTTGAGTGTGCTAATAAATGACTGCATATCAGATTGCAGTTTGTCCTTCTGAGTGAGCACATCGTCACAAAATAAATGAGGTTGGTGAATCCTGCTAAGTAGTAGAGTTCCCTCATTCATTGCATCTCTAATGTCTTTTTGTGCCTTCTGGAGATCAGACCGAAGCTCTGTTAACTTTCTCACCAAGGCAGTGTCTAGAGCCTTTTGATGTTCTTTCTTGGCATTTTCTTCTGCAACCTCTTCGAGGCTTTCTACCTAGTCTTCTACAACTATATATAGGAGCTTCAATTGTGCAAGTGAGGAATTGGTACTGGGAAGGTTCGTACCGGGTATCAAACCAGTAAGAGTGTACACCATAGCTTGGATCACATCTTGCTCCTTTTTCCTCCTTATCACTTCTAGGCATTCTTGAGCAACCTTAATGCTCTATAGTAACTCTGACTCATTTGCAGACTGGAGGTCAATGGGACTAGTAATGTTAGCTGGTTTAGCTTGACTACCGGTTCCCATTGGGGTCTCCACCTGTGTGCTCTTTACCACTACTTCCTTGTCCTTGGATTTTTTCTTATCTTCTTGAGCCTTCCTCTGCTCCTCTTCTTCTTTCTTTCTTTTATCTTCTTCTTTTCTCTTCTCTTCATCTTTTCTCTTCTTCTCTTCTTCATCCTTCTTCTTCTCCTCTTCCTTCTTCCTCTTCTCCTCTTCCTATATCTTCTCTTCCTCTTTCCGCTTCTCCTCTTCTTTCTTTTCCTCTTCCTTCTTCTTCTTCTTCTCTTCCTCTTGTTTCTTATTTTCCTCTTCTCTTCTCTTCTTCTACTCTTCTTTTCTTTTATCCTCTTCCTTTTTCTTCTTTTCCTCCTCTTTTCTCTTATCTGCTTCCTCTTTCCTCTTTTCCTCCTCTTTTCTCTTATCCTCTTCCTCTTTCTTCTTTTTCTCTTCTTTTCTCTTATCCTTTTCATCTGCCCGTTTCTTCTTTTCTGCTTCTTGCTCCTTCTTTTCTTCTTCTGCCTTCTTTTCATGTCTTGTTCCTTCTATTGGTGTACCTCGAGTAACATTTTCACCATCTAAGGCGTCAACATCAATGGGGTCCATTTGTTCTATGACCGGTTCTTCTTCATTGTTATACACCTCATTTGGTTTGCCAGTTTCTGGTTCTATCTGAGCTTTTTTGTTGGCTTCAAACACTTTATGCATCTTTAGAGCTTCTTGAGCATGAGTATGTGTATCTTTGATCACTTCATGAACCTTTCCTTCTAGTAACAGGAGTCTTCTTCTTCTCATGAAGAAGAGGCCTTTGTATTTATTCATAACTTTGAAAAGTTCTGACTTTCATACATCAAGAAAATGTTGAGCAAATATTTTCTCCCTCATTTCCTGTTCCTTTTCTATGGCAATGCATCATTTATTGTCTAAAGACTTATACAAAGAATCCGGTGTCTCGGATCTAATTTCTGAAGGCGACTAGTCATTAACACACAAATACTTAATGATTTCCTGTTCAACTTCTTCCTTTTCATCATCATTGAAGTCATGAAAATAATCAATTAAATCATTCAACTTTTTTCTCCTAATATTCTTTATAGTTCTTTGCCAATGTGTCAAAGGTTTGTAAGAAGAAATATCAATATTTACTGGTGCAGATGATGCCGGTTCATTCTTTGTCTTTTTCTTTGTTTGCCTAGTCTTCTTAGACGGTTCTTTTGAGTCCACTGCATTGCTTTTTGTCTTCCGTTTCCTCTCAAAGACTTTGGCAGGTGTAGCTTCCAGTTTCTTCTTAGCTGGTGACCACTTGGTCACTTTGGGACTGGCTATAGTAACCGGTGCCAATGCTGAAGGCACTGCCCTTCCTTTCTTTTCTTAGGGTTCTACAACCGGTGTATCCCTTTCCAAATAGGTGTCAGTTCTCTTTGCCTTAGGATCAAGGGGTGAGGCGATTAGGGTAGAAGCATACCCGTCTAGCATATCATTCATTACTTCATAGCCCATAGGCTCCACTTCTTCATGTCTAGGCTCAACGGCCTCCATTATGCATTCATCTACTTTGATGGTCAAGCAGATGTCTTCCTCACACTTTTTGACTATATCATCGGATAATCTTATCCTTTGGCTCATCTTGCATCTGAACTCATCAAAGTATTTGTTCAGCACCTTCAGATAGCCGGTTCCAAATGCTTGTAGGCTCTCCTTGATTTGTTTTGTCACTGGTTCATAGGCTCTCCTGGAAAGTAGCCTTGAAAGTAAAAGAACAACCCAACTAGTAGCTATCCAAACTTAAATCTTAGTGCATTGTCCTATTTGATCGAATTAAGATTCAACAGAAGTTGTCTTTGCATACAAGTGCATAGATCAAATGATGCATCTTCCTTGATCATCTTGTAAGCGACATTTACCACTACAGCAGAGACAGAATTAACTCTGCTAGCAAAGAACTTCTGGTAGCCTATCACCAGGCAAGCATACTTGACCAGATCAGTTAATTGTAGTATCGGTAGATAGTTTATCAGTTAATTGTAGTATCGGTAAAAATTAATGCATGAGACAGAGAGACAATAACATCCACAACACATAAAACCAATATTTGTATGTGGAAACCCTGTAAGGGAAAAAATGATGATGGTAAAATTTACCCACAATCAGATGATACTATTGTAGATAGAATGTGTATACAAATGGGGTCTGCACATGTAGAAAGGCCAAGCGCCTAGAGCTCACTACTCAAACATAAATAGGAGTCACACTGACTACAATTGGATGGTTAAATCCAATAAAGATATACTGCTCAAAATAACATCTTCATATGCTGGATTCAGTACAGGTTCAGTTCTGATATGCCTTCACAAAAACCTTGCTTCACCTTCAAATGATGTTTGTGTGTATAGTTCTGCTTATTCTTGCATATAACTTCTTGTAATTATTTTTTCCAATCGCTTATCGATCTTACAAATAAGATCCTACATATATACCATAACCTAAGACCAATTTTAGTAGGTCATCTCTAGAACATATTACAATAAAATTAATTACAAGTAAATCAATATTTGATTCAACATGTCGGCTTAATGCATTTACAATAACAACAAAATCATCTCCAAAGCGTGTCGTGCTGATCTAGAATAGATAAGCCTGTCGGTGTTTATTCTGGACCTATTTGTCGGTAACATCAAATATACAAACACAAATATACCAATGAACAAATCTCCAAGACAAAGTGTCCAAACAATGTCTTCGACTTAACCAAGTGTTTTCCATGTCATTCCAAGTGTCGATGAACAATATATCCTGCCGGTGAACCAGATACTGGTGACTGTGCATAAGTCACTTACTTGCCAATGAATATTACCAATCCTCCAAAGTGCCAAAGTTGATAAGAGTTAATAGGTGTTGACATCAATGACAAAACCATATCAACATATCCAAAATACCAACAATGATTGGGTTGAAATTCATTGACAACTGATTCACCCCCCTCCCCCTCTCAGTTGTCGTTTTGGTTCCTAACACTATGAGTTATGAAAGTACAAACCCATTTAATGCACTTTGGGATATGAATGTTGTTTTTTATTAGTGCAATGGATTTGGTCATAAGATTTTTGAATGTAGGAAGAATAAACCAGTTTCCTACAATAGTTTCAAATATTTATCTTTAAATGAAAATGTGAAATGCTATAACTGTCAAGAGTTTGGACATATAGAAAAGTTTTGTAAAAATAGGAAAATCAAGAAAAAGAGGACAAATCCTGATCAAGAACCGGTAGTTAAACCAGAGCACAAAATAGCAACTGACAAGAAAAAGGAAACCAAAATGGTATGGGTTGAGAAAGAAAAAGACAAGGCAGAATCAAGTCTGATAGTGCAGACTACCTTACATGCTAAAAGGAAAAATCAATGGGTTGTAGACAGTGGCTGTTCCAACCACATGGCTGGTGATAAAAAGAAATTTATCAAGCTTGAAGATTGGAATGGTGGTTCAGTGAGATTTAGAGACAACTCATCCATCAAAATAAAGGGAAAAGGTACTCTAAATATTGATGGAAATCTGAAGGCACATGATGTGTATTATGTGGAAGGCCTAAAGCACAACTTGCTGAGTGTGAGTTAGATGTGTGACAAAGGTTACAAATTCACCTTTGATTCTACCGGTTGCCAGATAAAGAAAGAGAGTACCGATCAGACTATAGTCGAAGGAAAGAGGACAAATGGTAATGTATACAATCTGAAAGAATGTTTTGAATCCCAATGTATGTTGGGACAAGTGGATGAAAGCTGGTTGTGGCTCCACATAAATTTTGATAACTTAGTTGCAGTAAGTAAAAAGGGGTGTGTAAGAAATATTCCACTCATCATCAAACCGGTAAGCACATTTTGTGATGAATGTGTGAAAGAGAAGTAGACTAAGGTGAGCTTCAAGAAAAAAAAAACACAACATCTCAAGACCACTTGAAATTGTACATACATATCTGTGTGGTCCAACTGGGACAAGAGATCTTGCCGGTGAAAGATATTTGATTCTCTTCATTGATGACTATTCAAGAATGACATGGGTCACTTTCCTACAAGATAAATCACAAGCATTTGACAGATTCAAAATCTTTAGGAAGATGGTGGAGAAGGAAAGTGGGTGCAAGCTGAAATGTCTAAGATCAGACTAGGGTGGAGAGTTCACATCAAATGAGTTTGAAGATTACATTGAAAGACATGTAATTAGAAGGCAATACTCAGCCCCTAGGACATCACAACAAAATGGTGTGGTAGAAAGGAATAATAGGACATTCAAGGAGATGGCCAAAACCATGTTAAATGAGGCCAGCTTGCTGGATATATATTGGAAGGAAGTGGTTCACACTGCTGCATATACCTTGAATCGGGTTCAATTAAGAACAAATAGTAGAATGACACATTATCAGTTGTGGTATGACTAGAAACTATCAGTCAAGCACTTTAAGGTATTTGGAAGCAAGTATTTTATCAAGAGAGATATGGATGGTTTAGGTAGTTTTGATTCCAGAAGTGATGAAGGAATTTTCCTTGTTTACTCATCTAACAACAAGGCCTATAATGATACAACAAAAGACTAAGAAGAGTCATTGAAAGTGTGCATGTAAGAGATGATGAGGACATGCACAAAGAAAGACAAGCACAGGTAAACCAGTATGATGACTCTGATTATGAAGGTGAGGAAGCTCAGTCAAACAATGAACTGGAAGAAGCATCTAGAAAGGGTCCTAACCAGTATGTGCAGATGAACCATTCGAAAGAGAATAATTTAGGTAATAAGAGTGATGGTGTGCAAACTAGGAGAAGACTTTCCTGGAATGATGAACAAGTCAACTTTTGCCTCATGACTGAAGTAGAACCTAAAAAATTCAATGAGGCCAACAAAAGTTAGAAATGGATGGATTTCATGGAAGAAGAGTTGCAACAGATTGAGAAGAACAAGACTTGGGAACTAGTCCCTAGACCAAAAGACAAGAACATCATTGGTACCAAATGGGCCTACCAAAATAAGATGAATGAAGAAGGTAAAATTGTTAGATTAGAAGAAATTGGAATGTTTCTAGTCTTTTCTACCTACAAGGGTTATAAAGTATATCAAATGGATGTAAAATTTGGCTTCCTAAATGGAAATTTGGAAGAAGAAGTGTACATAGAGCAACCAAAAGGGTTTTTGCTACATGATGATGAAACCTTTGTGTGTCGATTGAAGAAATCCTTGTATGGTTTAAAGCAAACTCCTAGAGCATGGTATTCAAGGCTAGATTAGTACCTAAAGGAGAAAGGATTCAAAAAGGGGAGTGTTGACAATAATTTATACATAAAGAAATATGGAAACCACATGATCATTGTGGTTGTGTATGTAGATGACATTATTTTTGGAGGCAATAAAGACACACTTTGCAAAGAATTTGCTGATAAGATGCAGTCAGAATTTGAGATATCAATGCTCGGAGAATTGACATACTTCCTTGGTTTGCAAATATCACAACAAGATAAGGGAATATTTATCTCACAAACCAAGTATGCAAAGAACATGTTGAAGAAATTTTAAATGGAGGACTGCAAACTAGTAAGTACCCCCATGGTGACTGGAAGCAAATTAAGCAAGAATGATGAATCACCGATGGTCAATCAAACATTGTATAGATCCATGATAGGAAGCCTATTGTATCTTACTTCTTCTAGACCGGATATAGTGCAGACAGTGTGCATGGTGGCTAGATTTCAAGCTGCACCTAAGCAGTCACATATGAATGTTGTAAGAAAATTTTGTAGGTACTTGCAAGGAACACTCAGTTATGGTTTTTGGTACCCTAAACAAAGGGAATTCATCTTGGAAGCATACACTAATGTTGATTGGGAAGGTTTCATTGATGATCGAAAGAGCATAAGTGGTGGTGCATTCTTCTTAGGTGACTGGTTGGTCTCATGGCATAGCAAGAAGTAGAATTTAGTCTCCCTATCAACTGCTAAAGAAGAATATATTGTTGTTGCTACATGTTGCTCTCAGGTACTTTGGATGAAGAAAACCCTCAAGGACATATAGGTGGACATCACTAATCCGATTCTCATATGGTGTGATAATTAAAGTGCCATCAACATACCAAAGAATCCAATGTTGCATTCCAGGACAAAGCATATAGCCATCAAGTATCATTTCCTCAGAGAGAAGGTTGAAGGACAAGAAGTAAAGATGGACTATGTCCCTACAGGAGAACAAGTGGTAGACATTTTCACCAAACCATTGTCGGTAAGCACTTTTGAGTACTTAAGACACAAGTTGGGAGTTGTGTCACCTGCCTAATGCACTTAGGTCAGTAAAGAGTTATATGGTTCAAGGGGAATTCATAGTAGTATCTATAACTCTTGAACCATATGTAATCAAAGGGAAAGTTCAAGGTTGTATGTATCAGTACCAGCTGTAATCTCTAAGAGAATATTTGACTAAGGAAGAGATAGGTATGAAACAAAGAGGGAGTATAAAGTACCCTAATCCTTTGTCATTGTGTCAAAGGGGGAGAAATCTACTGGTGTGAAGTCTTTCAAAAAGTTGACATCAATACCAAAGGGGGAGATTGTTAGCATTATTGGCATTAAGTTGTCATTGATGTCAACTGGTTCGACATGGTCAGCAATGAATAAGAAGTGGTGCCTAGTATAAGAGAAGTAAGACATGATGATGTCAATCCATATGTGAGTAAGCAGATAGAAGGAAGATTACTAGTACACAGGCTTTGTGTCATCTGCCGGTAAAGCAGGATCACCGGTAAGGCAAGCAAGCAAGCAAAAGAAGAACTGAAAGATGTAAACTGGTATACTTAGAGAAGATTAATGCTACCAGTAAATGGACTGAATAGTAGGAAAAACATGTTTGATGGATGGACAAGTTTATCTGGTAACAGAGAAGAGGTTTGTAGGTATGAAGGCCCACCGATGGAGTTAGGTTATATCAGTAAGGTGAGTTGAACTGGTAGTTAATCTTGGTCAATGAAAAATGTCAAATCGACATAGCAAACCAAGCAAAGGTGGATGTCGACAAAGATGACAACTGGAAGCCAGGTGGTGATAATGCATAGGTTGGTGAAGTGTGCATGGACATAACAATCAGTAAGAAGGTCAAATTTTATGAAGAACTCACAAGTCATGGAGGATGCCAGAAGATTGCGGCTTGAGGAAGACAAGCTAGCAACTGATTGAACTTATCCTGCATGAAGATTTGATCTTTTTTTGCTGAAGGAAACAGTCGACCCATTAATAGCGTGTGACAAAGAAAAGTAGAAGAATATGGTGTAGACCTGTAGATTTAGAAAATGCACATTGGAATGTGAGGCATTGGTGGTGCTAATTGATGACATGAAGATCATCTCTCTAGAAAAGCAGATCAAATCAAATCCAATATGAATAGAGTTGGTGAAGGAAAAACCTAACACTGCATTGTTTGAATGTTGTTTTTGGTAGGAGCCTTAGATGATAAATATGTGAGATCAAGACAAAAATCATTCGATGCTTGATGCAAAGAATGGGAGAGAAGAGAGCTTGAGAAAGGAGAAATATCATCTCCCTTAAAATTTATTCTAAGAAACTTGCAAAGTGAGTTAGGAGGTGAACTAGTGAGAGGGTTTAACTGACAGAGACAGAGTAATCAGTAAACTATTGCAAGTCTAATAGTTAAGCTAATAGGTGAGGTGTGATTGATCAAGAAGGCATCCAAGTGTGACATAGTGTGGTGTGAGGCCGAGAGAGAAAGAAGAGAGGCTAAGAGTAATAGGTGGGTGATCAAAGAGAGTAATCTAATAACCAACAATGTGAGAACCAGTGAAGAAGAGAAGGTTGTTAACCAACACAAATCTACTGATTAGGTGTTGTAGAACTCATTTGTAACTAGATTCTATAAGTATATCAAAATTGTATTTCATTATACATCACCGAGTTGGAGCTTGGTGCAAGGGTTGGTGCTCCTTGGGTTGGTGCCCTAAAATTATTGTAATCCATTGTCTCACTTGTGAGGCTAGATTGGAGTAGTAGACTCTAGCAACATTTCTCATCGAGGTTTTTCCCATATTGGGGTTTCCTCATACATCTGGTATTGTGGGTTGTATTTGTGTGTTTTCCTCTTTTGATATCCATATTTATCTTATTGGTTTGATTGTTTAGTTCTTAGGGTGATAACCGATATTCTAACGTTGTTTTAAAAAGGAAAAGAATTTAGGAACCACTAATTCAACCCCCTCTCAGTGGTACATTGTGTTCAACATACCAAAGCATATCGGATCAATATCATAATCCAACCACTCTACGGGAACCAACCAGAAACCGGTAAAGAACGAAATCAACTGGTGTTGCCATCAATGATAAACCATCAATGCAACACATAATCAATTCCTCCAAATTCCAACAAGTACTACCCACAATTAGAAAGAAGCGAGTCCATGCTACATTAAAAATAAGTTAATGATTAATTCATCATGAAAATCACTCACAAATTGGAAGGTAGACCTGGAGGAAGAGTACCAGAGGAAAGTGTTGGATTATTGGGGAGATTATTGGATTTGGTTGATCATTGTCACTGCTAGGATATGTTGTTGTCATTAATGTCAACATATTCCTATGGTCTACTCCAGAGAGTTTGGGAAGAGTTGTTGATCTGGTTTTGTAGATTGGTTTTGCTGATCACTATTTTGCAAAATCCAGTATTTCCTATGGTATACTCCGGTGTGATCAGATCTTGTGCTCAGACTTCATATTATTGTTTAGGGCGATCTTTGGTATCTTAATTTTAGATGGTTAGTGATTTGGTGCTTCACAATTTATCTTTCTTCCTAACATTTGCTAATTGGTTGTGTTCTTGAGCTTTGAGACATTGACCGGCGTGGACCCACAATAGTGGGTTACACTATTTTGGACGAAAGAAATTCACTTTTTTTCCAAAACTCAATTTTAGCCACGTTCTATCGAAACCCCCTTTCGATCGAATGTAAAAAATGTGTTTGATCAAAACCCACTTTAGATCGAATCCAAAAAAGACTTCAACACAATTTTTTTATCAAGTTGGTTCGATAGAAGGAGGGTTCGATCAATCCCCTTTCCATCGAACATATGTTCTATTGAACCTCCATGGTGCAGGAGAACCCCTTCAAGATGATAAGTCAGACTCATAGGAGGGAGGATAAGGCATGAAACATGTCTTTAGGATGTTTTGGATATGTTTCAATCATGCATTGTGTGTTTGTAATAAAGAACCCCATCTTGTGAGCGAAACTCCTATTTTTGGCATTTCTATAAGCCAATTAGGACTTTTGGACAATAGGGGATCAAATGTGTGTAGGACATAGTTATCTTAGTGGTTTTAGTGCTTCTATGATGTTTTAGGAGGGGTTAGACTTGACCCAAGGCATTAGGAGGCGAAAGATGACATTTTGACAACTTTTGCAAAAGTTGTCAAAAGTTGTCATGAGCAACTTTTATGCACTTTTTGCATTTTTGTTTTTTTGAACTCCTCCAATGGCTCTAACCTCTTGGTTTTAGTTGATAGAATCTATGGAGTGGTTTATACACCTTGTGGATCCAATTCACAAGGAGAGACTGTACGGAGGAAAGTTTTGGTGACAACAAGCTAATTAAATTCTAAGTTTTTCTTGCAATTCTGGAGTTTTGGTAAGGGGTACGGTACTGTATGGATTGGGATCAATCCCCAATGATGTGAATTGGTTGGAGAGGAGAGTTATTTTTTTTTGGCTTCGGTTCTAAGCTCTAGTTGTGTGTTCTGCTCATGATATTCAGATTTTACTGTAGGTGCTTGGAAAACCAGGGTTTACCTTGGGTTTTTCCTCCTCCATGGCCATGACTTGCAATTTATCAATCTAAGACCCATGGGATATGGTGAAAGGCAAGTATGATCAGTTTATTCTAGGATTCCAAAAATTTTTTGTAGGAGGAGCAAGGGAGAGGTGTTCTTGAAGCGACTCTAGGTAGACATCTCTATGTGGCTACCTACACCTTGAACAACAAAGTTACCCTTGTATGAAAATGGCGATGATTCCACGCATGTAACTCTAGAATCCATTATGGTTTATGGTTCCCCACACATCCATGGGGTTTTAATTTTCCGGTTTACTTATCTGGATATAGGTGCTTCACAAATGGTGGCCTAATTAGCCCTTTAGGATAGTCAACATCCTACCATCTCAGGCCTTTTTTTATTAGCCCCTGACCCTTCCTTTTGGGGAATTGTGTAACTTCCAAAAGGGTACTTGAATCCATAATTTTTTTTCCAGGGTGTTTGGGAAAGTTTGAACTTAAGGTCTCTTTACCCACTAAAAAGGGCTACAAGCAAATAGGCCTAATTGTGAAGGTACTATGGGGAATAGGAATGAAACCTCAAAGCCAGTATTGGATCTAGTGCAAGTGATTCATGTTTGACCCCAAACAAGTGTGTTAATGGTCTATAACCCTTTGAGGTCTCAAAATGTATGTTGGAGCCATTTAACCAAGTTGAGTAGGTATGAGTCTTGAAGATGGTGAGAGGATTGAACTAATGTTGTAGAGCCTTGTCTTGATAGGGTCCCATTATTGTTCAGAGGGGTCAGTTTCATACATTTAGAGGTGTTTGGCAGGTTACAAGGAGGGCTCTGCATCACTCCATGTTAGAGATCCACCCTCCAAAATCTCATTTTTTCTACAAATTTTTAGCTTTCAAAGCTCAAATTGGGTGCTCAAATGGATGAATTTTGACAAACCCAAATGCATGATAGTTGTACTCAAAGTGAGTTTTCCAATGATTATTATTTTAATATATATTGAGTTTATTATGATTTTTTTTTTAGATTAACTAAGCATATGTTTCACACCAAACATCAACTTCTGAGTTCAACGCTTATGGAAAAATAGTAAACAAGTGGAATTTTTTTTTGAAAAATATCTATGCAATAGGTATTAAAGTCCTCTTTCCAGCAAAAGAATAAAATAATAATTTTGTACATACATAAAAATTTATGAGCAACCAAATGAACATGTCAAACTTACCATTAACTCAACTTCAAAACTTAATAAAATATGAAATATTGAAGATAATGTTATGAAACCAATTGAAAACATTAGATTTGGATGTTATGAAACTAAATTCAAAATAATCACATTCATATCTATTTTAGAAAAAAAATTATGCCATACCAAATGAGAATCACTCTTCAAAAATGTTATTTTTTGTCAAAAAACTAGTTTTTGAGGGAGATAGAAAATGGAAACAAATTGATTCCAAAAAAATATTGAAAAAAACATATTTAGAATATACACACAAAATTACACAAATCACTAGTTCACGTCATCTACAAATTCCTTACGGTTTAGCAGTAATAGGTGTCAGAATGTGAAGTTTTTTTCTGAAAAAGAATATTGCAATGTCAAAGTTGGCAAAAAAGTGTAACCCACTATTGTGGATTCCCCCACCGAAGAAGATTTGAAAAGCAGTGTTGGTGCAACTATTCCAGATGATTAGAACGTGCTTTCTAGTGTTTCCTAGTCATATCCTATTTGTTTTGGTGATCCACATTGATTGTTGTGCAAGTTTTTGGTGATTTCTATGAACCAGTGATGATTTTCATGTTATGCGGTATTTCTGGTGGTGTAGCTTGTTGCGGTTGATCTTGGCAGGATTTCCAATGGATGTAATCATTTGGGAATTTGAATTAGGTCATTTCTATGTAATGTAAATCATAATATTGGTCTGGTGGTCAATCTTTGTATTGTGCAATGTAATTTTTGTAATTGTGAGTTGAGGGTTGAGGGTTTAGCTGACCTTGTTATCAAGGTTGATGATTTGTACATATAGGTGAGATGCTTATGTAATTTAGGTGTTGGTATTATGTCTACATTATCAAAGAGAGGTGATTGTGCGAACAAGACAAATCATTCAGTGAAGTGTTGATGTGAGATTGGTGTTGCAAAACAGACAATTGTGCTTAACCAGAATTGTCTCAGGCATTTGTAGATGCTATCATTGCAAATCATTCCTTCTAGATTGTAGTTCAAATCATATTGTAAGTTAGTGAGAATTTCCTAAGGGTTGTAGCCTTCCAGGCATATATCATTTGAGCAGTGAGCTCTAGGTAGTGTGCCTGAATACATGTGCATTCCCCATTGTAATATTTTCACATACTACTACAGAGTATCATCTTATTGTGGGTAGGTTCCCACCGTAGTTTTTCCCTTGAACGAGTTTTCCATGTCAAAAATATTGGTGTTGTGTGTTGTGTTATTAATTTACTTATCTGTTATTGCTGCAGTATATCAGTTTATGTATTGAAGTTTAATTTGTTGTGATCCGGTGAACACTGATTCACCCCTCCCCCCCTCTGATTCTTCCTTCTTGATTGCGGCTAACAATTGGTATTAGAGCTAGATCCTTTGGTAGAAGATTAATCGCTTGAGGAGATCCAAGATGGTATCTCAAGGTATTCTTTTCAAGAAGGATAGTCTATGGTTTGATGGATGCAACCATACTATGTGGAAGAGACAGATGGAGGTGCATTTGAAATGTCTTAGAGAAGATTATTGGAAGATTACTAATAATGCCTATGTTGTGCCTATATAACATCAGAGCAAAGGAAGCATTTCTTAGTGCCTTGACTAATTCTGAAATGACAAATATTATGGAACTTCAGACCGCACATGAGATTTGGATGAAGCTTGACTTCCTATATGAAGGTGATAATCAAGTGAAAGTTGTAGAGTTTAAAAGGAAATAATGAGACATTGAAGATGTGAGATGATGAGAACATACATTCATACATGGCTAAGGTGAATGAGCTTGTCCTTGGTATTAGATCTGCCAATGGAAAGATTGAAGAAGATGAGATTGTTGCTAACGTGCTGAGATCTTTGCCTCCTTATAAACATAAGGTTGCCACTATTGATGAGATCTGGAGTGTAACTACAGTTACAAGAGATGTGTTGGTTGGAAATCTTGCTACATTTGAGATGATAAAATTTGGAGAATCACATGGAAAGTCTGAGACAACATTCAAAGCATCAATATTGGTATGCGATAAGCAAAAAATGATCTTGATGAGTGCAGGATATCTAGATATGAAAGAGAAAGAAGAGAGATAACAGAGTAATAAAGATAGCTTGATGAGCTTGAAGCACTAATTTCCTAGAGATTGCCTAAAGGTGCTAGTAAGTATGATGGAAAGTTTACCTTGAAATGTTTTTCTTGTAATAAGATAGGATATTTTTCTTCTAGATGCCCAGAGAGAATGGCTAAGTATGACAAACATGATGAAGGTGTTATAGATGATGAATCAAAAGGAGATGAAGTTGTGTTTTATTGCAATTAAAGAGTATAGACCTATGCCTATTGATTCCACTAGCTGTTCTGTTGAGGAGAAAGCTTTGGTTGCAAAGGTAGAAGAAAAGGGTGTATGGGTGATTGACAATGTTTGTTCACATCATATGACTAGTGAAAAAAGAAAATTTGTAAGCATGGAAAGGTATGATGGTGGAATAGCTATATTTGGAGATGACAAAGCCCATGTAATCGATGGGAGAGGTTCTGTATCTTTTGATGGTAAGCATAACACTGATGATGTTTTGTATGTTGAAGGTTTGAAGCATAATCTTTTGAGTGTTGTACAAATGGTTGATAAGGGTTATGATCTACAATTAAAAGATGGTAAATGTAAGATCTTGAGTGCCTTCGGTATAGAGATTGTATCTGGGACTAAGTTTGAAGGTAACATTTTGCATTTGAATGCTAGTGACAAAAGTTGTTTGATTGCTAAGATAGATGAGAGTTGGTTATGGCATAGAAGAATGTGTCATGTAAACTCCGATTCATTGATCAAGATCATTTATACACAAGCAGTGATGGATCTGCCTAAGATTGTTAAACCTATTAATCCAGTATGTAAGGAATGTCAATTGGGTAATAAAACAAGGATTTATTTCAAGAGAAAATAGTATACATCTAATGGATTATTAGATATTGTGCATATTGACCTGTGTGGACCTAGAAATGTTAGAAGTGTGAAGGGTGATAGATACTTTATGCTGCTAATTGATGATTATTCCATAATAATGTGGGTTGTCTTTTTGAAGGAAAAATCAGAAGCATTTGAGAAATTCAAGATTTTCAAAGCTAAAGTTGAAACTGAGTCCAGATTGAAGCTGAAGTGTTTGAGATCTGATAGAGGTGGAGAATTTTGTTTCGGTGAGTTCAATTATTTTTGTGAAATGCATGGAATCAGAAGACAACTATCTACTCTTAGGACCCCACAACAAAATAGGATTGTTGAAAGGAAGAACTATACTATTTTGGATGCTGCAAGAACCATGTTGATTGAAGGAAATGTTCTGAAGGTCTATTGGAGAGAAGCTATTAGCACTATAGTCTATACATTCAATAGAGTTCATATCAAAGGTGATACCGGTAATACCCCTTATGAGACTTGGTTTGGTCATATTCCCATTGTGAAATATTTATCAGTTTTTGGTAGAAAATGCTATATCAAGAGAGATGAGGATATTGGAAAGTTTGATGCTAGAAGTGATGAAGGTATCTTTTTGAGATATTCTACAAATAAAAAAGCCTACTAGTGCTATAATAAGAGACTGAGAAAATAGACAATGCTATATCAAGAGAGATTATTCTACAAATAGAAAATGCTATATCAAGAGAGATGAGGATATTGGAAAGTTTGATGTTAGAAGTGATGAAGGTATCTTTTTAGGATATTCTACAAATAGAAAAGCCTACTAGTGATATAATAAGAGACTAAGAAAGATATTTGAGAGTGCAAATATGAAGGTGGATGAAAACCTTGGGAAGGATATCAGAGTTTATGATGAAGGTCAACATGTTGTTTTAGCTCCTATTTAGCTTAAAGATCCTAAGCATGATGATCCGGTGGAGACTGTAATCCAAATGTTGGTGGTGGTGGTGATGATGTGTAGGAATGTGAGGATCAGAACAATTAGAAGACTCTGAGGTATGTCAGACTAAATAATTCCGAGAATTAGATTATTGGTGACAAGAATAAAGGTGTGATGACTAGAAGAAAGTTAGCTACAGAAGAAGTATACTTGATTTCTAAAGTTGAACTTAAAGATGTTGTTGAAGCTTGTACATATGATAACTGGATAAGAGCTATGGAAGAAGAGTTAGATCAAATTGAAAAGAACAACACTTGGGAACTTGTGCCTAGACCTAAGGATAAAAATGCTATTGGTACTAAATGGGTTTTTAGGAATAAATTGAAGAAGCCGATGAAGTAGTCAGAAATAAAGCCAGACTAGTCTACAAAGGATATTCAAAGCAAGAAGGGATTGATTATAAACATTTCTCTGGTTGCCATAATTAAAGTTGTGAAATTGTTGCTTTCTTATGCTTCTTATAAAGATTTCAAGGTATAGCAGATGGATGTCAAATCTGCATTTTTGAATGGTGATCTAGAAGAAGTTTACATTGAACAACCTAATGGATTTTCATTGTCAAATGATGGAGACATGGTATGTAAGTTGAAGAAAGCACTTTATGGATTGAAACAAGCTCCTAGAGCCTAGTATGCTAGGTTAGACAAATACTTGCTAAAATTGAGATTTATCAAAGGTGTTGCTGATAGTAATCTATACTTTAAGATTGAAAATGATAACATTTTGATTGTTGAAGTCTTTGTTGATGACATTATCTTTAGTGGTGATGATAATATGAGTATAAAGTTTGTCGGTGATATGAAAAAGGAATTTGAGATGTCTATGATTGGTGAGATGAAATTTTTCTTAGGTTTACAGATTGCACAAACATAAAAAGGTATCTTTATATCTCAAACTAAGTATGTGAAGGAATTGTTGAAGAATTTTGGATTATATGATTCCAAACTAGTTGGAACTCCTATAGTGACTGGTTGTAAATTGTCTTAAAATGATGAATCTCCTAAATCTAATTAGAGTTTATACAAATCTATGGTTGGTGGATTATTATATCTCACTCAGACTAGGCTTGACATTATGTATGTTGTGTGTATGGTTGCTAGATATCAAGCTGATCCAAAGGAGAGTCATGTCACTGTTGTTAAAAGGATATTCAGATATCTAAAGGGAATTGAGGATTATGGTTTATGGTATCCAAAGAATGACGATTGCATGTTGTGTGCTTACACTGATGCAGATTGGGTTGGTGATGTTGATGACTAGAAGAGTGCTACCAATGGAGAATTATTTTTAGGTAAGAAGTTGGTCTCATGGTCTAGCAAGAAACAAGATTCAATATCTTTATCTATTGCTGAAGCTGAGTATATTATTGTTGCTAGTAATTGCACTCAGATAGTTTGGATGAAGCAAATGTTGAAAGATATCAGAGTTATTTATGATGAGCCTATTGTTATATGTTGTGATAATTCCAGTTCGATAAACATGTCTAAGAATCTGGTGCAACATTCAAAGACTAAGCATATATCAATTAAATATAATTACTTGAGAGAGCAAGTCAGTGAACAGAAGGTGAAGCTAGAATATGTATTTACTAAGGAACAAATTGCTGATATTTTCACCAAGCCTTTGCCTACAAATACATTTTTTTATTTGAGAGACAAGTTAGGGGTATCCACCCCTCCTGATGAGAATTAGATGCATTGAGTTGCATCGATCCAGTGGAATTCAGAGCCTTATTATTTTATTTGGATTGATGTGTTGGTGCTGCTCCTTTGCTGGAGTACTCTGTTGATTTGGTTGTGTATCCCAGGGAGAGAGATTCATGATTCTGTATTCAGAGTTTGATTTTCTATTTTGGAGATCTTTGGCATTATTGTCAAAGGGGAAGATAGATCATGTGAAAAATTGATTTATGTATCTTGATCTTAGGGGGAGTTGCTGGTGATATCTTCTTTTGTTGCATTGACTGTTTTTCACACACTAATACATTTGGCCTCAAATTCTGACGAAGGTTTCCAATGGACAAGGCTTTTTGTGATCAAATGTGATTTTTCTTTTAAATGCCTGATAACATCAAAATGTCGATGATGTTATCTGACAAAGCCCGTGTTAGTTAGAATTCCGCCAACCAGAGGCATTCTTAAAGAAAAAAGCACATGTTCATTTGAAAACCATGTGCGATGGATTCAATTAACTCTCGACTTCCTTTGCCTCTGCCAATTCCTTTGTTTCTTTTGCCTCTTTCTCTGCCTCTACCTCTGCAAATCAGGTTCAACATTTCCTTTGCCTCTTCCTCTATGTCTGCCTCTACAAATTGGTTTGTCTAGCAGGTGAAAACAAAGGATTGTTTCTATAGTTTTGAGAGTATCAAACTATTGGAGATGGTGAAATTCCTATGGAGTTGTAGGTTGTGTGTTTGAATCATGTAAAGTTGGTTGTAGACAAGTTCATTTCAAAGTGTGTGTCTCATAAATTTGAGCTTTTCATCCTACAAGTATGTTCTCATTTATCTTTTTTTCTTTACTTTCCTAATGCTGCAGTTCCTAGTTATTGAAAAGTCTTCCAATTATCGATTATGTTAGATAAAGGCTAAAAGTATTGTATAAAAATTAAAAAATAAGTAAACCCTATTTACAATACCAGAATCAATCTTCTTGCTTGCTTGTAAATGAATGTTTTCCATCCCTAGTTATTGAAAAGAAATCCAATTATCGATTATGTTAGATAAAGGTTGAAAGTATTGTATAAAAATTAAAAAATAAGTAAACCCTATTTACTATACCAGAATCAATCTGCTTACTTGTAAATGAATGTTTATAAAGTAGTGATTGTATGAATTAGAAATATGATTCCTTAATGAAAATTGCTTTGGAAATACTTGATTCAAATATATAAAATCAATAAAAGACCAATGCCTTGATTCCTTACTGGTTTCATATCATTTCAAATGAAAAAATCCTACGTTTCACCTTAGAGATAGTTTTAATAACTTGTTAATGTAACAAGACCATCATCTCAAAGGCTTCCATATGAATTGCAATTAAAATGTGACATCCAATTAGTCTTACTGAATTTAACTTTACTTTGAATGACCAATAAGACAATTTGAAGTTTGCCAACCAATCCTTCAAACTGATATTCAAACTGAAAATCAATCTTAATTACAACAACATACGATTGCACAATGAAACAATCTATGTAAATATATTTATCCAAGGAACTGATCAATCCATTGAAAAGATAGATACCATCATGAATGAGAAACACTTGAATCTTTATATTGAAAATTAAATACTTAAACCAGTTGATTTCAATGCATAACCTCCATCAACTTAGTACTTCCAGACAACGAGTTCATAAGAATATGCATAGAGATTGTATTGATAAAAAAAACTATAAACTTGTGATATCTGTCTCTCCTAAAAGATCCTCCACATATAGATGAGGATTCAATTTGAAAAATGAAAGGGCATACCCTTTCATTAAACTAAAATTAACAAAAAACTAACTAGAAACTAACTACCTAAAAACTGCCCTAACAAACTAAAACTATAAAATACAAAGTCACATCTTTAAACATTTTTTGATATCTATGGCTGGTCTCCAAGTATCTGATTGCACTTTTGAATGTGCTTCAAATATCCCTCTGATTGTAGGTATCTGCATTGTAGATAATATCTCTGACCACAATCTCCAAAGTGATGAAGTTTTCCATCTGCTCGATTGTGTCTATCATGTCAAGTACATCAGACTAGGAAATGTTAAGGGAAGCACTGAGAAGACTTTGGCACTCCACAATCCATTTATCCTTATCCTTAACCTATCCATTCTGATCTTCAATTTCTGAAAAACTATGTTGTACTATTTCCTTACATTCATTAAATTCATTTTGTAATTTTGTGTCAAAGTCTTCATGCTTTTTCAATAGCTTTTGTATTCCTTTAATGACTTCAGCATCTGTATTGGCCATTGTCTTATCATGCAACAAAGTTTGTAGTCTATTATAAATCCAGTTGTGAGATATTGCATTATCCATATTCTTTTGATAAACAACCCATAAATCTTCAAGGAAACCCTACAATTTTTTCAAATATCTTTGTCAATAAAATAGAGGCTGTGTCAGCCCTCACACTTTGCATTTGCCTTTTCAACTTTTTATTTTCTAGTTGCACTTCCTCACATTTCTTTTTCCACTGAGACCCATTATGGATTTGTGGCATAGGTTGTCCTCCTCTTTTTAGAAATTCTTGATATAATCCCTTGTACTAATCTCTTTCTTTAATCACTTTGACCAATTGTGCTTTATTAAATTTTGAAATATCAATACCCATATCAGTAGTAACAATGGGATCTACTTCACCAAATTTCAATTTCATCATGTGATCAAAGGCTTTATCCACATCAATGATTTTTGGCCTCTTATTTGGAGGGTAAAGATCCCATAAAAGAAAAGCCTCTTCATTCTAGTCAAATCTAGAACTGACATACACATCATTTACCCCCTAAATATCCAATTTAAAATCCTTATTCTGAGAATGTAACATGCTATCAAAAATAAATGATGAACTCATGTCCCATCCTGGAAAGATGATGATGTCTGCTTCACTAAGAAGTTGTCTTCCCCTTTGAGGGGTTATAGTGGTCAATTCTAAACTGATTTCTTCCTTTAGTTTTCCCAACAATTCTGATTCTTTTTTCAGGGGTTACATTTGGGATAGAGTCTCTCAGTTTTTTCCGTTTGAAATTATATAAAAATGATTTAAATTATTTTGACTTAATCAAAACATAATCAGACACAAAGGAAGAATACTCACCATATCTTGCATCACTATGGATGTTCATCCTGACAACAATCTTCTCTTGCAAGTCTGGCTCTTCTGCCGTGTCTGGTGCTTGATGCCTAGATACCACCTCAACTTCTTCGAACTCGCCTTCACTCTCTTCTTCTTCAGTTTCCATTTCTTGCAATCTCTTTTTCTTTTCTTCCAATTTCTTGTTTAATTCATCAATGGCCATCTGGTCCTCTTCCTCCTCCATGTTTCTAAACACGTCCTTTGCTTCCAAGTAAACATGAATATAATCTCCCAGATTTTGACTTTCTTGTAATTGTGAATATATCCCCCAGGGTCATAATTGACCCTAGCAACATATTTGAACAAATTATATTCTTCAATTAGTTTCCTATCAATGTCTTCATAAGACTTTGTTGATACAATGGTAAAATCTCCAAAACTAAGAGTCCTAGGCAGGAAAGTCTGCTTATGCATACATCCAAAATGTTTGGCATTCGAAACACTTAACTGTCTCACAATCTATAGATAAGAAATTTTGTCTGGTATAAGTTTTGGCAACAGATATGGGGTTCCTTTGAAACCATAAATCCTAAAGCAAGTAAAATCCTTGTGAACAACCCAATCACCCCACTTGTGATTGACAATACCTCTTTCATTAAAAACAACAAGTCTAAGAAATCTTTTAACTTTAGTGGAAATAGATCCTTCACATGGGACACCATACATCTGGTATAATGGCTTTACTATTAGCTCTTCAAACTTGATGTACTTTGATTTCACATATCATGAATTTGAAACTGATGTCCACATCTATACTAGTTGTTCTTTACCTACTATGTCCACTATGTTCATTTTTAAATTCATTGGCCACATACCCCTAAATGTTCCATAAAATAAAATCAAATGCATTAATAACGAGTAAAACTTGAAAGTGGGATCCCTATTCTCTATGAGGTTCAAGAAACCTTCATGTAATTTTTCTACAACATAAGTAGCATAATCAAAGGGTCTTGGCTCATACATCTGTACATTTGCTGCTAACACCAACAACCCAATATTAGCTACATCACGGACCTCTATACCTCCAACCTATCTGCATGACATATAAGTGTACTATAAGTAGTGTTTGAAAATGCCCATGTTGAATGGGGGACCATCCTCTTTGATTAGAATGGCCTTTTGAACTTTGTGGAAAGCTAGGTTCCACCTTTTATAAGTAGTATCCATTTTAGCAAATTCCTCCTCTAGTTCTTCAAACGAAAAGGGTACATCAGGGTTAGGGTCTAAGCTAAAAATTTCATCTATGGTGCCACAGCTATATGATAAACACTTTGCCATTTGGAAAATGAATGCATCTCTTCACAAAATTGTAATTTTTGACCAAGACTTCCATCAATATGATATTTACGAAAACATTTGGAACAACTTGTTTACCTAAGCTAGTTATCCATGAGTTACAAATTGGCACTTCTTTGTCCTTTCTCAGAAAATGAAACAGGAAGAGTTCATAACCTCTCACCTTTGTCCACACATCTCCAACCCCTTTAAACCTATCCTCAAGCTGGTCTTTTCTTGGCAAATGATGTTTTGACCTCCTTGATTTTGGGCTTGGGGACTGCAATTGATCAATGATATCTTGATTCAGTTTCTGTGCAGGAGGGATTTCCGCTATTTTGGATTTTTTAGATGTGGATTCAAAGCCCTTATAACTACTCTTTCTTCCTTATGAACTTGTAGCCTCCATGATGCGTGATGAATTGTGAGCAATAATTATCACCTTGTGTGTTTTTTACTAAGATGCAACCCACATTTGGTTCTTAATTTGCCTCGTGTGAGCCATCAATCTACTCAATTGAACAGATTGAATATAGGATTCTTTGGTTTCAGTTTGAATTGTATCTGCAATGACTCATCAGTAGATGCTTTCCTAATGAATTACTCCCTTGGTACCATCGACAATATTTCATTCCTTAAGTCGCTTTGTTTTTTATCAGTGTGTGTCTTCCCGATCCCTTATCAGGTATTGGCATAACCTTGAACAGTCTCTGTCGATAGTTACTTTTTCCTTGATGAATCTCTTGCTCTATTGTTTCCATCGGGCATTAGGATAGCTTGAAATGTTATACCCCAATCTCTTTAAGTTGTACCGATGACTAAGGCTTCTCTCCCTATCAGTGTAAGTCTTATTGATAGACATATCGACTATCGGCAAGGCAACAATTCACATGTTCTGATAGCGAAAGTCACGCCGATGATACTTTAGTAATGACTCAGTCAGTGTATATCCTCCTGATGTGTCTATCGGGTATCGGAATAACTCCTATCCCCTTTTAGTGTTAGTTAATCACTTCTTGATAACCTTTGGCTTTTCTAGGGTGCTTTCTTCAGGGTAGGCTACACCGATGGTTTGATTTGTAGGCTTGTGGAGTTCTAATGGGCTTCTTCCATTTCTCTTCCACTTCTAGACATCCATACTCTCTTTTTTCTTAAATAAAATGGAGAACTAAATGGTACTAAGATTAAGAAGTTGCATACTCATCATGAGTAATGAGAAATAAACAAGCTTGTCAAGCTTGAAATCAATTTGTAAGGCTAACTATGTCATTTTATCAAAAGTTGTCAAATAGTCCTATTTAGGTCTTGATTGTTCAAATAATGTAAATGTACCCATGGAAGGGTAATAAAGGTTTAATATGTTGTTTTGAGTCCATTCTAAGGTTTTCAAAGTATCTAAGTAATGTTTAGTGGTCATTCATGTCAAAAGGCAAAAGTTGTCAAGGTGTCACTAAAAAGTTGTAATGCAACAATGCATAAAATATTGTCAAATTGTACATTTCATTCTTAGGGGTAGTTGGAATAGTTATAGAACCATGACAGGCTATAAAATCCATCATTTATTTGGATTAAGTGTGTGTGACAGAGTTGGAGGAAAGTCTTGTAAGGCTAGATCAAATAAAGCCTCTGACTGCCACTTAATTCTGCGGGGTTGTGACAGTTATAGGGTTGTATATCAGTTTGAAAGTAAAACTTCCATGTAATTGTTTGTTGGATAAATAGGAAGGAATTTTATTTCTATAAATTATGTATTGGAAATTTTTTTTGATGAAGATTCAATGAGAAAATTGATATTTTGTTCAAAACTTTTAACTATTGTTTTTGACAGTCATGATTATTTGTTGCTTTAGATGTTTTTTCTAATAAGATTTGGATTGAATTTGGCCCCATAATAACCTATTTGAGGTTTTCTAATGAAGAGTTATCTTTAATTAAAGATAGGTTTGAAGGTCATCCATGGATTATAAAGAAAGTTCTAATGGTTTTTGTCAAAATTGTCATAAAACCCTTGTTGACGGGGTTACAACAAAAGAATTGATTATAACTCTTAATGTAACCGCTCAAGTTTATTCATATTTTGGATTCTAATAGTCAATTAAATTCTCTTTCATATGAAGTTGGTTTCATGTTGACTTCTTTGTAAATTCATCATTCCTAAGTTGATTCTATTAGATGACACAATAAAAAGGTTTCTCTTTTTTTAAAACTCAAATATTTTTCATCAACTTGCCAAAATCAAGCTTCTTTTTGTTAGGTCCTGGGGACAACTGAGAGGGGGGGTGGATCAATTGTCAAATAAATTCAAACCAAAACAACTTAACCAACTTTAATGCTTGATATCAGTGAACCAGACTTGTATGTCGGTAGACAGTTTTATCTATTAATTATTGTATCGGTAAAGATTGATGCATGATACAGAAAGACAATAACATTCACAACACATTACACCAATATTTGTACAAGCAAACCCTGTAAGGGGAAAAACCATGGTGGGAAACCTTACCCACAATCAAATGATACTATTGTAGATAGTATGTGTATACAAATGGGGTCTGCACATGCAGAAAGGCCAAGCACCTAGAGCTCACTGCTCAAACACAATATGAGTCGCACTAACTGCGATTGGATGGTTAAATCCAATAAGGATGTACTGCTCAAAATAGCATCTTACTATGCTAGATTCAGTACCAGTGTAGCTCTGATTGTCTTCACAAAAACCCTTCTTCAACCTTCAAATGATGTCTACATGTATAACTTTGCTTATTCTCGCATATACCTTCACACAATTCTTTTTCACATTCCTCACTGATCTTACAAATAAGATCTTACATTTATATCATAACCTAAGACCAATTTTAGTAGGTCAGCTCTAAAAGATATTACAATAGAATCAATTTACAAATAAAACAATGTCCAATGCAATAACCGATTCAACATGTCGACTTGATATATTTACAACAATAATAAGACATCTCCATAGCATTTCGTGCTCATCTGGAAAATATAAACCTGTCGGTGTATAACTTGGACCTATTTGCCGGTAACATCAAACATGCAAATATGGATATGCCAATGAACAAATCTCCAAGACAAAGTGTCCAAATGATGTTTTTGACATAACCAGGTGTTTTCCATGCCATTCCAAGTGTCGGTGAACATTATATCCTGTAGGTGTACCAAATACCGGTGACTGTGCATAAGTCACTTGCTTGCCGGTGAATGTTGTTGATTCTCCAAAGTGCTAGAGTTGATAATTGTTAGTAGGTGTTGACATCAATGAAAAAACCATACCAAAATACCAACAATCTCCCCCTTTGGCATTGATGGCAACACAAGATGGAAAAACCATCAAAGTGCCAAAACAAAAATGCCAAATACCAAAAACCAACAATCTCCCCAAAGTAACAATCTCCCCCTAGGAGTGACATGTGTTTTTCTTGTGTTTTTCCATACCAATCTTGTTAGGGATCCCACAGATACTGAGAAGGGGGGGTGAATCAATATCTGACTGGTAATAAGAATTTCTTAATTTAAAACATGCAAAACATAATATAATAGTGTACCGATATGCAAGAAATAATGCAATAAATAGAATCAAGAACATCCACATGGAAAGTACACCATAACAAAAGATGTTAACAAGGAAACCCGGTGTGGGAAAAACCTCAGTGGGATTTGTGACCCACAATATTCACTCACTGGCCAATAAGAGAATATTACTTACAATAGGGGCCTTGACATGCAGGAAGGCCAACTGCCTAGAGCTCACTACTCAATGGGAAGTCTCACTGACTTACAATAAGGATTATACAAATCCAATATCTTGTACTACTTTACAATAGTATCTTCTATGCCAGATTCAATACTGGTTCCTGCTCTATTCTTTACATATACCTCTTGACCTATATTTCACACAATAGGTCTGCCTAATATTTTCCTATCTGCTTCTCCTCATAATTCAAAATGTCTACAATGATCTCTTTTATATATAAGAGTCATTTTACAATATGCCAAGTTGGCTTACACATTTTTATAATAATAAACAAAATATAATATAACAAAATTATGTTGGCCTCTATGTCGGTATACTTCCTTTCTTTTGTGCCAATGCCGGTGTCCTGAGTGCCGGTGTAGAGTGTGATTTGTTGATGTCGGTATAATGCCTTTGCTAGTGCCATAGGATTGCAAGGTTGCCATCAATGACAAAACCTTCAATCACATACAATGTCTCATTGGAGTGTGCATATGCCAACAATCTCCCCCTTTGGCATTGATGGCAACACTCATGAGAAATTTCAAAAAGTATCCAAAAATGTGTTGTCCAAAAATGTTACCAAAAATGTGAGTTATCAAAAATGTGAGAGCTCCCCCTGAGCATATGATTTCTGTCCTGTGATTTGAATTTTCTCATCCCACTACTCCCCCTTTGGCATCAATGACAAAGGTTGTTAAGATGTCAATAGAGTTTGTGGTTTCAACCTTGTAGCTGGGTAGTTATAATTTGAAAAAGATCTCCCAAAATCAAGTTTATACTATCCATAAACTTCTTGTTATCCTTTATTGTTGTCTCTATTCTCTTCATTGTACCGGTGAGATGCTGCAAATGCTCTGCCGGTGTTTTGTTGCCTTGTATTAGTGCCTCATAAATTTCCTTCCGTAGAGATGCTAGATAGTCCAATCTTGGACTTAGTTTAGATCTCAAATGTTTTGCCTTACTTATTATTCTTTCTTTCTCTCTTTCTAATTTGAGTAGTTCTTCCTCAAAATTTGTTATCTTTTCCTCAAAAACTAATAGTGTATCAGGTGAGTTGACAAAATTATCTGCAAGTTTATTGATCTCATCCTGTACATTGCTCATTTTCTTGTCAATATCTACAGTCAAAAATTTTGTTTTATAGGTATCTTTATACAAATTTTTGTACTCTTTCAACAAATTACATAATTCCGGTAGAAGTGTGTCAAAATCTCTATTACACTTCTTTATTTGTTCATCAAAGAATTTCTGTTTTTCAACTTCTACTTTATCCTTTACTAACTCTTCTTTTATTTTCTCAATGTTTTCTGAGATGTATTTACACAGTGTATCCAATTGTCCTAAAGAATCTTTGTTATCTATATTACAGTTAGGAGCAATTACCTTCAAAATTGGTATGGTATCATCAATTGCTTTGTAAGCCTGTGAGCTGCTGTCGATTATTTTCTTAATAGAATCAAGTAGTACCTTAGTCACATTGTTTGATTTGAAGCTTGATGATGAATCAATAATCTGAGTACTGGTGGAAGTAACCAAGTTTGTATTGACCTCTAGTAGGTCAGTTTGTGTCTACATTTCTTTAAGCAATGGTTTTCCTACTTCACTAGTTGTCGGTGGCACTGTTTCCTTATGTACCTGTTCTGGTTGTTGTTGTTCTAGAGCCTTTAGCTCTATTTGTTTCTCTATTTGTTTCATTCCCTCAGTCTATTTCTCAGTCTCTACCTTTAGCTCTTTATCTTCTACCGGTTTATTAGTTTCCTCAGTCACCAGAGGCTCACTAGCCATATCTATCTTTTTTGTTGTATCTTTGTCTACTACTATGTTGATCTTCTAAGTATCAACATTCATAGTATATAGGACTTTAGGATTAGGATTATTATCCTCTACATCCATACTCTCGGCTACCAGTTGATCTTCAGTGGTTGTTGATTTTACCGGTGAAGTAATCAGAGGTGGTGGGGATAAGTTATCTTTTATTTTGATACTAGGAGGTCCACCAACCTTTCCTTTACCCTTATCTTTGTCTTTCTAATAGACTTTGATAGGCTTGGGGTTCCTGTATTCTTCCTGCTTTTCTTTCTCAACCATGAATATATCCCATCCATTTTCTATTTCTTTTGTTACCTTATTTACTCTTCCTGCCATTAGTGCAATATGCCGGTGTGCAGTAGAGAATAATGACTGGTTGGCCTTTGCAATCAAATCATCAATTTCTTGTGGAGAGTTTACCGGATATATAGCAAGTAGATTTTCAATTTTTATTTTCTTATCCAATTCTATCACTGCTTGTCTTCTTGCCTCTAGTCTTTTGAATAATTAATCTGGTATTTCATTGACTACTTCCATCAAAAATTTCTTGTACATATCCATATGTAATATAACACTATTTTCAACTTGCTCTTTTTCATCAGCTGTTAGAGTGTCATAAATTTTCTCTATATTTTTCAGTTTACCTTCCTTTGTGATTTCATTGAGCAGTATATCAAGAGGGGCCAAGTCTTTGTTTGTCCTTTTTTTCTTCTTGGGTGTCAGTTTCTTCTTTGGTGTGGCCTTTCTTACTGGAGATCTCACTGCTTGTTGCTTTTGCCTTGTCCTCCTGGGTGAGGGTGTGGTTGCCAGTGAGCGATCTCTTTTTCTTACAACTCTTTTGAGAGTTGCAGGAATGTCACTTCCTGAAGAAGTACCTATCGGTGATAGGTGAGTTTCAGGCTGTGGAGCTGCTAACTCATCCTCTGTTATGCCAGTTTTCTTTTATACATCTTCTTTGATGGCTTTTGCTTGTCTGGACCCTTTCCTTACAACTGCCTCAACCTTTTTCACCCTTTTCTTTGATTGAATTTGTCTTTCAATATATTCTACACTGCCAAATACTTCTTCCTTAGGTTCTCTGGGGGCTTCCAGAAGTGCTTTAGCATATGTTTCAACTATGTGATCATCTGTTTCATAGCCCATCTTAGTTACCCATACTATCCTTGGGATGATCGCTTCCATCCAGATTTCATCTTTCTTGATGACAAAACATATTTCATCTTTGTATTTGTCTACAATCTTCTGTGATAACCTTACTCTTTTCTTCATTTTGGTTTTTAATGCTTGAAAGAAGTCATTAATATTGTTTTCCTTGTTTTCACCCATGTTATTGAATAGTTTTGTTAATTGTTTGCCTACCGGTATGTCATATCTAAGTTCTTTGTAACCTATAACGAGAACTTGTTTTGTTATGTGTAGCATTAGGCATACTAACAAATTTCCAAATCTGAAAGTTCCTTTCTTGTCCTTCTTGATCTTTCCAAGATTGTCAATTAATTCATCCTTTAACCACTCACATATGCCAATTTTTGCATTGTCTGTGACCATATCATAAGCACTCTTAATTCATAAACTTGAAACTGAATTGAGTCTATTAGCATGAGTAGATTTATACCCTAATATCATACTGATGAATCTCACATTGATATCTATTACATCATTAACTCTTAGAGACCTCTTGTCGAATGTTGCACCAGTTAGGTTTATAACTAGGTCATTGGAAACTTTCTTGGTTTTATCTGGTCTTTTACCGGTGGTCGGTAACCCTGTGACAACTTCCTTGGTGATTTTGTGAATTGCATCTAGCTAGAAAAATTCACCATGTACCCTGCTCAAAAGTATCCTAATCACATCCTTTGGAAATTCAGGAATGCTAAGGATATCTGTAAATCCTAGGGTCTCAATGATCTTGTGTTCATCCTTTACATTGTCGGTATTATCACATATCACAGTTTTATACATGGTTTTAATTTCCTCATGTCCTAATTCCTCAATGTTGCAGTGGATGTATATTTTGGGGTCTTCAGCATATACAATTCCCTCAGGAATTTGAGAAAAATCACCTAAGGTATCATCCTTCTTTTCTATCTCGGGAACTAACTAAAATATGGGCCTAGGTCTTTTTATTAATTCAACAATAGTAGGGTTTGTTATATATTCAATTGCAAAGGTGGATGCCATGATTAAATACCTTTTACTGCCTTGGATGGATGATTGCTTGGAGTGTTCTTGCTTCTTGCTCGAAATGCCTTAGCTCAGAATCTTCATGCTCTTCAAAAATTTGAAATCTCGATGAAATGAAATGGAGCCAAAACCTTAATTTTATAGTGTCTTTTTGCCATCTACCACATTAATTGCATGTCGGTTAAGTGTTCACTTAACATTGTTTTGTCGGTAATAAGTAATTTCCAACTTCTTATCTCTAACCAAGGGAATAATAGCATATGTATCAATAGATTGCCAAACCCTCAAGGAAATTTTCTTCAATTAGATGAAGAACTTCCTGCCGGTAGAGCACTGTTTTGTCCTTCTGGTGAAGCATCACTTTGTTTTGCCATTGAAGCATTGGTTTGTTCTACTAGTGAAGGAGTATTCCCAATATTTAGATCAGCTTTTCTAATCCATTATTTTGAGAATTCTTGCTTAACCTCTTCAACTTTTTCTTTACCTTTCAAGCTAGAACTTTTGTTGTCTACTTGTGTTCCTTTACTTCTACAGAATTTAGCAATATCCCCAATTTTGTTACATGCATAACAAGTTACATTATTCTTCTGAATAGCTTTCCCATAACTTATACCAGTTTGTGTTCCGTGTTGATTAGATAAATGCCCAAATCTTCCACAAACATAACATCTCACATTCATTCTGCAGTTTTCAGAATTGTGACCAACTTTGTTGCATTTAGAACATTGACCGGTTGGTGTGTTGATATTCTGATAATTTCTAGATCTACATTCATTTTCTCTATGACAATACTTATTACAGTTAAAGCATTTACCATTGAATTTATAAGCATTAGGTTGTCTTACCGGTTTGCTGTGATCCTGAGTATTTGCAGTACCGGAGCTTTCACCAACTTCAAAGCCAATTCCAGAAGTGTCACCTTTAGGTTTTTGATTTTTCAGCAAGGTGCCAAGTTCCTCTGAGCTTTTCTTAAATTTTTCTTTGTGTTGATTTTCAATTTCTAGTTCTCTTTCTAAGACTTCTTTTTGTCTCATCAGTTCATTTGAGTCATTCTGAGTATGCATCAAATATGTCTTCAACATGTCATTTTCATAGCTAAGTCTTGTGTTCTCATTTGCTGCATCACTTAGTCTTCTGGTCAATTCTTCTTCATTCTTCTTCCTATCCTCAATCTCTTTACAAAATCTCATAGTCATATCCTGCATTTCATTCTTTGTTGTCATGATCTCTTGTTTTAACTTGCTTATCATATTATAAAGTGATTCCTTTTCATCATTCTCATTTTGCAATTTTTCACAAAGTTCTGTTCTCTTATTTCTTGCAATGTAAAATTTTCTTGAAGTGCCTGAATGATGTCCTGAGCTACCCTTAAATCATCTTCTGATTTGATATTTTTTAACTTTTCTGCATCATAGTCTGTAAGAGCTCCTTCCAGTTGCTTCATCAAATTTCCATCTTTACCAGTGTCAAGATCTTCCTCAAGCTATTAGGCTTTTGAAAATAGAGGACCAAGCTCTGATACCAATTATTAGGGATCCCACAGATACTAAGAGGGGGGGTTGAATCAGTATCTGACCAGTAATAAGAATTTCTTAATTTAAAACATGTAGAACATAATATAATAGTGTACCGGTATGCAAGAAATAATGCAATAAAGAGAATCAAGAACATCCACATGAAAAGCACACCATAACACAAGATGTTAACGAGGAAACCCAGTGTGGGAAAAACCTCGGTGGGATTTGTGACCCACAACATTCACTCATTGGCCAATAAGAGAATATTACTTACAATAGGGGCCTGCACATGCAAGAAGGCCAAATGCCTAGAGCTCACTACTCAATGGGAAGTCCCACTGACTTACAATAAGGATTATACAAATCCAATATCTTGTACTACTTTACAATAGCATCTTCTATGCCAGATTCAGTACCAGTTCCTGCTCTGTTCTTTACATATACCTCTTGACCTATATTTCACACAATAGGTCTACCTAATATTTTCCTATCTTCTTCTCCTCATAATTCAAAATGTCTACAATGATCTCTTTTATATATAAGAGTCATTTTACAATATGCCAAGTCGGCTTACACATTTTTATAATAATAAACAAAATATAATATAACAAAATTCTATCGGCCTCTATGCCGATATACTTCCTTTCTTCTGTGCCGGTACCAGTGTCCTGAGTGTCAGGGTAGAGTGTGATCTGCTGATGCCGGTATAATGCCTTTGCCAGTGCCATAGGATTGCAAGGTTGCCATCAATGACAAAACCTTCAATCACATACAATGTCTCATTGGAGTGTTCATATGCCAACAAATATCTCCCCCTTTGACATCAAATGCCAAAGCAATATAAAGACCATTTTTTAGATAAAAAATACCAACCAATTCAGTATACCAGCTACTCCCCCTGAGAAGTAGCTTTCTCATCAAATCCAGAGTAAAAGATTTCTCTGTTAATTCTGTCGGTTGATGACTATCATCAACTGTCTAAGTCTCTATCAGTGGGGGTATGACCCCAAGTTGTTCTCTGAGATATTCAAAAGTCTCCTTAGGCAGAGGTTTAGTGAAAATATCTGCAATCTATTCTTTAGTATTCACATAAACCAGTTTAATTTCTTTTGCTTCAACATTTTCCCTTAGAAAATTTAGTTTGATAGAAACATGTTTGGTTTTAGAATGTAATACTTGATTCTTAGATATATCAATTGCTATAGTGTTATCACAATAGATAGTAATAGGTTCCTTGCATTTTACCTTTATATCTTTCAACATTTGCTTAAGCCATAGTACCTGTGTACAATTAGTTGCTGCTGCAACATATTCTGATTTAGCTGTTGATAAAGATGTACGACTTTGTTTCTTACTCAACCAAGAAATTAATCTACTTCCAAGAAAAAATGCTCTGCCAGTGGTGCTTTTTCTATCATCCACATCTCTTGCCCAATTTGCATTTGTGTATGCACATAATTCAAAGTTTTCATCTCTATTGTAAGTACCGGAAAATCCTTTTTACTACTAATTCATGATTTTCTCTAGGATCACTCTGAAATCTTGAAACAATACATACTGCATTCATGATATCAGGTCTTGTTTGTATCAAATATAGTAAATCTCCTATCACAGATTTGTACCTAGTCAGATTAACATGTGTAGATTCATCCCTTAGTGATAAATTGTCATTTGTAGTCATAGGTGTGCTTACCGATTTAGAGTTCTCCATCCCAAATTTCTTTAATAACTCCTTCAAGTACCTGGATTGACTCAAGAATATACCTTTATCAGTCTGTGAAATCTGCAATTCTAAAAAGAATTTTATTTCTCCAATCATAGATATTTCAAATTCTTGTTGCATTTCAATAGAAAACTCTTTACATAATCCATCTTTTGCTCTGAAGATTATATCATCAAAAAAAAATTCTATAACCAAGATGTCATCATTAGTCACTTTGTAATAGAAGTTGTTGTCAGCATTACCTTTAGAAAAACCAATCTTCAAAAGATACTTATCCAATCTTGCATACCAAGGTCTTAGAGCTTGTTTCAATCCATACAAATCTTTCCTTAACCTGCAAACTATATCTTTGTTATCTGTCAAAGAAAATCCATCAGGTTGTTCAATGTAAACTTCTTCTTCAAGATCTCCATTCAGAAATGCATATTTAATATCCATATGCCATAGTTGGTTCCATGATGTTTAGGATTGTCCTTCCTGAAATAGTTAGTAGACATTGGATCTCCTCAAGCTATTAAACTTCTACAAAAAGAGGACTAGGCTCTGATACCAATTGTTAGGTCCTGGGGACAATTGAGATGGGGGGTGAATCAGTTGTCAAATAAATTCAAACCAAAAAAACTTAACCAACTTTAATGCTTGATACCGGTGAACTAGACTTGTATGCTGGTAGACAGTTTTATCAGTTAATTATAGTACTAGTAAAGATTGATGCATGAAACAGAAAGACAATAATATTCACAACACATAACACCAATATTTGTACGTGGAAACCCTGTAAAGGGAAAAACCACAGTGGGAAACCTTAGCCACAATCAGATGATACTACTACAAATAGTATGTGTATACAAACGGGGTCTGCACATGCAGAAAGACCAAGCGCCTAGAGCTCACTGCTCAAACACAATATGAGTCACACTGACTACGATTGGATGGTTAAATCCAATAAGGATGAACTACTCAAAATAGCATCTTACTATGCTGGATTTAGTACCTGTGTATCTCTGATTGTCTTCACAAAAACCCTTCTTCAACCTTCAAATGATGTCTACGTGTATAACTCTTCTTATTCTTGCATATACCTTCACACAATTCTTTTTCACGTTCCTCACTGATCTTACAAATAAGAGCTTACATTTATATCATAACCTAAGACAAATTTTATTAGGTCGGCTCTAAAAGATATTACAATAGAATCAATTTACAAATAAAATAATGTCCGATGCAATAACCGATTCAACATGTCCGCTTGATGCATTTACAACATTAATAAGACATCTCCATAGCATGTCGTGCTCATTTGGAAAAGATAAACCTATTGGTGTATAACCTAGACCTATTTGCTGGTAACAACAAATATGCAAATACGAATATGCCAATGAACAAATCTCCAAGACAAAGTGTCCAAACGATGTTTTTGACATAACCAGGTGTTTTCCATGCCATTCCAAGTGTCGATGAACATTATATCCTATCAGTGTACCAGATACCAGTGACTATGCATAAGTCACTTTCTTACCGGTGAATGTTGATGATTCTCCAAAGTGCCAGAGTTGATAAGTGTTAGTAGGTATTGACATCAATGACAAAACCATACCAAAATACCAACACTTTTTTAGCCAAGAAAACTATCTAAATAAAATAGTCTTCATAATTGAAGAGCGTATAAGTTTAAGTAACATTTCAACTTCTATATAACTATTTCTAAGAAGACTTCCATACTTACGATATCCTTTTGCGTAGTTTGTGAAGGTTACACAACGAAGTGTGAAGAAAGACCATGTCAGAACATATCAGTGAAGAATAAAATAAGGAGACAATTGCTAGATTGTGGTCTAACTTGAAAAGAAAATGTGATGGAAAATGTTATTGTCCCTGCAAAATTTATAAGGGCTTAAAGACTAGAAGACTTCTAATCAAAACAACTAAGAAACATTGTAGGTAACATGGTCACATTGAACGGGACATGATTATCATCCATTGGTAATTTGTTCATTTTATCGTTTTAACAATTTATATACATAAGAAATAACTTCATGATGAGATCATGATCATGGTTTATTTATGTTGATCATTTTTATATAGGTTGAGCTCCCCAGGGCACATGATATGGACCAACACAACCCAAAGTATATGTTTTTTGAAGTGGAGGAACATGGAGGTGTGAATATCGAAGCTGAAGATAATGATCCCATGGAAGATGATGATCATGCGCTAGAAAACACAATTGAAGATGATGGTACAAATACATTGATCCATGACACATTTAGTATTGGTGCAACCGATCATGATGATCAAGATGAATTTAATGTTTTTCATGATTTACCTATACTTGAGAAGGCATATGAGCCAGTTTATGAAGTTTCCCAAACAACTCTTCTCTCCATTGTATTGTTGTTGTTCAACTTCAAGGTTATGAATAGTTTATCCAACATAACAATCTCACGTATGTTAAGGTATGTCATATATGTCATTATAGTTAATAAAGGGTGAAAAATTTACCATTAATATTCTATAGATTGATAGGTGAGTTTTTGTTACCACCATCAAATATTCTACCTCGCTCATACCGAGAATTATCTTCCATTCTAAAAGATATTGGAATGGAGTATCAAGCAATAGATACTTGTCCCAGTGATCATATTATATATCATAAACAACACGAATTTGCAATAGAATGCCCTGAATTTCATATCAGTAGATATCGAACAGATCAAATAACAAAAAAGGTGCCTCGCAAGGTTCTTGATTATATTCCCATTATTCCACATATGCAATGATTATTCAGGTGAACAAGCTTGGCACAATTTATGGATTGCCATGCACGCAATATAAGTCAAGATGAAATTATTCAAAATCCTGTAGATGGTTCAACATTTGTGGACATAGAGGAAAAGTGGCCACACTTTAAAGAAGAACCTCATAATCTCAAGCTTTCATTGGCAACAGATGGTGTCAATCCATTTGGATAGATGAGATCTGTTTACTCAATGTGGCCAGTTCTTTTTATCAACAATAACATTCCTCCATGGATGTCAATAAAGAGGGAGCACATAATGTTGGTGATGATTGTTCTAGGTATTTTATCATTTTATAGTCATCTACATTTAATTATAAATATTACAGTAAAATGGTCATAGTAATTATATAATGTTTTTGTTCATTCAATTAGGTAAGTACCAAGTTAAGGATATGAATGTGTATATTGAGTCTCTTATCAACAATTTGTTGGAGTTATGGAATGGTGTCACTATGTATGACGTCTCTAGACCAATAGGACAAAGAAAATTTTAATTCCATGCAATGCTTGTATGGACAATACATGATGCCCCAGGACTAACACATTTTTGTGGTATATTACAATGTTCAAGTTGTGCATTATAATTATAATTAAAATTATAAAAATTAATGTATTTAATCCAATTATACATTATATTGTAGGTCTTCAAACAAAGAGAAAATTTGCATGTCCAGTTTGTGGTCCAAAGATGAAATCTCTCCATTCAAAAAGTTTAGGAAAGTAGGTGTTTGATGAGTATAGGCATTTCCTCCACAGAAATCATAAGTATCGAAATATTGAAAAACATATTTTCAATGGGAAAGAAGAGACTACATCAAAGTCACGAAGAATGACACCTTGCCTATGGAAGTTGGAATATAATAGAATTAATCGTCAAGGTAATGTCATTCCATCTAATGGTTTATGTTTGGAATTTGTATTTTTCTATTGTGTTTTGTTTACTGATGATGTAATTGATGATCATGAAGGTCATCAAGACATCAATGACCACCTTCCAAAGGGACTAAAAAGTTATTCGAGACATTATGGAAAATTGTGTATTTGTTTGATACTATGCATATTGGAAAGAATATAACAGAGACATTATGGAAAATATTGGAGGGAAGGCGTGACAAAGAAAAAATTGTCAAAATTTGTAGTGACATTTAGGAATCCAATCATGCAATGAAAAATGTCATTCAATCAAATAGAAATGGAGACTAGATTAATATAAGTGCCCTTCCTTGGTTATTAATAGACCAGCAAAGCAATGCTATAAAAGAAGTCATACAAAAAATTTGATTTCCCACAGGATTTGCTGCGAACATAAGCAATCTCATATCAAAGAAAAGTGAATTTGGGCCAGGGATGATAATACATGATTGGCATACCTTCATTAAGGTAATTCATGTTCTTGTGTATTTACTAAATATCTATATACTACGCATGTACTTTTCATTGTATTATGTTAGAAAACAATGAAAAGATCATTTGATAATTGTTGCAGTACATCCTACCTCTATCTCTCCCAGATAACTTTGACAATAATGTCAAGCAAGTCATATATGATCTTGGAAAATACATGAGGTAAGTAGTGATCTTTGTCTAATTTGTTGAATAGACAATATATTTGTGATTTGTTTTACTTTTTATGTAATATATTGTATATTATTTTGTAAAGTTTCGTTTATATATTTTTGCATCTTGAATCTCTTCTAGGTGGTTGTCATCTAAAGAAATCCATAAAGAAGATATAAAATATTTTAAGAGAAAAATTCCTCATTTAATGTGTGAAATGCAAAAGTGTCTACCTTCAACTTTTTTCAATGCATAAGAACACTACCTCATACACCAAGTTGAAGAGATTGAATTGTGTGGATCTATACACACTAGGTCAATGTGGATGGTTGAGAGGCACTTGAAATTTTTGAAGGCTTTGGTTCGACAAAGAGCACATCTTGAGGGTTCTATGGTGGAGGGATGTATGGTATACTAGCCTTGTTAGACACAATGCACCACTGAGAGGGGAGGATGTGAATCAATGGTTCACAAATCTCTTTTCTTTTGTAGTCCTTAGTGAGCACATCGATAGATAGATTTAACTTAATGCAGACTTACCAGTTAGAGAGGAGACTAACTTAAATGCAAAAAACTCTCACAAGGGAATATCACAAACACCAGCATATATGAGGAAAACCCAAGATGGGAAAAACCTCAGTGAGAAATGTTACTGGAGTCTACTGCTCCAATCCAACCTCATAATAAAACACAGTTACACAGTTTAGGGCACCAACCCCTGCACCGAGCTACAACTCAGTTTTCACAATGTAAACATCAAATACATAAGTGGTTATCTTGTTACAAGTGAATCTTGGTACCATTATATATATCTTACTCTATCAGTGAGATACCTTCTCTGCTTCACCGACTTACTTCTTTGCTGCTCTTCACCTACTGCTTCTCTACTGGTAATACTTACTAGTTTATTTTTCTTCTGTACTGCTCTCACTGAATCTCCTCTTCACTACTCTTCTTTTCACCAATTCTCCTCTCTATTGGTTCTTTGTTTATCTTCTCTATAGCCTCCTTCACTTCTGCATTGCCAGTATGAACACTACTGATTGAATGGTTCAACCAAGTTCTCTCTCACTCCCACTCTCTTTACAGATGCTCGTTGAGCACTTGGCTGATTTTATCTTACTTGCAAAAGTTTTCAACTTTGCAATCACACAATATTCTACTATTCAACAACACCTACCATTATCTTTGACCCCCACACTTATAGCCAGGTTTTCCCTCCAAAAAACAATTCAAAATCTAGGTGGTTAGGGTTTCCTCACCATCCTTGAGGAAAACCAAATCCAATCAGATCTTGCACAATCTGATCTTTCTGACATCCAATTGCACAACTCTTCCATATTCACATCTCCTAGATCATGCCTTCCATATCTGGTGACTTTCTTTTTACCTTAATAGTTGATCCCTTGGTCAATCATGAAAGAGCTGTCGTGTTGTTTCCTCTATCACCTTGATCTTCTCAATTACTCTTGGCTGAGTCATAGTTATCTTCTAGACCTTGAGCCTCAAACCCTTGTAATTTCTCTATAGCATGTCCCGTGATTTGTGTGACCTTTCATTAAAGTCGACCAACCCTGCAACAACCATGTCGATGTACATTCCATATTTATCCAAATGCAGGTTTGCCACATTGACTCCATGTGGGATCCATATCAAATAACTTCCATCTTGGCACTTCATGTTGGTCCAAATGGGATCACCGACCAACCACTCAACCGCTTCCTCTTTCCTATCAGTTTGCTAACCATGCCGGTATCAAACACTCTACCCTTATCTTGAACTATCGATGGAACTCTCAAACCAGTCTCCAGACAGGTAAATCCAAAATATGCTCATTCCCACAAGTGGGAATTCTTCTACATCTGTACCTTGCTTATATAACCAGTGGACTTACATACCGGTTACCACTCTTGATGACACCATGTCATCAACCTTCTCAAGACTCCATCTTCAATCATGTCTTTCTACTTCAGACTGCATCTGCTTGGTCTGGCCTTTCTTCTTGATCAGTCTTGTTCATTCCTCTACTAGTTTGTCAAGGTGACAAACACTTCACACTTATCTCTCCAAACTATAATGCATTCAATGCATAGTAGGAGATAAGATCCACTTACTTGGTGGAGTAACACCATATTCTTTCTACCATATACTCATGTGACTTCCCTATTTATACAACATCTCTTCAAACAAGCACATGTGATATGAAGTGAGCATATTCATTCTCAATCATTGCTTCTCATGATGACTGCATCTGTTAGGTCCCAGAGACAACTGAGAGGAGGGGGAGGGCTGAATCAGTTTTCTAATAAATTCAAATGAAAAACAACTTAACCAAACTTAATGCCGGTAGACAGTTTATTAGTTAATTGCAATACTGGTAAAGATTAATGCATGAAACAGAAAGATAATAACATCCACAACACATAACACCAATATTTGTACGTGGAAACCCTGTAAGGGGAAAAACCATGGTGGGAAACCTTACCCACAATCAGAAGATACTATTGCAGATAGTATGTGTATACAATAGGGGGTCTGCACATGCAGAAAGGCCAAGCGCCTAGAGCTCACTGCTTAAACACAAATAGGAGTCACACTAACTACAATTGGATGGTTAAATCCAATAATGATGTACTGCTCAAAATAGCATCTTCATATGTTGGATTCAGTACCGGTTTAGTTCTGATATGTCTTCACAAAACCTTCCTTCTACCTTCAAATGATGTCTGCATGTATAGCTCTGCTTATTCTCACATATACCTTATTACAATCCTTTTTGCATTCACCTCTCACTACTACTTCGATCAAATAAGATCTTACATATATATCAAAGCCTAGGACCAAAATGTATAGGTCAGCTTTACAAAAGATATTACAATAAAAACAATTTACAAGTAAAACAATAACCGATGCAATATCTGATTCAACATGTTGGCTTAATGCATTTACAACATTAATAAATCATCTCCATAGCATGTCGTGCTGATCTGGAATAGATAATCCTGCCGGTGCTTATCCTGGACCTATTTGTTGGTAACAACAAATATACAAACACGAATATACCAATGAACAAATCTCCAAGACAAAGTGTCCAAACGATGTCTTCGACATAATCAAGTATTTTCCATGTCATTCCAAGTGTCGGTGAACAATATATCTTGCCAGTGAACAAGATACCAGTGACTGTGCATAAGTCACTTGCTTGCCAGTTAACATTGCCAGAGTTGATAAGTGTTGACATCAATGACAAAACCATATCAACATATCCAAAATACCAACAACATCTTCATCTAATGGAAGTCCTATTATTCTGCAACCTCTCAGCACACTGGTTCATTGTTCTCTACTAGTGTTGATGTGATTTAGATAACACCCTGCCTCTTCATCACAAAGAACCGCTCAAACACCTCTCTATCTCATCCCACAAGTCAGGCACTAACTTATGTATTGGTGACTCCTGAGGTCATCTTCCTTACCTTTACCGATGTTCTGCAACACAAGGTGATATCAAAGATATCACATCCTATACTCCTTCATTTCAGAGTTGCACATGCATCTCATCTACCGGTGGTCATCTTATACCGGTTGACATCAATAACAACACAATGCCAAAAATCTCCCCCTTTAGCATTGATGTCAACACATGTAGTATCTAACATACTATAGAATCCTTCTCCCCCTTTCACAATAATGGCAAAGGGCACTATCAGGATGTCATACCTCCTTGTCTTTATCAACACTTGACCGAATACTTTCCCCCTTTGTTTTCATTGGATGTAACACTTTCTTTGATACCACTTGTTATCATGTCACCGACTGTTACTTCTTCTCAAGTCACAACACTTGAGATGGGGAACTTAACCATCAACTGACACTAATTGAGCATGCACGTCTGATGCAATTTGAACTCAATTTGTAGAAAGACTGATACCAATTATTGATGTGTTAGTGAATACTAATCACCTGTCGGTCATCCTGCAATACCTCTGCATTTTCCATCTCTTGCAGTTTGGGTAGTTAGTATCCTTGCAAGTTCAAGCAATTCAGCTCTTCATCATGAGCACTTGAACTCGCCCTGAGTCATACATCTTAGGTTCTTTATCTCTGATTAGGTATAGTATCAGAACTCCAATCTTCTCCATATATCAGTTTAGTTGTGCATATGTGATCATATGATGATCCTTCAACTCTATTATATCCAACACAGTCTATGACATGATCCTAAATTTTCCCAATTCCATACAATGACATCATCATGCCAAGAGACAAACTGGTTAGCCCAAAAAACATGCAAGCCTGCATGATCAACAACTGGGGCCAACATATGTCTTCCAGGTCTTCATCAATACCTCCTGAGACATAATTTCACTCCATGCTACTAGGGCTAATGCAATTCTCTCCAACCTCATTGTCTTAGATAACCTACAAGTACCTGTTAGCATCCATGCTGGTAACATCCTACATGTACCAGTTAACATTTGATGCCAATTGTTAACCTTCACCCTTTGAAACATGCAGTGGTGATCTATCACTGATCTGTAGGTGTGTAGTCAAGACAACATCTACACACACCTATCTTTACATTCTCATCTTTCATACTAGCAACATCATTTTCTTTCATGTTGCCTCCACTGAGGGGGTGAAAGATAAATTCAATGTGTTACTTCCCCTAAGATCTTGCATCTCCTTTAGGCCTTAGGAGACATCACTTGTGCGCTGAGTGCATAGGTCCGGTCCACGGTCTTCTTCCTCCATACCTGTTTGGTCTCATCCTTTTTCCCATTTTCAGACTCGGGAATAGGTCTTTCCTTTTTCTGCTGATGGGTCCTTCCATTTCCTGATTCTTCATTACAGCCGGAAGTAGTTCTATAGTAGCACACAACATTCATCCCAACATTATGATTGGGAAATCTCTTGACATACCAGTTTGACCATCTTCTCTCGGTCATGTTGCTTTGACTAGCAACTGAAACTGGTGAACCTCTTACTCCCATAGGGACATTTCTCCTTTGGTTCCATGCAGATCTCTGCCTTCCATATGTTTTGTCTTCTCTTATCTATAGAGCATGACCATTTTGTTGGTCTCCATGTAACTGCAGGTTCCTCTTCCTACATTCAAACTCTCTATGGCTAGATCCATTGTAGTTATGACAAACAATATTTGCATAATCGGGAGAGGGAACATGCATGTATCTACTTCTAGATACATCCTTCCCATAAGCATGATTTCTATGAGATCCTACATTATTCTTTCTAGATCTCTTTCTATATTCCCTTACCTTATGACCATAATCATTGCATGTAAAGCAGTAACCGGTAAATGATGGCATATGACTTACATATTTACTTTGCCATGCATGAGGAGATCTTGTTGGTTTTGCATCCCCATCTTTACCTTTTTGAGGATGGATCCTTGGTTGTCCATTCTGAGCACCTCTTTCATTTGATCTCTTCTTCTTCTCCCACACTTTCTTCCCCCTGTGGGTGGTAGCATTTTTTTGTCCTCCAAAGATGGAGGGTCTCCTTTGCTGCTTCCTCATCTTCTTGCTTCCGATGGAGTTTTCTTCTTCCATCTTCCCCTTACCTCTGGGATCTGTATGAAGATTCCTTCTTGCAGCATTGATCTTCACTTTTGTCTACAAGTCCACACTAGTTGTGGTCAGGTCAACCTTCTTTAGAGGAACATATCTAATTGGAGATGTCTGGCCTTTGTTTTCTTCAAGAAGCCATTGAAGTTTTTTGTCTTTTATCTCTAGCTGAGAGGCTAGATCTTCACACCACCATTTCTTGGTGTCTTTTGCTTGAGTCTTCAACTCTAAGATGCATTTCTCAGATTCTTTAAGGAATTTGACTAACCGGTTCTGCTCCATAATAGAAAAAATCTTGAACAACTTGTATTCCCTTTTAACTCTATTGAGTTCTTCAAGTGTATTTACAAGCTCTCCTTCAAGGTCAACTTCTATTGCTTCTTCATCATCAGAAGGATCTTGATGGCAAGATCTATCTGTCATGTCTTCCTCTTTATCATCATCACTGCTCACCATATTTTGTTGAGGGGAACTATTTGCCTAGCCACTTTCAGATTCTTGGGCCATGAAGAGTTGAGCTCCTTCTTCATCACTGCTATGGCTGCTAGTAGATCTCTATTCATCATCTAGATAAATATGAGAGGTATTTCTCATATTTGGTTCAATTTCTGGTTCTACAGTTGAGGGTTCATTTCCATAGAGCTTCTTCAATCTTTCCCATAAGCTCTTTGTTGTTTTACACCTGTCCACCTATGAAGAGACATCACTGGCAAGTCCACTGAAAATAGCCTTCATGGCTTCTTCATTGCATTGGTTTCTTCTTTCTTCTACAAATCCGGTAGGAAGATTAACCTTTCTAGGGAGACCATCAACTAGGGACATCCATACATCAAACCTTAAGGAGGATAGGAAAACTTCTATTCTGCAACTCCAAATACAAAAGGTTGAACCATCAAATACAAGAGCGGAGATTGATACTAAACAAACCATTGTGTCCTTAGGTCAGAATCTGCCCAAGTTGGAGAACACTCTTCTAACTGGGAACCTAGGCTCTGATACCAATTGTTAGAGTCAATGCACCACTGAGAGGTGGAGGGGGTGAATCAGTGGTTCACAAATCTCTTTTCTTTTGTAGTCCTTTGTGAGAACACCGGTTGATAGATTTAACTTAATGCAGACTTACCGATTAGAGAGGAGACTAACTTAAATGCAAAACACACTCACAAGGGAATATCACAAACACCAGCATATACGAGGAAAACCCAAGATGGGAAAAACCTCAATGAGAAATTTTGCTGGAGTCTACTGCTCCAATCTAACCTCACAATAAAACATAGGTACACAGTTTAGGGCACCAACCCAAGGAGAACCAACCCCTAACTTTAGGGCACCATCCCAAGGAGCTACAACCCTTGCACTGAGCTAAAACTTAGTGTTCACAATGTAAACATCAAATACATAAGTGGTTATCTTGTTACAAGTGAATCTTGCAACCATTATATATATCTTATTCTATCGATGACATACCTTCTCTGCTTCACCGACTCACTTCTCTGCTGCTCTTCACCTGCTGCTTCTTTGCTAGTAAGACTTACCATTTTATCTCTCTTATGTACTGCTCTCACTGAATCTCCTCTTAACTTCTCTTCTTTTCACCGATTCTCCTCTCTGTCGATTCTCTATTTATCTTCTCTACAACCTCCTTCACTTCTGCATTGCCAGTATGAACACTACTGGTTCTTCTCTCCAATTGGTTGAATGCTTCAACCAGTTTCTCTCTCACTCCCACTCTCTTTACATATTCTCATTGAGCACTTGGCCGATTTTCTCTTACTTGCAGGAGTCTTCAACTTTGCAATCACATAATATTCTACTATTAATCAACACCTAACATTCTCTTCGGCCCCCACACTTATAGCCAGGTTTTCCCTCGAAAAACCAATTCAAAATCCAGGTGGTTAGGGTTTCCTCACCATCCTCAAGGAAAACCAAATCCAATTAGATCTTGCACAATCTGATCTTTTTGACATCCGATTGCACAACTCTGCCATATTCGCATCTCTTGGATCATGCCTTCCATCTCTGGCAACTTGCTTTTTACCCTAATAGTTGATCCCTTTGTCAATCATGAAAAAACTGTCGTGTTGTTTCCTCTATCACCTCGATCTTCTCAATCACTCTTGGCTGACTCGTAGTTGTCTTCCAGACCTTGAGTGTCAAACCCCTGCAATTGCTTTACAACATGTCCCGTGATTTGTGTGAAATTTCATTAAAGTCGACCAACCCTGCAACAACCCTGTCAATGTACATTCCTTCTTTATCCAAATGCAGGTTTGCCATGTTGACTCCATGTGGCATCCATATTGACTAACTACCAGCTTAGCACTTCATGTTGGTCCGAATGGGATAACCAACCAGCCACTCAACCGGTTCCTCTTTCCTGTTGGTTTGCTAACCCTGCCGGTATCACACACTATACTGGTAACCTCATCATATCTGCCCTTATCTTGAACTATCGATGGAACTCTCAAACCGGTCTCTAGACAAGTAAATCCAAAATATGCTCATTCCCACAAGTGGGAAGTCTTCTGCATCTGCACCTTTCTTATATAACTGGTGGACTTACATACCAGTTACCACTCTTGATCACACCATGTCATCAACCTTCTCAAGACTCCATCTTCAATCATGTCTTTCTACTTCAAACTGTATCTTCTTGGTCTTTCCTTTCTTCCTGATCAATCTTGTTCATTCCTCTACTGGTTTGTCAAGGTGACAAACACTTCACACTTCTCTCTCCAAACTATAATTCACTCAATGCATAATAGGAGATAAGCTCCACTTACTTGGTGGAGTAAAACCATCTTCTTTCTGCCATATACTCATGTCACTTCTTGTTTATACAACTTCTCTTCAAATAGGCATATGTGATCTAACGTGAGCACATTCATTGTCAGTCATTTCTTCTCATGATGACTGCATCTTCATCCGATGGGAGTCTTGTTGTTTTGCAACCTCTCAGCACACTGGTTCATTGCACTTTACCAGTGTTGATGTGATTTAGATAACATTCCACCTCTTCATCACAAACAACCGCTCAAACACTTCTCTATCTCATCACACAAGTCAGGCACTAACTTGTGAATTGGTGACTATTGAGGTTATCTTCCTTAGCTTTACTGATGTGATATCCAAGATATCACATTTTGTACTCCTTTATTTTAGAGTTGCACATACATCTCATCTTCTGGTGGTCATCTTATACTGGTTGACATCAATGACAACACAATGCAAACAAGAATATGGTGTACATTGTTGAATATCTTCCTAAGTTTGCAACAAACATCCACGTAGATCGTATTTGGGATCCCAACCCCATTAACAAATTTGAAGGGGAGTACTTGATGAGGAAAGGTAGATTAAGGAAACTGAGAGGTAATTATAATATGTTATTGTAGTTAATTAATTCTTAATCTTCTAAATAAATCAGTTCTAAGTCGTCTATTAATTATTTGTACAGTTGGTTGGGAGTGGGATGTTCTACATTTGTATATTGCAAACAATTTTGATTGGATGACGGTGTGGATTGAACAATGTCAATATTTTGGTCACACATTAACATGGGAAGGTGTGGCTTCATCGGTTAAAGAAGCTCATCATAATGGAGATTCCAATGTTACGCAAGGGGAAATTGATTTAGCATATGGTTTAAGAGATAAAAAGGTACGTATTGTTGGCATTCTACACTCTTATGAGAATAGTGGTGTTGTCATTGATGGTAACCATCTGGAAACCTTTTGGCACTCATCTGGTAAAGCCACCATTAGGCACCGGCACCGGCATAGACATCTACATACACTGGCAGACACTTCACTGGCAACGGCAACAATGCATACTAGCACCCCAGCCGATAGGGAATAAACTTTTGTTTATTGTATTTAAATGTAATTATCTTTTGTAAAGCCACCATGGCATATTATAAAAGACTCATATATGTATGAGATCTTATAGGTCATTTTGTGTAGTAAGGTAATATGCATGAAGAGAATATATGGATGATATTTTGTATAAAGAGATATAGTTGACAACGAAGGTTTTGGTTATAGAATGAGCTTAAACCGATACTGAACCTGGCTGGTTGATGCTGATTTGAAGTAGTACATTGTGTTAGATTTCATAATCCACTTTTGTAGTCAGTGTGACTCTTAATGAGTAGTGAGCTCTAGGTAGTTGGCCTTCCTGCATGTGCAGGCCCCTCATTGTAAGTAATATTTATTCGTTGGCCAGTGAGTGAATATTGTGGGTCACAAATCCTACCAAGGTTTTTCCCACACCGGGTTTCCTCATTAAACATCTTGTGTTATGGTGTTTTTCTATGTTGTCTTTATTATTCCTGTTTACTACATTAATTCTTATTTACTGGTACACTTTTTGGGATGCAAAGTTCTTAATAAGTTTAAATATTCAACTAATCTGTTAGATACTGATTCACCCCCCCCCCCCCACCCTCTCTCAGTATCTTTGGGACTGTCATTAATCCTTGTAATACCCTAAATTGGTCATCTAAACCATGGGACCCTAATCTCGACAACATCACCAAGGTCCTAACCAGAGACAATTAAATCAACTTTGAGCACATTAATCAATTCTTTAATCATCAAATGTCACATGGCAAATCAATTACTCAAAATTAATTAAATATTTATTTAATTAATTGAATCATTCCAAGAATATCATTTTAATAAATTATCCTGTTTAATTTATCAAATATACTAGCATATTTAATTAATTAATAAATTTGCCATTTAATAATGCAAAAAAGGAATTAATTTATTACAAAAAAGGAATTAATTACAAAGCAAGAGTTGAATTGAAAATAAAAGAATTGAATTGAGAGAGAAATCAAACTTGAGATATTATTTCTTTTTCTAAATTTAGAACTTGAAATTAGAAAAGCAATTAATTGAATTATTAATCATTCTCTAAAATTGGAACTCAAAGCTTTTCAGAAAAAGAAGTTCATTTGCATTAAAAGACCCTTTTCTTGAATAAATCAAAGAATTACCTATTTTTATCACAAGTGCATGGAATTAATTAAATCTTATTTCTAATGCAACTTGAACTTCTTATCTAAATGCATTTCAATTAAACTATAATTGGAATGTATCTTAAGGTTAACTAAACCTGATTTCTCAATTATTTTCAATTAATCCTAAATTGAGCTTTTTCATTGTCTCTCTTGTAATTCTCTATAAATTCAGCCTTTAGCTCTCATTCAAATCACCCCAAAGATTTTTGAGAACATGCTTGAAGATTATTATTATTCTGATTTTGCTTTGGAGTCATTGAAGATATTGTGTTTTTTTTAGATTTATTGCATCTTAGTTTAGTTTATCCATTATTGCTTGAATCACTATTGCTTGAATTATTCATCTGTCTTGCATCTGTTTTGCTTGTTTATCATGCTCATATAGATTAAATCCTTCGTCTTGGTGTAGTCTAGTCACTGGTATTGCTTATAAAAATCTGAGAGCAATCTTATACTCGCATCTTTTAGAAGGCAATTAGTCGCTTTGTTATGGTTTATTATTTATTGATTATTGATTTACTAACCATACATGTAATGAATTAATTGAAGTGTTGTGCCTGCATCTATCAGACTTATTTCACTTTTTCACACACAAATTTTTGGCGCCCACCATGGGGAAGAAGACTACATTTTTTTCGGCCTCCAAGATTGACTTTTTATTTTTGTTATTTTTCAGATTTTTGATTTTTCCGATTTTCATCTGTACAGTCTCTCCGTAATATCGTACAACATTTCTCATAGGTGAAAATGACAAACTGCAAGTGTCGTACGAACTGGAATCCTGTATCGTATGATCTAGTAAATATTGTCGTATGATTCTATATTTTTCCTGGTTAAAAAGAGAAAAAAAAAGAAAATTTTATGACTCTGGTTTTCTGTTCAAATTGATTATACTGACGACTGACACTGGTTGTTTATCTGTCTATCTTAGAATTTTTCACAGACTAATTAGTTTTTGTAGAACGCTTGTCGCACAAAGACAATATGACTATTGATTCATTATCTTTGCAGGTTGCCTGAGAAGAATCGACCAAACATTGTCTATTCTTTAAATTCATTTTTAGGCACCTAAATTGCTATCTAGTTAAAGAACAAATCTGTATTTCATATTTTACATAAATTCTAAGAGGTAGGAGAGTATGCTCTTATCTTTTTAGACAATTAGAAATCTAGACCCTTGAGGCATTTTCTTTGTTTGAGATTTGTACATCTTTAGCAGGCCTGCCCTCCCGAGGAGCTTAAATACTCTTAAAGACTTTACAAATTGTGTGAGGGGAATGACCTAAGTGGGAATGACTAAATGCCGAGTAATCCAACCCACTATAAAATAAACATGATTTAATGAAAATCAAGTCAATGACAGTGCTCAGGAATAGCTCTCCTCAGTACCTTCAGGTATATTGAACCTTGGTTTTCAAGGCTGGGAGACCTCTTAATTGAGTTTAGACATCGATGCGCTGAATGGACCCCTTACTAGATCTAATTAAAATTAGAAGCTACTCGGTTCACCTCCGAAAGGGGGATAATCTTCGTGCAAGAGAGATAGTAACTCTCCCAAGATACTTGTCATTTCGTGCCCCCATTAGCATTTGGAGTCGGATAATACGACATTGAGAATCCATTGCGTGAGACTCAGTGACCATATTCTAATTAACTATTGGGTGTGTACCTAAGTCTAGAAGCAAATATTTTCTTCTCACCAAATTTCGTAGGGTTTGCATGCTATGATTGGAGTTACTATTCATATTATGTGTTTTCTATGTTTTCATCCCTCAAACTAAAACTAAAATACCAAAAACTGGAGAAAACAAGAAACAACTCAATGATCAAAAACTCTGTCCATGTCAGAACTAGTCTATCCTAAGTTAAAATTCTGTCGAAAACTAGTCTATCCTAGTCAAAAATCAGTCCATCTCAAAACTGGTCATACTCGGTTGTCATTCTCAACTATTGAAAACTCAAAATTTAGTCTTTGTCTTGTGAACAATCATACGAATCTAATCATTTATTGTCCTGCTTTATATTCTATGTCGAGTCTGATTATTTATCATCTAAGCCTTAATATTGTGTCGTACGAATCCTAAAATTCTATCGTCTGATATTGAATCTTGTGTCATACGAGAAAAAATTGCACTGAATAGTCTGTCGTCCTAGACATACCCATCTGTCATACGGTACTAGGCAGCAACTCATATGAAACACTATTGTTGTCATCCAAAAGCTATTGAATTATCGTCCGGCTCATCAAAACCTTCTGTATGAATCTCTGATTTTGTCAAAACAGAATAGTCAAACTTGCCTAAAACAAATCTACAGTGAGCATAATATTGGTTATCATCATCCTAAGAATAAATCGATCAAGACAGTGTACCTCTTCCATTTGTGTTGCACAATTTGGTTGATCAACTTTCAACTAGTTCAAACAACTACTTATCAAACTTAAGTCACTTAGATAACATCTTATACAGGATAGATCCTTCCTAAAACCAGACTGAATCTTAGTCACTATTCTCGAATCAACATAGATAAACGTCTTATACAGGATAGATCTTTCAGAAACCAGACTAAATCTTAGTTTCTTCTCTCAAACAAATATGTTAACCGAACAACTAGCTCTGAATTTGACCTTGACCTCTGCATCACAAACAAATTTAGGTCACACTAATCCATAAAAATGCCTACTCAAACTAGAAGTTCTTGTAAGAAAGATGCTAGAGGCAAAGGGAAACCCTTTTCATATAAATATAATCCATTTTACGAAGAGGATCCCTTGACTGATAAACCTTCATCATCAGAGAGACTAGTTTATGATTAGCCATTATCTCCCACTATACCTAGAACAGAACAAAATGATGAAGAGAACCTCAGTATTCATGAAATCAATAATGATTCCTCATCAAGTGAAGCTAAATATTCTAAACCTCCAGAAAAAGATATCCATAAATGTCAAAAGGATAAAGATTTCTGAAAAATGATGAAGGCTATCATGGCTAGAGAAAGAGAAGACTATTTTCTAGAGCTAGCAAAACAAGGTGCCAAACTTCCTACTGGATATGACGTTTAGACACTTGTTACTAAAAAGGAAGAATCACCTATAATAATGGTCCACAGATAATCACTAGCCTTATGGACTAAGATCACATAACTGAAAAACAAGGATAAGTCTCCAAAACAATATTCTCTGGAGACGATATGCCCATTTCCATTTCACAAAAACCTATACATGCCTCCATTCCCTTCATGAGATGAAATCCCAAAATTTGACAAATATAATGGTACCTCTGATCCTCAAGATCATGTCAAAGAATTTTACATTGCTTGCATGGAGTTCATGCACGATCAAATATATCTCATGCGCCTTTTTCCGAGGAGTTTGGGAGGACAAGCTATGAAATGGTTCTCAAGTCTACCTAAAGGAATAAAAATGTTTGACAAACTAAGCCAACTATTTTTACAACAATACTCATACAACATTCGACATCCTGTGACTATGATCGAGCTTTGGAATACTAAACAAAAAATAGGGGAACTTTTTCTTTCTTTCCTCCAACGTTGGAGAAAGATGTTCTCTAGGTATTCACGACCTATCCTAGATTCTGAGAAAATGGATATATTTGTCAACAACTTGGTCCCAGAATTGAAATATAGTATCCAAATGCAAGTACACCCATCATTTAACAAAATGGTAGATAATGCCATTCGAATGGAAGATGTGCTTATAAAGAAGGGGGATATCTAACCTTGGAAAGAAATACAACCAGGATCTACCTCTAAAGAGAAGAACAAGTATTGGAAGTATGGAAAAGACAACAATGATAATTTTGTTAAGACGGAGTAGTAGACACTGTTAAAACCAACTCAAAGCTCACAATATTGAACTTGGCTAGTGGCACACAAGCACTTAAAGCAGCTAAAACTGCGGCATAAAATCCTCCAAAGAAAGAAAAAGAGTGGCTCAAAGAGAAACCTTGGCTTTCAAAACCTAGACGTGAATTCACTCCTCTGAAAGAATCATATGAATCCGCTTTAAAAACTCTATTGGCAAACCACCTGATAACGTTACCAGATAATTCTAGGCCATATGATCCAAAAGTCAAACCAAAATGGTAGAGAGAAAATGAGTACTGCGACTTCCATTGCAATAAAGGTCATAACACAAACAACTACATGAAGCTCAAGAATGAGATTCAAGATCTCATAGATGCTAGTAAAATTGTTGTTGGGAATCACCCGACCAATGTTGATCACAAAGCATTTAAGGACCCTTTACCTCTTTACAAACAAGGTGAATCATCAAAGACCAAAGGAGGTGCCAAAGTAAATTATACTTATACCAGCAATGATAACATCATCAACATGATTGAGCCTTCCCAACCTAAATATTGAAATGTGATTATAATCAAAGATAAACAAAATGAATCACAATATGCAAGAGCTATGACTCATTCTCAAAAGAAAGTCACTCTCTAAGGAGCTAGTTCTTCGACACTGGCTCAAACAATCTCAAACCTACCAGCCTTGTCAAACAAACAAAAAGAATCAACATTTGTTAAATTTAAAAGGCTAACTTCATCATCATCTTCTGGATATAGCATTGTTGAACAGTTGAAAAAGACAAATGCTCAAATTTCCATATTTGAATTACTAAAAATATCTCTTGCTCACAAAGAAATCTTGGACAATGCCTTGCTCACCACTAATGTTCCAGAAGATTTAGACATTGATCGGTTTCAATCCATGGTGGGTCATCTGACTTCACCACACTATCTGACCTTCTTTGAATAAGATGACAACTTGCTCAATCATCCACATAACTAGCCATTGAACATTGAAGCCATGATCCATAAACATAGAGTCAAACGTGTTTTGATAGATGGAGGCGTGGGGTTGAATATCTATACTTACAGTCTGCTTACACAACTAGGATTTTCTGAAATGTCATTGATCCGGTCAAGAAAATAACAATTAAAGCCTATGATGAAGAAGAAAGGACCTCTAAAGGTTTGGTATCATTACCAATTAGGGTCAGACATATAGAAAGAGATGTCCTTTCCAGGTACATGATCTTACTTTGCCATATAATATCTTACTGGGCAGGTTGTGGATTCATGAAATGAAGGCAATTCCATCAACATACCATCAATGCTTAAAATTTCCTTATAACGGAGTTGAGGTTAGTATTCCTATTGATACAAATGTCCCCTATAATGCATTGAAAAAAGGTGTTGATAACTTTATGCCTCATAATAGAGAAAGCTCTATAAATGAAAGTTCAGAAGCCCTGATGAAAGACTTGGAAAAGAAATTGAAAATTACCAATACTAGCATGGATGGATACAAGATAGAACCAGTACTTTCATTAGTCTATCTTCCTCCAACACCAAAAGAGTTGGGAAAACCATGAGAGGCTATGAAAACATAGACTTCAACTCTGAATATCATATATGATGGTCTTTTTGTACAATCTTCTACTTCCCTGGCAGATGAAATAGAAGAGAATGTTGTTCTAAAATGGCTTTTTAAGGAAGATAGTGAAAACAAAGAAGTACGACATTTTGAGATTTCCTCAACACAATATGGTCTAGGCTACAAAATGATTCAACGCATGGGATATTTAGGTACGGGTCCCTTGGGCAAACATCAAGAGGGTATTATTGAACCAATTCAGCTACAAACAAAATCAACAAATGATAAGGTTGGACTGGGGTACAATCCAAAAAAGACATCAGACCAAAAACATGCTTCTAAATCTAAGTGGCAGAAAAGGATATCGCCTTCAACATTACAGGAAATAAACACTCAACAAACTCAAACAGAGTGTGTAAAAGAAAAAGAGGAACCAACAATCAAGAAAGAGGAAATAGTCAGCACTCAAGCTCCAATGGTGTCAGCTACAACAATAGAAGGAGTTGAGGTCCCAGAGGATATAAGAGATGAAGTAGAAAGAATCGGAGAATTGTTTACACCACTGAAAGTACCAGTCACATACACTGGTAGGCAGCAGGTAGACGATTCAGAGATTGACTCAAATGAGTATGAATGGGGTCCAAACCACCTCTCAGATACATCCACTATAGAAACTTCAGAAGAGTCTAGTAGTATGATAGATGATACTCAAGAGCTGATGTGCTTGAAGCTAGAAAATGAGATACAGGAAATCAGACTAAGAAGACAAGCAGACTATGAACAAGGGCTAGAAGAAGGAAGAATACCAGAAAGTTTTTCATCCATTATATACCCCTCTAATAAAACATAACAAATCAGATATAACACTACATAGGAAGAATTGGAAGCTATAGAAGCAGACCTAGTCATCATTCCAAAGGAAGCTGAATGGAGTAGATGACAGGGAATCACAGAAACATCAAGATCATATCAACAAGTGTGTCAGATACAAATAATAAGTGAGCCAGATCTTGAAGGAACTTGCAGCATGAAAGATGTTGGTGTTGATACCATACATATACTCACTAAATCACTTGAAGAAGACTCAGAAACTTCATTCGATGACTCTGATGACTCTAACAACAGTCCTATTCTTGACAATATCTATTCAACATCCAACTCTGAATCATCTGATGGAAATGATGAAAATTTGTCTATTGATCTTATTGTTGTCCAACCATTATATGAAGTCCAGTCTAGCGTAGAGAACGATGCTACAAGTATGTCTATTGGATCAGGTCAACTAAATATTAATGTGCACTTTAATAATCATATTCTGACTTTTCCTGGTCTCCAAACATTTACGCAAGGTATCCTTCTGGAACTTGACTTTTCAATCCGTAGTTGTGATGACAATATCGTGATCTCCCTCAAACCTGTCCAAATTTATCCTTAGTACATCCAGAACTAATTGAATGTACTTTTCAAGACGATCCCATGAATATACCTACTTTTGTCAATGAATACCCACTAGCCTATTACCTAAACATAGTTGAACCCATGTACTCTTCCACCAGTGAACAAAGTGAAAACATGACTGAAACAGATATCAAGTATCTTAGTTGCAAAAATAAGAAAAATAAAAATAAAAGATCTCATGGTGAAAACCACATTGTGGTGGTATCAGAATCTAAAAAAGAGAAAATAAAGGGCGTACCTAAAGGTGAAAACCTCTCTGAGGTACCTAAGGGTGAGATACTTAATATAATGCCAAGTCACTTCCAGGAAAGGTCTTCTATATTGATTGAGCCAACTCAACCAGTGAATATTGGGAGTCAAGAGACACCATAGATCATTCATGTAGCTCAATCACTATCAGCAGAAGAATTGAAACATTTCACTCCTCTTTTCAAAAAAGAAGATCAGTGTTGCATGGACATACTTTGATATGCCAGGCTTGGATCTTGATCTTATCATGCATCATCTTTCTATCACACCAAGAGTTAAATCAGTCAAGCAAAAAATTCGTAAGATACACCTTCACGTTGCACTACTAGTCAAAGCTGAGTAAGAAAAACTGCTAAAAGTTGGATTTATTAGAGCTATAGACTATGTGGAATGGATTTCAAAGATAGTACCTGTGTCAAAGGCATACAAAGCTATTAGGTTTTTGCACAGACTTTAGATATCTCAACAAAGCTTGTTTAAAGGATGAATTTCCATTACCAAACATTGATATGATAGTCGATATGACTGTTGGGTATGAGATGTACTCACTAATGGATGGATTCTCTTGCTATAATCAAATCAAAATAGCCCCTGGAGATCAAGAAAAGACAACTTTCACCTGTGCATGCAGAACCTTTTGCTGGAATGTCATGCCATTTGGGCTGAAGAATGTAGGAACAACTTACCAAAGAGCGGTAACTGCTATCTTTCATGACATGATGCATAAGAATATGGAAGATTATGTTGATGACACTTTAGTAAAGACTATGAGGAGATCCACAAATATTCAAGAGCTAGGCCCTATACTAGATAAAATGGAAAAATTCAAACTCTGACTAAATCCAAAAAAGTGTGCATTCGGACTGACATCTGGTAAACTACTTGGCTACATCAGTCAAATGAGAAGTTTACAACGTCTCCAATAAATCAGATGCTTCATTTTTTAGCTGGCAAACAAAGCTCAACCTTTCACAAAAGCATTAAGGAAAGGAGTAATATACTACTAGGATCAAGAATGTGAACAACACCTTCAGCAAATCAAAGAGTACTTGTCCAATCCACCAATACTGATGCCACCAATTCAGGGAAAACCATTGATCTTATACATATCAACCACTGATTCATCATTAGGGGCACTTTTGGCAAAATAGGATGAAAATAAAAAGAGAGAGCTATATATTACATCAACAGAACATTGGTGTCTTATGAAATGAACTACACTATAATACAAAAAGAATGCTTGCCACTAGTATTTGCATCACAAAAATTAAGACACTACATGTTGGCGCATTCCATCAAGCTGGTAGCTAAGATTGATCTACTCAAGTATCTTCTCAACAAAGCAACACTCACCAGAAGATTGGCAAAATGGGTCATGGTACTTACAGAGTTTGATATTGAATATGTGGAATGCAAAGCCATCAAAAAATAGGTAATTGCAGATCAACTCGTTGAAGCTCGATTTGAAGACACTCAACTGCTACATATAGAGTTTCTAGATGAGTCAATAATGCACCTTACTCAATAATCCTAGAAGATGTTCTTTGATGGATCTTTCACCCAAAATGGTTGTAGTGCTGGAATACTATTTACCACTCCTAAAAAATATTCAATCTCGAAGGCTTACAAGATTCTATTCCCTTGCACAAACAATATTACAGAGTATGAAGCTTTGGTAAACGGGATCAAACTAGCTATTGAATGGAAGGTTCTCGAGCTACATATCTATGGAGATTCTAAACTAATTATCAATCAAATCAATGACACATATCAGACTCAAGATGAGAAATTGATGCCGCATAAGAGAATGGTTGATGATCTCAAGAAGTATTTTACTTTTGTATCATTCTAGCAGATTCCCAGATCAACAAACAGAGCAGCAGATGCTATGGCCACCTTGGCATCTATACCTGAGTTATAGGAATCTAATTTTTTCTTTGAATTACTCATGGAAGAGTTACATTACCCTTCCTATGATTTTCCTGAGTCCCAGATAGTCTATTCTAGTATTGGACATGACTCATCTCAATATAACCTCATTTACTCTTATCTATGTGACCAAATTATTCTAGAATATCTTACCTGTAATGAGAAAGGGAACTTAACTCAAAATGCTTCATGGTATGTCATCATTGCTGATGATTTGTTTAGGCAAAGTTTGGATGGTACATTGCTTAGGTGTCTAGAAACTGAAGACTCTAAACATGCATTATTAGAAGTCCATGAAGGTATTTGTGGATCTCATTCGAATGGTCTTACTTTAGCTCAGAAACTACTAAGGGTTGGTTACTACTGGGAAAACATGGAGAAGGACGCTATAAAGTTTTCTAAAACTTGTGAAAAATGTCAAATACATGGAAATTTCATACATGCTTCAACAAGGGATCTCATACCCTTCATTACACATTGGCCTTTTTAGCAATGGGCCTTTGATCTCATTGGTTAGATCTTTCCTACATCATCTAACAGACATAAATTTATCATAACTACCACTGAGTATTTCACTAAGTGGGTAGAAGTGTTTTCTCTCATCAAAAGCAACCGGTAAACAAGTAGCTCTATTTATTCTAAACCATATCATTTGCAGGTATGGGATACCTATGTCCATCGTGACTGGCAATGGAGGACAATTCAAGAATAAAGATCTAGATGAGCTCTTTGAGAAATTCAAAATTAAACCACACTGGTCATTTGTATATTACCCTCAAGGTAATGGACAAGCTGAGGCATCTAACAAAAACCTGTTGACTACCTTACATAGAACTGTAAACAAATCTGGGAAGGATTGGCATCTGCAGCTCAATCCTGCATTATGGGCTTACAGAACAAGTATCAGAACACCCACTAGGGCTACACCTTTCTCTTTGGTGTATGGGTCCAAAGAAGTATTACTTATTGAAGTAGAAATACCATCTCTAAGAGTTTCTTTGCAAGGTCTTGTTACTGATGAAGACTATAGGATATCTAGATTGCAAGAACTCGAATTGCTGGATGAACGTTGGCAAGTGGCATTTGATCATCTCAGATTGTATCAAAAGAGAATGTCCAGAGGATATAACAAGAAGGTTCGACAAAGAGAATTTCAGGTTGGTGACCTAGTTAAGAGAGAAAATCCTAAAAATTAATAGTTTCGAGACAACAAAGGAAAGTTTGAACCCAACTGGCTGGGTCCCTACATCGTTACTATAGTATTTGGCTCTAGTACCTATCAGCTCTCAACATCAGAAGGATAACAACTCTGTGAACTGATTAACACCATCCTTTTGAAGAAATTCTTCACTTAGCATTCTCTACTCCAGCAATCTGTACAGTTGAGAAATATCCTGAAAAAAACTCATAAAAATCATAAAATGTCCTTAAAAAAACATAAAAATCATAAAACATCTTGAAAAATAAAAATAAAAAAATGCCTGTGAAAACCTGGTAAACAGGCACCTTGGTTAAAAAAAAATGATGAATCTCTGCCAAGTAGGTGAAAAACCTGGCAAACAGGCGCCTCTTGTACTCAACGCTCCATCTATCAATGCAACGTTGACATTTACCCCTTTCATGCATCTTTATTATCGCTTGTACATATATTTCAGTCACTTTTGTGACATCCTGGTTCGTTGGAACCCTCATGGCTTGAAATTGATCAATGTCCTAGTCTTAGGTTAATCGACAAAGCACATTATATGTCCTAAGTAGTATCAACCAAGTCATCTTTCCATCAGTGAAACTTGGTCGTCCACTCTGAGTCAGTCACCTATCTCCTAACTACCAAAGAGTTTTATCACTGAGTACACAAGCAAAACAACAAAATTGAAAACAATCACTAAACAGTTTGAGCTATGAATGAAAATTTTCTTTGTATGTTGTCTTTTATATTGATTTTTGATTATTATCCCTTTGAGTAACTCGAGGAACTCTATCTTGACTAAGAGGAGAAAGGATTGGGGCATAATATTTTCTTTGTTTTCTGCTTGTAGGAATGATTCTGACAAATTAGAAACATCTAATAAGTTGGGTGTCTGTGATAAGAGCCTTCACATCAAGGTGAAATGGCCACACATATCTCGACTCCACTTATTTGTATGCTACATGGAGGTTCCCATCATTTCTTTGTCTATTTTGAGCGAAATTCTTTATCATGCAATCCGGGTCCTTGCGTAATCTGTCCAAGGATATCAATGAAAAAAGGGTCATTGTGGACAAGATAATTAATATTGCACATGAAAAGAAAGGAACTCTAATCTTCATGTTATGTTTGTTATGCTTAGTGATGAAACTTAACCATTTTAAATCTAGTGACTAGGTTTAGGTTGCATCTCATTTTGCATTTCATTCTACATTTTTAGAATTTAGAGTGATTTCAGTATGGTAATAAAGATATCTTTATATTCTGAATGAGAGTTGGATGCATCATCATTTCTTAGCTAAGTGGTCTCTTTTTCATCATTTCTTGGATTGAGTACTTGTGTACTGAGATGTTAGCTGCATACATAAGCATCTTATATAGATTCATACATTTCATTATTACTCATTTTCATCATTTATTTGCATATGACAAGAAACAAAAACAAACATTCATATTCATCTGCACTACATACATCCATGCTAAATAAGAAATGTATACATATAGAATAAAGCATATAGAAAAACATCTCAAAAATGAATCAACACAAGTACAATGAAGTCAAATCAGATCTCATACACACATATATATATATATATATATATAAAGTCTCAGAGTACAAAATGATGTCAATTGACATGTACAAACTCCCATCAGAGCAAGAATCGTATAGGCTACAAAAAATGGGTGTGTCTAAAAAAAATCTCAAAGCTACAAAAAAAATATCTAGCTCTCAGCCTCTCCCTCCTCACCTGGTGGAGGAGGTGGAGCCTACTAACCAGGATCCTGATGAGGTTCTCGTGCTCCCTCTAATTGTGCCATGTACTACAAGTAGGGTACAACATGTTGCGCTACTGGAACAACTATGCTATAAGCCACAACATAATAAGTCGCTTGACTTGTCTGATGGAGAACCTCCTACTGAAGAGTGTCTCGCTCTACCCTCATCGCTACAACCTGATGATAGTGCTCTTCCCTCATCATTGTGACCTGATGATCACACTTTGCTCTGAGCTCTATAAGCTAACAATATCGCTCAGCCCTAAGCTATGCTAGCTGTCAGTCTCACTCTGCCAGTTGAGTCTATGCCATTGTCAGCTATGACTACAAACTCGCTAGGCATGCTCTCATTGACTGCGTTGCGTCGACCCCCTGCTCTCTCGCAGGCTCTCCACCCCCATCTCCTCCCCCATCTCCTCCACCATCTCCACCTCCAACTCCACCCTACTCCTCCGATCTCTGCCTCACCTATCTCAGAGCTACTCGCTCCTCCTCACCTCTACCCTCAGGAACCCTCACTCTCCTCATTCTCACACCCACTGCCCCAAGGGATCCACCCTCACCCCTCTATTGTCTACCTCTAGCTAGAAAGTTGTTGCTGCTAGCACCAGGATTGCCACCTATCCACCTCAGAGCCTCAACTCTCTATCCCTATCTCTGTGCGGGCGCATCATCCTCAATCTCCTCAATACGAGGTGCCTGCTCTACTAGATCAGTGAATCTAGGGAAAGGGTGCTGATGGAGCCAATCCCTGTACTAGGGCAATACCCCCACATCTGCAATGTCATCCATGTAATCCCACCAGAGTCACTGTAATCCAGTCAACTCCTGCATACCCAAGGCATAAGATAACCTTGATGCCCATCCCCGCCTCTCCTCATCAACATATCGCACGTATGCAATGAACTCCTATGAGATCCACTGAGGTATACCATACCACCTCATCACTCGAGAAACCACGAATCGCTCAACCACAGTCTATGATCTGCTAATGAGTGGGCATGTAACAAACAGATCTCTCTGAACAATTCTCCAATCATCCCACAGCTCTAAACCCCTGTAAGGTCTCTATATAATGGCTATCAAGTCATCTACCTACCATCTCCAAAAATTTGTCTTACCTAGAAGGGGTTGAGTAATATAGCCTTAATATCTATATACAATAAGTTGACCAGGATCTCTGTCGTCATCTACAATCGGCCTGCATACTAGGAGGTGCTCCCAAGCCCATACCTGTAAGATCAAAACTCCGGTAGCCATGCTCTTCCCCTCCCTATAAACAATCTCATGCATCTCACGATACATGTATGCTAATAAACAAGAGCCCCAGCCTAATATCTTAGGGGTCTCAACAAGCCTCTCGAGCATCCTACCCCATCCATACACAAATCCTTTCTATCCCCTATCCGACATTAAAAAATAGCCGATAAACCCTGCCAAGATGCAAGCAAGTGGAAAATCCTCACTATACCTGCTCATCATCACGTCCCAACTTATGGAACGTGTCAAAATATATGGATCCCTGAAAACATGTCCGATAGCCTGTAATCCAGGAAGTTGTATTGCATCATAATCCACCTTACCCCCAACAAAAGGGATATGGAGAATCCTGTAAACATCCTCGGGAGTGATGGTCATCCCCCCAACTAGCAAATGGAACGTGTTATGCTCTGAGTGAAATCTCTTAACTAACACCATGAGCATACCGTGATTCACACAGATATCAAGTAAATCAAGAAGGTGGGTCAATCCGCACAAATCAATATGTGCCCAATCAACCTCTGACAACTGATGCACTAATGTTATCGTCGGTGGATATACACATCTAAAAAGAACATGAGGCAATCGAACTTGCAAAATCAAACAACAAAGCATCAGGAAATATTTCAAATGAGCTTATAAGAGAAGTAAAACATCACGCAAATCCAACTACGCCAATTACAAAATCAAAATTTCAAGTTTGCACCTTAAAAAATGCTCACTATTTTCCAAATGATAAAACATAGAAGGGCATAAACTCATACGAGTCAAGAATGGGCTTCGTATGACAAAAGACTCCAATACGATACAGGACTATAATTATGATGACAAAAGGGGCTCTTTTGAATATTGTCATACGATACAAGGGTAGCCCTCAAACGATAAAACTAGTAGGATTAAACAATAAAACAAACTTCATCAATTTGTCGTCTGAGACAGGATCCTGTCTCACAAGATAAAATGAGAGGGCCGACTTTAAACGTGCTAAAAAGTGAAAAATTCAACAAAAAAATTCAAAATTGAAACAATAAACAGGCTTAAGATTGATCACTTACTGCTGGCTCATAGTCTCGAGGTCGATTATGCCATCTTTGTCAGTCGAATCGATGCTCACGAGTGGGAACCACCATTTTTCTTCATAGAAGGCTTTTCAAATTTTCAAACTTGGAGGGTTAAAATGAATTGAAAATGACACTTTTACCCCATATATAGCCAAAACCCTAATTTTTCAACTTGCTCCGATGGACATAAAAATTGTACCCTTAGCTAATTTGCCCATTTTGATTCCATTTTCGAGATCAAAATCAAAATACAAGATCATTTTCCTAGTCAATTTCACCATTTGGACCACTTAGCACTTTTTCATCAAAAGCTCATATTTTTTTCAAATTGCGCCCAATTTCTCATGAATCAACACTGAATCTCAATTTCAATTCTACATATCACTTTACGCTCAATTTCTCATCAATCAACGCTGAATCTAAAAAATTCCTCTGAATCATTTGTGCTCAAATCACTTATCATCACCAAAAATTGCCTATAATCATTACCCTTGCTATGTTTCGATTTCTCTCCCGAGGGGGCATACTCATGACCTCATGACCTCGCATGTTCAAAGTCGAGAAAATTTTCAAATCTTCATCAATGTCGAGCAAAAATCTTTTTCAAATAAAGAAAATCAAATCAAATTCTTATTGCTAAGGGGCATCTCAGCTTCATCACTTCACATCAAGTTGAGATCTCTCGATCATTTGAATCGAAACCATCACTAGGGGCATATCGGTTTCATCACTTCAAATCAAGCTAATATTGTCTTCTTCTGAATCAATCTCTTAACGTTAATGGGTTTCATCGCTTTTCATCAAGCTGATTATTCATTTAAACTCAATCAAGAGTTTAAAGAGTATCTTTGATCACACGCTCAATCTAAGCAGATGTTCAGTTTCATCACATCGAATCAAGCTGGACAGTTTATCTTCGCTCATCGTATCTTGATCCATCAAGTTCAAGATCGATTTTATCTTCACTCACTATGTCTAGTTCAATCAAGTTTTAGATCAGTAAGATCCGCTTCTTGATCAATTAAGTTCAAGTTCGGTATCTTTTCTTTCTATCTTTCCTAGTTCAATCAAGTTCGGGATCGGTATTGCTTTAATAAAACTCTGTTTAGCTTTTTCGCTTCAAATCAAGCTAAATACCTCACTTTTCATCTGGTCCGTGATCAATCAAGTTCAGAACTGGCATCTCCTAGACATCAACTATTCTTTGAACCAATGCACTGCTCGCACATTAATTCAAAGAGAGGCAAATATAATACGTTAAAATTGGTCATCTAAACCATGGCCCCCTAATCTCGACAACATCACCAAGGTCCTAACCAAAGATAATTAAATCAACTTTGAGCGCATTAATTAATTCTTTAATCATCAAATGTCACATGACAAATCAATTACTCAATATTAATTAAATATTTATTTAATTAATTGAATCATTCCAAGAATATCATTTTAATCAATTATCCTATTTAATTTATTAAATATCCAAGCATATTTAATTAGTTAATAAATTTGCTATTTAATCATGCAAAAAAGGAATTAATTTATTACAAAAGAGGAATTAATTATAGAGCAAGAGTTGAATTGAAAATAAAAGAATTGAATTGAGAGAGAAATAATATCTCATCTTTATCTAAATTTAGAACTTGAAATTAGAAAAGTAATTAATTGAATTATTAATCAAAAATTGGAACTCAAAACTTTTCAAAAAAAGAGTTCATTTGGATTAAAAGACCCTTTTCTTGAATAAATCAAAGAATTACCTATTTTTATCACAAGTGCATGGAATTAACTAAATCTTATTTCTAATGCAACTTGAACTTCCTATCTAAATGCATTTCAATTAAACTATAATTGGAATGTATCTTAAGTTTAACTAAATCTGATTTCTCAATTATTTTCAATTAATCCTAAATTGAGCTTTTTCATTGTCTCTCTTGTAATTCTCTATAAATTCAGCGTTTAGCTCTCATTCAAACCACCCCATATATTTTTGAGAATGCACTTGAAGATTATTATTATGCTGATTTTGCTTTGGAGTCATTGAAGATATTGTGTTTTTTTTAGATTTATTGCATCTTAGTTTAGTTTATCCATTATTGCTTGAATCCATATTGCTTGAATCACTATTGCTTGAATTATTCATCCGTCTTGCATCCGTTTTGCTTGTTTATCATGCTCATATAGATTAAATCCTTTGCCTTGGTGTAGTCTAGTCACTAGTATTGCTTATAAAAAGCTGAGAGCAATCTTATACTCGCATCTTTTAGAAGGCAATTAGTCACTTTGTTATGGTTTATTATTTATTGATTATTGATTTACTAACCATACATGTAATGAATTAATTGAAGTGTTGTGCCTGCATCTATCAGACTTATTTCACTTTTTCACACACAAATTTTTGGCGCCCACCATGGGGAAGAAGACTACATTTTTTTCGGCCTCCAAGACTGACTTTTTATTTTTGTTATTTTTCAGATTTTTGACTTTTCGGATTTTCATCTCTACAGTCTCTGCGTAATATCATACAACATTTCTCATAGGCCAAAATGACATACTACAAGTGTCGTACGAACTGGAATCCTGTATCGTACAATCTAGTAAATATTGTCATATGATTCTATATTTTTCCTGGTTAAAAAGAGAAAAAAAAAAGCAAATTTTATGACTCTGGTTTTCTGTTCAAATTGATTATACTGATGACTGACACTAGTTGTTTATCTATCTATCTTAGAATTTTTCACAGCCTAATTAGTTTTTGCAGAATGCTTGTCGCACAAAGACAATATGACTATTGACTCATTATCTTTGCAGGTTGCCTGAGAAGAATCGACCAAACATTGTGTATTCTTTAAATTCATTTTTAGGCACCTAAATTGCTATCTAGTTAAAGAAAAAATCTATATTTCATATTTTACGTAAATTCTGAGAGGTAGGAGAGTATGCTCTTATCTTTTTGGACAATTAGAAATCCAGACCCTTGAGGCATTTTCTTTGTTTGAGATTTGTACATCTTTAGCAGGCCTGCCCTCCCGAGGAGCTTAAATACTCTTAAAGTCGTTACGACTGGTGTGAGGGGAATGACCTAAGTGGGAATGACTAAATGCCAAGTAATCCAACCCACTATAAAATAAACATGATTTAATGAAAATCAAGTCAATGACAGTGCTCAGGAATAGCTCTCCTCAGTACCTTCAGGTATATTGAACCTTGGTTTTCAAGGCTGGGAGACCTCTTAATTGAGTTTATACATCGACGTGTCGAACGGACCCCTTACTAGATCTAATAAAAATTAGAAGCTACTCGGTTCACCTCCGAAAGGGGGATAATCTTTGTGCAAGAGAGATAGTAACTCTCCCAAGATACTTGTCATTTCGTGCCCCCATTAGCATTTGGAGTCGGATAATACGACATTGAGAATCCATTGCGTGAGACTCAGTGACCATATTCTGATTAGCTATTGGGTGTGTACCTAAGTCTAGAAGCAAATATTTTCTTCTCACCAAATTTCGTAGGGTTTGCATGCTATGATTGGAGTTACTATTCATATTACGTGTTTTCTGTGTTTTCATCCCTCAAACTAAAACTAAAATACCAAAAACTGGAGAAAACAAGAAACAACTCAATGATCAAAAACTCTGTCCATGTCAGAACTAGTCTATCCTAAGTCAAAATTCTGTCGAAAACTAGTCTATCCTAGTCAAAAATCAGTCCATCTCAAAACTGGTCATACTCGGTTGTCATACTCAACTATTGAAAACTCAAAATTTAGTCTTTGTCTTGTGAACAATCATACGAATCTGATCATTTATTGTCCTGCTTTATATTCTGTGTCGAGTCTGATTATTTATCATCTAAGCCTCAATATTGTGTCATACGAATCCTAAAACTCTATCGTCTGATACTGAATCTTGTGTCGTACGAGAAAAAATTGCACTAAATAGTCTATCATCCTAGACATACCCATCTATCATACGGTACTATGCAGCAACTCGTATGAAACATTATTGTTGTCATCCAGAAGCTATTGAATTATCATCCGGCTCATTAAAACCTGTTGTACGAATCTCTGATTTTGTCAGAACAGAATAGTCAAACTTGCCTAAAACAAATCTACAGTGAGCATAATACTGGTTATCATCATCCTAAGAATAAATAGATCAAGACAATGTACCTCTTCCATTTGTGTTGCACGATTTGGTCAATCATCTTTCAACTAGTTCAAACAACTACTTATCAAACTTAAGTCACTTAGATAACGTCTTATACAGGATAGATCCTTCCTGAAACCAGACTAAATCTTAGTCACTCTTCTCGAATCAACTTAGATAAATGTCTTATACAGGATAGATCTTTCAGAAACCAGAATAAATCTTAGTTTCTTCTCTCAAACAAATACATTAACCGAACAACTAGCTCTGAATTTGACCTTGACCTCTGCATCACAAACAAATTTAGGTCACACTAATCCATAAAAATGCCTACTCAAACTAGAAGTTCTTGTAAGAAAGATGCCAGAGGCAAAGGGAAACCCTTTTCATATAAATATAATCCATTTTATGAAGAGGATCCCTTGACTGATAAACCTTCATCATCAAAGAGACCAGTTTATGATTAGCAATTATCTCCCACTATACCTAGAACAGAACAAAATGATGAAGACAACCTCAGTATTCATGAAATCAATAATGATTCCTCATCAAGTGAAGCTAAATATTCTAAACCTCCAGAAAAAGATATCCATAAATGTCAAAAGGATAAAGATTTCTGAAAAATGATGATGGCTATCATGGCTAGAGAAAAAGAAAACCACTTTCTAGAGCTAGCAAAACAAGGTGCCAAACTTCCTACTAGATATAAAGTTTAGACACTTGTTACTAAAAAGGAAGAATCACCTATAATAATGGTCCATAGATAATTACTAGCCTTATGGACTGAGATCACATAACTAAAAAACAAGGATAAGTCTCCAAAACAATATTCTCTGGAGACGATATGCCCATTTCCGTTTGACAAAAACCTATACATGCCTCCATTCCCTTCATGAGATGAGATCCCAAAATTTGACAAATATGATTGTACCTTAGATCCTCACGATCATGTCAGAGAATTTTATATTGCTTGCATGGAGTTCATGCACGATCAAATATATCTCATGCGCCTTTTTCCGAGGAGTTTGGGAGGACAAGCTATGAAATGGTTCTCAAGTCTACCTAAAGGAATAAAAATGTTTGATGAACTAAGCCAACTATTTTTACAACAATACTCATACAACATTTGACATCCTGTGACTATGATCGAGCTTTGGAATACTAAACAAAAAATAGGGGAACCTTTTCTTAATTTCCTCCAATGTCGGAGAAAGATGTTCTCTAGGTATTCATGACCTATCCTAGATTCTAAGAAAATGGATATATTTGTCAACAACTTGGTCCCAGAATTGAAATATAGTATCCAAATGCAAGTACACCCATCATTTAACAAAACGGTAGATAATGCTATTTGAATGGAAGATGTGCTTATAAAGAAGGGGGATATCTCACCTTGGAAAGAAATACAACCAGGATCTACCTCTAAAGAGAAGAACAAGTATTGGAAGTATGGAAAAGACAACAATGAGAATTTTGTTAATGACGGAGTAGTAGACACTGTTAAAACCAACTCAAAGCTCACAATATTCAACTTGGCTAGTCGCACACAAGCACTCAAAGTAGCTGAAACTGCGGCATAAAATCCTCCAAAGAAAGCAAAAGAGTGGTTCAAAGAGAAACCTTGGCTTTCGAAACCTAGACATGAATTCACTCCTCTGAAAGAATCATACGAATCCGCTTTAAAAATTCTATTGGCAAACCACCTAATAATGTTACCAGATAATTCCAGGCCATATGATCTAGAAGTCAAACCAAAATGGTAGAGAGAAAATGAGTACTGCGAATTCCATTGGAATAAAGGTCATAACACAAACAACTACATGAAGCTCAAGAATGAGATTCAAGATCTCATAGACACTAGTAAAATTGTTGTCGGGAATCACCTGACCAATGTTAATCACAAAGCATTTAAGGACCCTTTACGTCTTTACAAACAAGGTGAATCATCAAAGACCAAAGGAGGTGCCAAAGTAAATTATACTTATACCAGCAATGATAACGTCATCAACATGATTGAGCCTTCCCAACCTAAATATTGCAATGTGATTATAATCCAAGATAAACAAAATGAATCACAAAATGCAAGAGCTATGACTCATTCTCAAAAGAAAGTCACTCTCTAAGGAGCTAGTTCTTCAACATTGGCTCAAACAACCTCAAACCTACCAGCCTTGTCAAACAAACAAAAAGAATCAACATTTGTTAAATTTAAAAGGGTAACTTAATCATCATCTTCTGGATATAGCATTGTTGAATAGTTGAAAAAGACAAATGCTCAAATTTCCATATTTGAATTACTAAAAATCTCTCTTGCTCACAAAGAAATCTTGGACAACGCCTTGCTCACCACTAATGTTCCAGAAGATTTAGACATTGATCAGTTTCAATCCATGGTGGGTCATCTGACTTCACCACACTATCTGACCTTCTTTGAATAAGATGACAACTTGCTCAATCATCCACATAACTAGCCATTGAACATTGAATCCATGATCCATAAACATAGAGTCAAACATGTTTTGATAGATGGAGGCATGGGGTTGAATATCTGTACTTACAGTCTGCTTACACAACTAGGATTTTCTGAAATGTCATTGATCCGGTCAAGAAGATAACAATTAAAGCCTATGATGAAGAAGAAAGGACCTCTAAAGGTTTGGTATCATTACTAATCAGGGTCGGACCTATAGAAAGAGATGTCCTTTCCAAGTACGTGATCTTTCTCTATCATATAATATCTTACTGGGCAGGTTGTGGATTCATGAAATGAAGGCAATTCCATCAACATACCATCAATGCTTAAAATTTCCTTATAACAGAGTTGAGGTTAGTATTCCTGTTGATACAAATGTCCCCTATAATGCATTGAAAAAAGGTGTTGATAACTTTATGCCTCATAATAGAGAAAGCTCTATAAATGAAAGTTCAGAAGCCTTGATGAAAGACTTGGAAAAGAAATTGAAAATTACCAATACTAGCATGGATGGATACAAGATAGAACCAGTACTTTCATTAGTCTATCTTCCTCCAACACCAAAACAGTTGGGAAAACCATGAGAGGCTATGAAAACATAGACTTCAACTCTGAATATCATATATGATGGTCTTTTTGTACAATCTTCTACTTCCCTGGCAGATGAAATAGAAGAGAATGTTGTTCTAAAATGGCTTTTTAAGGAAGATAGTGAAAACAAAGAAGTACGACATTGTGAGATTTCCTCAACACAATATGGTCCAGGATACAAAATGATTCAACGCATGGGATATTTAGGTACGGGTCCCCTGGGCAAACATCAAGAGGGTATTATTGAACCAATTCAGCTACAAACAAAATCAACAAATGATAAGGCTGGACTGCGGTACAATCCAAAAAAGACATCAGACCAAAAACATGCTTCTAAATCTAAGTGGCAGAAAAGGATATCGCCTTCAACATTACAGGAAACAAACACTCAACAAACTCAAGCAGAGTGTGTATAATAAAAAGAGGAACCAACAATCAAGAAAGAGGAAATAGTGAGCACTCAACCTCCAATGGTGTCAGCTACAACAATACAAGGAGTTGAGGTCCCAGAGGATATAAGAGATGAAGTAGAAAGAATCGGAGAATTGTTTACACCACTGAAAGTTCTAGTCACATACACTAGTAGGCAGCAGGTAGACGATTCAGAGACTGACGCAAATGAGTATGAATGGGGTCCAGACCGCCTCTCAGATACATCCACTATAGAAACTTCAGAAGAGTCTAGTAGTATCATAGATGATACTCAAGAGTTGATGCGCTTGAAGCTAGAAAATGAGATATAGGAAATCGGACTAAGAAGACAAGCAGACTATGACCAAGGGCTGGAAGAAGGAAGAATACCAGAACGTTTTTCATCCATTATATACCCCTCTAATAAAACATAACAAATCAGATATAACACTACATAGGAAGAATTGGAAGCTATAGAAGTAGACCTAGTCATCATTCCAAAGGAAGCTGAATGGAGTAGACGATAGGGAATCACAGAAACATCAAGATCATATCAACAAGTGTGTCAGATACAAATGATAAATGAGCCAGATCTTGAAGGAACTTGTAGCATGAAAGATGTTGGTGTTGATACCATACATATACTCACTAAATCACTTGAAGAAGACTCGAAAACTTCATTCGATGACTCTGATTACTCTGACAACAGTCCTATTCTTGAAAATATCTACTCAACATCCAACTCTGAATCATCTGATGTAAATGATGAAAACTTGTCTACTAATCTTATTGTTGTCCAACCATTGTATGAAGTGTAGTCTAGTGTAGAGAACGATGCTACAAGTATGTCTATTGGATCAGGTCAACTAAATATTAATGTGCACTTTAATAATCATATTCTGACTTTTCTTGGTCTCCAGACATTTACGCAAGGTGTCCTTCTGGAACTTGACTTTTCGATCCATAGTTGTGATCACAATATCGTGAACTCCCTCAAACCTGTCCAAATTTATTCTTAGTACATCCAGAACTAATTGAATGTACTTTACAAGACGATCCCATGAATATACCTACTTTTGTCAATGAATACCCACTAGCCTATTACCTAAACATAGTTGAACCCATGTACTCTTCCACCAATGAACAAAGTGAAAACATGACTGAAACAGATATCAGGTATCTAAGTCGCAAAACTAAGAAAAATAAAAATAAAAGATCTGATGGTGAAAACCACATTGTGGCGGTATCAGAATCTAAAAAAGAGAAAATAAAGGATGTACCTAAAGGTGAAAACCTCTCTAAGGTACCTAAAGGTGAAATACTTAATATAATGCCAAGTCACTTCGAGAAAAGGTCTTCTATATTGATTGAGCCAACTTAGCCAGTGAATATTGGGAGTCAAGAGACACCATAGATCATTCATGTAGCTCAATCACTATCAGCAGAAGAATTGAAACATTTCACTCCTCTTTTCAAAAAAGAAGATCAGTTTTGCATGGACATACTCTGATATGCTAGGCCTAGATCCTGATCTTATCATGCATAATCTTTCTATCACACCAGGAGTTAAGTCAGTCAAGCAAAAAATTCGTAAGATGCACCTTCACGTGGCACTACTAATCAAAGCTGAGTTAGAAAAACTGCTAAAAGTTGGATTTATTAGAGCTATAGACTATGTGGAATGGATTTCAAAGATAGTATCTATGTCAAAGGCATACAAATCTATTAGGTTTTGCACAAAATTCAGATATCTCAACAAAGCTTGTTCGAAGGATGAATTTCCATTAACAAACATTGATATGATAGTTGATATGACTGTTGGGTATGAGATGTACTCACTAATGGATGGATTCTCTTTCTATAATCAAATCAAAATAGCCCCTGGAGATCAAGAAAAGACAACTTTCACCTATGCATGGGGAACCTTTTGCTGGAATGTCATGCCATTTGGGCTGAAGAATATAGGAACAACTTACCAAAGAGTGGTAACTACTATCTTTCATGACATGATGCATAAGAATATGGAAGATTATGTTGATTACACTTTAGTAAAGACTATGAGGAGATCCACACATATTCAAGAGCTAGGCCCTATACTAGATAAAATGGAAAAATTCAAACTCTGGCTAAATCCAAAAAAGTGTGCATTCGGAGTGACATCTAGTGAACTACTTTGCTACATTAGTCAAATGAGAAGTTTACAACAACGTCTCCAATAAATCAGATGCTTCATTTTTTAGCTGGCAAACAAAGCTTAAGCTTTCACAAAAGCATTAAGGAAAGGAGTAATATACAACTGGGATCAAGAATGTGAACAACACCTTCAACAGATCAAAAAGTACTTGTCCAATCCACCAATATTGATGCCACCAATTCAGGGAAAACCAGTGATGTTATACATATCAACCACTGATTCATCATTAGGGGCACTTCTGGCACAATAGGATGAAAATAAAAAAGAGAGAGCTATATATTACATCAAAAGAACATTGGTGTCTTATGAAATGAACTACACTATAATACAAAAAGAATGCTTGCCATTAGTATTTGCACCACAAAAATTGAGACACTACATGTTGGCACATTCCATCAAGCTGGTAGCTAAGATTGATCCGCTCAAGTATCTTCTCAACAAAGCAACATTCACCAGAAGATTGGCAAAATGGGTCATGGTACTTACAGAGTTTGATATTGAATATGTGGAATGCAAAGCCATCAAAGGATAGGTAATTGTAGATCAACTCACTGAAGCTCCACTTGAAGACACTCAATTGCTGCATATAGAGTTTCCAGATGAGTCAATAATGCACCTTACTCAATAATCCTGGAAGATGTTCTTTGATGGATCTTTCACCCAAAATGGTTCTGGTGTTGGAATACTATTTATCACTCCTCAGAAATATTCAATCCCGAAGGCTTACAAGATTCTATTCTCTTGCACAAACAATATTACAGAGTATGAAGCTTTGGTAAATGAGATCAAACTAGCTATTGAATGGAAGGTTTTGGAGCTACATATCTATGGAGATTCTAAACTAATTATCAATCAAATCAATGACACATATCAGACTCAAGATGAGAAATCGATGCCGCATAAGAGAATGGTTGATGATCTCAAGAAGTATTTTACTTTTGTATCATTCTAGCAGATTCCTAGATCAGCAAATAGAGCAGCAGATGCTATGGCCACCTTGGCATCTATACCTGAGTTATACGAATCTAATTTTTGCTTTGAATTACTGGTCGAAGAGTTACATTACCCTTCCTATGATTTTCCCAAGTCCCAGATAGTCTATTATATTATTGGACATGACTCATCTTGATATAACCTCATTTACTCTTATCTACATGACCAAATTATTCTAGAAAATCTTACCCGTAATGAGAAATGGAACTTAACTCAAAATGCTTCATGGTATGTCATCATTGCTGATGATTTGTTTAGGCAAAGTTTGGATGGTACATTGCTTAGGTGTCTAGAAACTGAAGAGTCTAAACATGCATTATCAGAAGTCCATGAAGGTATTTGTGGATCTCATTCGAATGGTCTTACTTTAGCTCAGAAACTACTAAGGGTTGGTTACTACTGGACAAACATGGAGAAGGACGCTATAAAGTTTTCTAAAACTTGTGAAAAATGTCAGCTACATGAAAATATCATACATGCTTCAGCAAGGGATCTCATACCCTTCATCACACATTGGCCGTTTTAGCAATGGGCCTTTGATCTCATTGGTTAGATCTTTCCTATGCCATCTAACAGACGTAAATTTATCATAACTACCACTGAGTATTTCACTAAGTGGGTAGAAGTGGTTTCTCTCATCAAAGCAACCGGTAAACAAGTAGCTCTGTTCATTCTAAACCATATCATTTGTAGGTATGGGATTCCTTTATCCATCGTGACTGACAATGGAGGACAATTCAAGAATAAAGATCTATACGAGCTCTATGAGAAATTCAATATTAAACCACACTGGTCATCTATATATTACCCTCAAGGTAATGGACAAGCTAAGGCATCTAACAAAAACGTGTTGACTACCTTACATAGAACTGTAAACAAATCTGGGAAGGATTGGCATCTGCAGCTCAATCCTGCATTATGGGCTTACAGAACAAGTATCAGAACACCCACTGGGGCTACACCTTTCTCTTTGGTGTATGGGTCCAAAGAAGTATTACTTATTGAAGTAGAAATACCATCTCTAAGAGTTTCTTTGCAAGGTCTTGTTACTGATGAAGACTATAGGATATCTAGATTGCAAGAACTCGAATTGCTGGATGAATGTCGGCAAGTGGCATTTGATCATCTTAGAGTGTATCAAAAGAGAATGTCCAGAGGATATAACAAGAAGGTTCGACAAAGAGAATTTCAGGTTGGTGACCTAGTTCTGAGAGAAAATCCTAAAAATTAACAGTTTCGAGACAACAAAGGGAAGTTTGAACCCAACTGGTTGGGTCCCTACATCGTTACTATATTATTTGGCTCTGGTACCTATCAGCTCTCAACATCGGAAGGAGAACAACTCTGTGAACCGATTAACACCATCCATTTGAAGAAATTCTTCACTTAGCATTCTCTGCTCTAGCAATCTGTACAGCTGAAAAATATCCAGAAAAAAACTCATAAAAATCATAAAATGTCCTAAAAAAAACATAAAAATCATAAAACGTCTTGAAAAATAAAAATAAAAAAATGCCCTGGTGAAAACCTGGTAAGCAGGCACCTTGGTTAAAAAAAAATTACAAATCTCTGCCAAGTAGGTGAAAAACCTAGCAAGCAGGCACTTCTTGTACTCAATGCTCCATCTATCAATGCAACGTTGACATTTCCCCCTTTCATGCATCTTTATTATCGCTTGTACATATATTTCAGTCACTTTTGTGACATCTTGGTTCGTTGGAACCCTCATGGCTTGAAATTGATCAATGTCCTAGTCTTAGGTTAATCGACAGAGCACATTATATGTCCTAAGTAGTATCAATCAAGTCATCTTTTCGTCAGTGAAACTTGGTTGTCCACTCTGAGTCAGTCACCTATCTCCTAACTACCAAAGAGTTTTATCACTGAGTACACAAGCAAAACAACAAAATTGAAAACAATCACTAAACAGTTTGAGCTATGAATGAAAATTTTCTTTGTATGTTGTCTTTTATATTGATTTTCGATTATTATCCCTTTGAGTAACTCGAGGAACTCTATCTTGACTAAGAGGAGCAAGGATTGGGAGCATAATATTTTCTTTGTTTTCTGCTTGTAGGAATGATTTTGATGATCTAGAAACATCTAATAAGCTGGGTGTCTATGATAAGAGCCTTCACATCAAGCTGAAATGGCCTTCACATCTTTGATTGAGTACTTGTGTATTGAGATGTTAGCTGCATACATAAGCATCTTATACAAATTTATACATTTCATTATTACTCATTTTCATCATTTATTTGCATATAAAAAGAAACAAAAACAAACATTCATATTCATCTGCACTACATACATCAATGCTAAATAAGAAATGTATACATATAGAATAAAGCATATAGAAAAACACCTCAAAAATGAATCAACACAAGTACAATGAAGTCAAATCAGATCTCGTATATATATATATATATATATATATATATATATATATATATATATATATATATAAAGTCTCAGAGTACAAAATGATGTCAACTAACATCTACAAACTCCCATCGGAGCAAGAATCGTATAGGCTACAAAAAATGGGTGTGTCTACAAAAAATATCAAAGCTACAAAAAGAATATCTAGCTCTTAGCCTCTCCCTCATCGCCTGGTGGAGGAGGTGGAGCCTACTGACCAGGATCTTGATGAGGTGCTCGTGCTCCCTCTGATTGTGCCATGTATTATAAGTATGGTACAACATGTTGCGCTACTGGAACAGCTATGCTATAAGCCGCAACATAATAAGTTGCTTGACTTGTCTAATGGAGAACCTCCTGCTGAATAGTGTCTCGCTCTACCCTCATCGCTACAACCTGATGATAGTGCTCTGCCCTCATCGTTGTGACCTAATGATCGCACTTTTCTCTGAGCTCTATAAGCTAACAATATCACTCAGCCCTAAGCTCTGCTAGCTGTCGGTCTCACTCTGCTAGCTGAGTCTATGCCATTGTCAGTTGTGACTACAAACTCACTAGGCATGCTCTCATCGACTGCGTTGCATCAACCCCCTGCTCTCTCGCAAGCTCTCCACCCCCATCTCCTCCCCCATCTCCTCCACCATCTCCACCTCTGACTCCACCCTGCTCCTCCCATCTCTCCCTCACCTGTCTCAGAGCTACTCACTCCTCCTCACCTCTACCCTCAGGAACCCTTACTCTCCTCATTCTCACACCCACAGCCCCAAGGGATCCACCCTCACCCCTCTATTGTCTACCTCGAGCTAGAAAGTTGTTGCTGCTAGCACTAGGATCACCAGCTATCCACCTCAGAGCCTCAACTCTCTATCGCTATCTCTGTGCGGGCACATCATCCTCAATCTCCTCAATACGAGGTGCCTACTCTACTAGATCAGTGAATCTAGGGAAAGGGTGTTGATCGAGCCAATCCCTATACTGGGGCAATACCCCCACATCTGCAATGTCCTCCATGTAATCCCACTAGAGTCACTGTAATCCAGTCAACTCCTGCATACCCAAGGCATAAGATAACCTCGGTGCCCATCCCCGCCTCTCCTCATCAACATATCACGTGTATGCAATGAACTCCTATGAGATCCCCTGAGGTATACCATACTGCCTCATCACTCAAGAAACCACAAATCGCTCAACCACAGTCTATGATCTACCAATGAGTGGGCGAGTAACAAATAGATCTCTCTGAACAATCCTCCAATCATCCCATGACTCTAAACCCTTGTAAGGTCTCTATATAATGGCTATCAAGTCATCTAGCTACCATCTCCAAAAATCTGTCTTGCCCAGATGGGGTTGAGTAATATAGCCTAAATATCTATATATAATAGGCTGACTAGGATCTTTGTCGTCATCTACAATCGGCCTGCATACTGGGAGGTGCTCCCAAGCCCATACCTGTAAGATCAAAACTCCGACAGCCATGCTCTTCCCCTCCCTATAAACAATCTCATGCATCTCACGATACATGTATGCTAATAAACAAGAGCCCCAGCCTAATACCTTAGGGGTCTCAACAAGCCTCTCGAGCATCCTACCCCATCCATACAAAAATCCTTGCTATCCCCTATCCGACATAAAAGAACAGCCGATAAACCCTGCCAAGATGCAAGCAAGTGGAAAATCCTCACTATACCTGCTCATCATCACATCCCAACTGATATAACGTGTCAAAATATATGGATCCCTGAAAACATGTCCGATAGCCTGTAATCCAGGAAGTTGTATTGCATCATAATCCACCTTACCCCCAACAAAAGGGATATGGAGAATCCTGTAAACATCCTCGGGAGTGATGGTCATCCCCCCAACTAGCAAATGGAACGTGTTATGCTCTGAGTGAAATCTGTCAACTAACACCGTGAGCATATCATGATTCACACAGATATCAAGTAAATCAAGAAGGTGGGTCAATCTGCACAAATCAATATGTGCCCAGTCAACCTCTGACAATTGATGCACTAATGTTATCATCGGTGGATATACACATCTGAAAAGAACATGAGGCAATTGAACCTACAAAATCAAACAATGAAGCATCAGGAAATATTTCAAATGAGTTTATAAGAGAAGTAAAACATCACGCAAATCCAACTACGCCAATTGCAAAATCAAAATTTCAAGTTTGCACCTTAAAAAATGCTCACTATTTTCCGAACGATAAAACACAGAAGGGCATAAACTCATACGAGTCAAGAATGGGCTTTGTATGACAAAAGACTCCCATACGATATAGGACTATAATTAGGATGACAAAAGGGGCTCTTTTGAATATTGTCATACGATACAAGGGTAGCCCTCAAACGATAAAACTAGTAGGATTAAACGATAAAACAAAATTCAGCAATTTGTCGTATGAGACAGGATCCTGTCTCACAAGATAAAATGAGAGGGCCGACTTTAAACGTGCTAAAAAGTGAAAAATTCAACAAAAAAATTCAAAATTGAAACAATAAACAGGCTTAAGATTGATCACTTACTGCTGGCTCATAGTCTCGAGGTCAACTATGTCATCTTTGTCGGTCGAATTGATGCTCACGAGTGGGAACCACCATTTTTCTTCATAGAAGGCTTTTCAAATTTTCAAACTTGGAGGGTTAAAATGAATTGAAAATGACACTTTTACCCCATAAATAGCCAAAACCCTAATTTTTCAACTTGCTCCGATGGACATAAAAATTGTACCCTTAGCTAATTTGCCCATTTTGATTCCATTTTCGAGATCAAAATCGAAATACAAGATCATTTTCCTAGTCAATTTCACCATTTGGACCACTTAGCACTTTTTCATCAAAAGCTCATTTTTTTTAATCAAATTGCGCCCAATTTCTCATGAATCAACACTGAATCTCAATTTCAATTCTACATATCACTTTATGCTCAATTTCTCATCAATCAACGTTGAATCTAAAAAAATTCCTCTGAATCATTTGTGCTCAAATCACTTATCATCACCAAAAATTGCCTATAATCATTACCCTTGCTATGTTTCGATTTCTCTCCCAAGGGGGCATACTCATGACCTCATGACCTCATGACCTCGCATGTTCAAAGTCGAGAATATTTTCAAATCTTCATCAAAGTCGAGCAAAAATCTTTTTCAAATAAAGAAAATCAAATCAAATTCTTATTAATAAGGGGCATCTCAGCTTCATCGCTTCACATCAAGTTGAGATCTCTCGATCATTTGAATCGAATCAATCACTAGGGGCATATCGGTTTCATCACTTCATCTGAATCAGTCTCTTAACGTTAATTAGTTTCATCGCTTTTCATATTATTCATTTAAACTCAATCAAGAGTTTAAAGAGTATCTTTGATCACACGCTCAATCTAAGCAGGTGTTCAGTTTCATCACATCGAATCAAGCTGGACAGTTTATCTTCGCTCATCGTATCTTGATCCATCAAGTTCAAGATCGATTTTATCTTCACTCACTATGTCTAGTTCAATCAAGTTTTAGATCAGTAAGATCTGCTTCTTGATCAATTAAGTTCAAGTTTGGTATCTTTTCTTTCTATCGTTCCTAGTTCAATCAAGTTCGGGATCGGTATTGCTTTAATCAAACTTTGTTCAGCTTCTTCGCTTCAAATCAAGCTAAACACCTCACTTTTCATCTGGTCCATGATCAATCAAGTTCAGAACTGGCATCTCCTAGACATCAACTATTCTTTGAACCAACGCATTGCTCGCACATTAGTTCAAAGAGAGGCAAATGTAATACCCTAAAATTGGTCATCTAAACCATGGCCCCCTAATCTCGACAACATCACCAAGGTCCTAACCAAAGACAATTAAATCAACTTTGAGCGCATTAATTAATTCTTTAATCATCAAATGTCACATGACAAATCAATTACTCAATATTAATTAAATATTTATTTAATTAATTGAATCATTCCAAAAATATCATTTTAATCAATTATCCTATTTAATTTATTAAATATCCTAGCATATTTAATTAGTTAATAAAATTGCCATTTAATCATGCAAAAAAGGAATTACTTTATTACAAAAGAGGAATTAATTACAAAGCAAGAGTTGAATTGAAAATAAAAGAATTGAATTGAGAGAGAAATAATATCTCATCTTTTTCTAAATTTAGAACTTGAAATTAGAAAAGTAATTAATTGAACTATTAATCAAAAATTGGAACTCAAAGCTTTTCAGAAAAAGAAGTTCAGTTGCATTAAAAGACCATTTTCTTGAATAAATCAAAGAATTACCTATTTTTATCACAAGTGCATGGAATTAATTAAATCTTATTTCTGATGCAAATTGAACTTCCTATCTAAATGCATTTCAATAAACTATAATTGGAATCTATATCAAGGTTAACTGAACCTGATTTCTCAATTATTTTCTATTAATCCTAAATTGAGCTTTTTCATCTCTCTTGTAATTCTCTATAAATTCAGCCTTCGGCTCTCATTCAAATCACCCCAGAGATTTTTGAGAACACACTTGAAGATTATTATTATGCTGATTTTGCTCTGGAGTCATTGAAGATATTGTGCCTTTTTGAGATTTATTGCATCTTAGTTTAGTTTATCCATTATTGCTTGAATCCATATTGCTTGAATCACTATTGCTTGAATTATTCATCCATCTTGCATCTGTTTTGCTTGTTTATCATGCTCATATAGATTAAATCCTTCATCTTGGTGTAGTCTAGTCACTGGTATTGCTTATAAAAATTTGAGAGCAATCTTATACTCGCATCTTTTAGAAGGCAATTAGTCACTTTGTATTATTTATTGATTATTAATTTACTAACCATACATGTAATAACTTAATTGAAGTGTTGTGCCTGTAGCTATCAGACTTATTTCACTTTTTCACACACACAATCCTAATAATTGGTATCAGATCCTAGTCCTCTACTTTCAAAGGCCTAACAACTTGAAGAAGATTCTAACACCGGTACAGATAGAGAACTTAAGAAAACAATTAGAAGGAGCTCTTGTAGACTATGATGTAGAGAAGTTGAAGAATATCAAAATTGAAGATGATCTGAGGACTGTACAAGAATTCATTCAAGGACTTCAGGAGAATCTTACTATAGCTTGAAATAAAAGAAAAGAACTTCATGAGAAGATGTAGTGTAATAATGATGAAAAGGAAACTCTTAATGAACTTGTGAACAAGTTGAGACAAGAAAACAGTAATTTGAAGAATGAAATGCAAGATATGACTATGAGGTTTTGTAAAGACATTGAAGATAGAAAGAAGAATAAAGATGACTTGACTAGTAGACTCAATGATGTTGGAAACGAAAATCTAAGAATTAGTCATGAAAATGATATGTTGAAGACAGATCTGATTCACATGCAACATGACAAAACTGAAATCATGAGACAAAAGGGAATTCTGTAAAATGAGTTGGCTACTGCAAATCAACACAAAGAGAAATTCAAGAAAAGCTCAGAGGAACTTGATGATACGCTGAAAAAGTCAAAAACCTAATGGAGATACTAATGGACTTGGATTTGAAGTTGGAGAAAGTTTCGGTACTGTGAACAATCATGATCACAGTAAACCGGTAATACAACCTAATGCTTAAAAGTTTAATGGCAAATGTTTTAATTGCAATAAATATGGTTATAGAGCAAATCAGTATAGATTAAAAAACAATCAGAACATTAATGCACCCACCGATCAATGTTCCAAATGCAACAAAGTTGGTCATAATTCAGAAAACAACAGAATGAATGTGAAATGTTATGTTTGTGGAAGATTTGGGCACTTATCTAATCAATGCAGAACACAAACCGACATAGGATATGGAAAAGCTATTCAAAGGAAAAATGTGACTTGTTATTCTTGTAACAAAACTGGACATATTGCAAAATTTTGTAGAAGGAAGACTTCACCAGCAAATAATAAAGGACCCAGTTTGAAAGGCAAAGAAAATATAGATGAGGTAAAGCAAGAATTTTCAAAACAATGGATTAGAAAGACATATCAGAATGTTGATGAGACTATTTCTTCACCGGTAGAACAAAGTATTACTCCATCGACAGGAGATTCTTCATCCAACTGAGAAGTAACCTTTTGGAGGTATTGCAGCAAATTGAATATCATGCAGATTAGGCTCGGTCGATGGTGAGAAGATAGATTTCTTCCTTACTGGCAGATGTGTTAAGTTTTCACTTAACCGACGAGCATTTAATGCAGTTGTTGAGAGAAATTTTATTATAAATCATCGGTTTTTCCTCATTTTTGATTCACCGAGCATTCAATTTAGTAGAGAGCACAAAATCTAAGGAAAGACATTCAAGGTGAAGGTGTGAAGCGATTTCTTTCAAGCATTCAGACATTATCAGGCAGCTAAAGGTATTTTTCAAATGGCTTCTTCTTCTGCTCCCGAATTTATTGCAAACTCTACTATTGTGGAAAATGTAAAATGCCCTAGGCCCGTGTTTAAAATTTAAAGTTTTGATGCCAATAACTAACAAGATGAGAGGGGGGGGGGTGAATCATACAAACTTAATCTTCCATAAAACCAACAGATTCAACCTCGGTAACTTATACTTCAACAATATAGCCAAAAACTGCTAAACATGCTATCTCATAAACACATAATCATCATAACATATATAACACTAGATTTAACATGGAAACCCAAATAGCGAAAAACCATTGTGGGATTTTAGACCCACTAAGAAATATACTCTTCTAGAGTATGCTCAGTTAAAAGCAAATCCTGTTAAAGATTACAAACAAATTGCTAGATGTGACCCGGTTAAGGGATTTCCCTTAGATCTATTAGGATCTTCACTTTGTTAGAAGTGACCTTGTCAAAGGATTTCAAACACTCAATTAGAATGTTACCTTGCTAGAGGGTTTACAAATAAGACTATTAAGTCCACTCGGTTAAGAGATTTTTTGTCACTTACAAAAGAAACAATAGTAATAAAAATATATCTGCAACTTCACATCTAAAATGCTAAAGCAGATTCTTATTTGCTCAAAACAATCTAGTCATAGGACTTATCTTGTCCCTCTGCTAGGCTCCCTACTCTGCTATTCAAACAAGTCTTCAAGCTTTTGTGCTCGGTAATCACTATGTAGCATCCCTGTGCTTACACTTGCCTGCATTCATTGTTCATCAATTAATTTCTTATTTATAAACAATTTACTAACCACTGAATCTCCTTGATCACATTTCCCATGATCAATCATAGCCATCAGATCTTCAATCTTGACTAGGTTCAATGTATCCTTTGATATGAAATTGTTTTACCTCACCTTGGAACTTGCAGTCCTTCCTAGGAACTTGCGCTAGGTTATTACGGTTCAATCTGCACTGTAGATCCTTAACAAACTTCATGCGCGACATACCAATCATTTATTCATCTCTAGCTCATCAACATCCTTCATTAAATAATGCTTTTATCCATCCAATGCGATTTGTCATAACTCGGTTGCAACTCGGTAAATACTAAACTTTACTCGGTAGGCATTCAACCTTCATTAACCGATATCGATAACCTTAGGGTTTATCGACTAGGTTCTTTGCTCGGTGACATAGTATAGTATTAACCTTACAATAAACAACATATGTAGGATATCAAAACAATCTAAACATCATGATCTCATCATTGTCTAACTCGATAATAGTTGCCCATTGAATAACTTATTTCTCCCCTTATTCATCACATTCTTTTTGTGTCTTTTACCGACATGTTAATTCTCTTCAAATCAATCTTCTCAAGATATGGCAACATCATACTGAATTAAAAAATCAATTTCTTGACATCAATGACAAAATAATAATATAAAGATAGTTATCATCCTTTTTCAGTTATATCAATAATCTCCAACAACCTTCTCAATATCCTTATTGAAATGCCAACAATATTCTTTCTATAGAAATTCCAACAATCTCCCCCTTTGGCATTGATGGCAAAACCAACAATTAAATGGCAATACCAACATGATTTATTCCAATTGATGCAGATTCATATTGTTGTTAGACTTCTCCTGTTATCCTTGAGTTGTTAAAAATCATCTGAAGTCTTCTAGGCTTTCTCCCTCTTTCATTAGGCTTCTGAGCTGTTGTCTTGCATTTAGTCTTCTCCCCCTATCATTAGTCTTCTGTTATCTCCATCATTTAGGGCATTACCATTTAGTTCACCATTTAGTCTTCTCCCCCTTTGACAACAATGCCAAAAAGTAAAAGAACTAAATCATGAGCTCTTCTGTTGTGAAGTGCTTTCTTTTGCTATGTTACACATGTATCATTCTAGTCTCGGTCAAAGCAACCTTTCCTTCAATACTATTTCCTATATTCTGTTCCTTGATCACTTTCCAGCACACTTTTAGAAAACCTCCTAAGTGCATAAATCAGCATCAATCCACACATAATATTCTATAGATTCATCGAATTGAAGCTTTCACCGAACTTTGTCAGTGAGTAGAAGATAGGGGTAGGACCCCTAACTTGCTTCTGAGATACTCAAAAGTGTCCCTTGGTAGTGGCTTTGTGAAGATGTCTACTATTTTCTTCTTTGAACTAATATATTCCAGCACAACTTTCTTCTCTTGAACTTCTTCTCTAAGATAATGATACTTTATAGAGATATGTTTTGTCTTAGAGTGCATTACCAGATTCTTTGAAATGTTAATGACACTAGTATTATCACAGAATATAGTTACTGGCTCGGTAACTTTCTCATTTATACCTTCCAACAGTTGCTTTATCCATGCTATATTGGTACAATTCAATGCTGCAACAACATATTCAGCTTCAGTTGTTGACTATGAAATACATCCTTATTTCTTACTAAGCCAACTCACTAGTCTTTCTCCTAAAAAGAAATCTCCACCACTTATGTTTTTCCTGTCATCAATGTTGCTTGCCCAATCAGCATTAGTATAAACTTTTAAATCAAAATCATTTCTCTTTTCATATGCTAAGCCATAATCTTCAGAGCCTCTTAGGTATCTGAAAATTCTCTTAATTACTGTCATATGGGTTTCCTTGGGATCTGCAGAGAATCTTGCAACAATACCTACTGCATGTGCTATATCCGGTATACTGTGCACAACATATTATAACTTTCCAATCATAGATCGATAAAGTGTCTCATCAACAGATGCAGATTCATCATTCTTTGATAGTTTACAGTTAGTAGTCATATGAGTACTTATAGGTTTAGAATCCTCCATTCCAAATTTCTTCAAGATTTCCTTTATGTACTTGGATTGAGTAATAAAAATCTCATCTTTCATTTGCAGTATCTGTAAACCTATAAAATAATTTATCTCACCGATTAGTGACATCTCAAATTCTTTGCACATTGTATTTCCAAAGTTCTTGCATAAGGAGTCATTACCACAAAAAATAATATCATCAACAAATATGGCTGAGATCAGTATTCCATTGTCCTCATCATTCTTCATGTACACATTGTTGTTTTCACTTGTCCTTATAAAACCAATCTTGATCAAATAAGAGTGTAGTCTTTCATACCATGCTTTAGGTGTTTGTTTCAGACCATATAAAGCTTTGTTTAATTTACAAACCTGATCTTTACTCTTGTCTTCAACAAATCCTTTAGGTTGTTCAATATAAAGCTCTTCTTCTAGTATACCATTCAAAAATGCAGATTTAACATCCATTTGATATACCTTGAAATTTTTGAAAGCAACATATTCCAACAATGTTCTTACTCCCTCAAGTCTAGCCACAAGTGTAGAAGTCTCACCATAATCTATTCCTTCTTCTTGAGCATAACCTTTGCAAACTAGTCTTGCTTTGTTGTGAATGACCACACCTTTTTCATTTAGCTTGTTTCTAAAAATCCACTTTGTATCTATTCCATTTTTGTCCTTTGGTCTTGGGACCAGTGTCCATGTGTCATTCTTCTTCATTTGATCAATCTCTTCTATCATATCATTACCCAATCTTCACTATTGAATGCCTCTTTAACTATTCTTGGTTCAAATTCAGATATCAGACATGTGTTATGTCTCAGTTTGTTCCTTGTCATCACTGGATCATCCTTATCTCCTGTAATCTAACTTGATGCATGATATCTTCTGACATATTTGGCTAATACAGGCTCAGTAGGCTCTGTATGATCTTCTTCATCACTCGGTAACTAGATATTATCTTCATTTTCTTCAACAACTTTCTCGATAGGATTTCTCAGTTGAACATAAACAAATTCTTCATAATTTTCTGGTTCTTTGGAATTTCCTTCATCATTTCTTTCTGCAAATTCATCAATTTTCACATTTGCACTTTCTACTATTTTGTTAGATGATTTGATCAGACATTTAAATGCTTTACTTCTAGAAGAATAACCAAGAAATGTTCCTTCTTCACTTTTTTGATCAAACTTTCCATTTCTGTCATCTTTGTGAACATAACATCTACTTCCAAAGATTTTAAAATAACTTACATTAGGTTTCTTGTCATACCAGATTTCATATGGTGTCTTCATAGTTCCTTTCTTCAGTTGTACTTGGTTCAGGGTGTAAACTGCAGTGCTGATTGCTTCTCTCCAAAATGTTTGAGGTACCCTCTTTTCTATCATCAGGGTTCTTGCACAATCTACAATTGATCTATTTCTTCTCTCAGCTATCCCATTTTGCTGAGGTGTTCTCGATGCAGATACTTTCCTTTTTATACCATGATCATTGTAGAATAAGTAAATTCATCATAAGTGAATTCTCCTCCTCTATGAGATCTAAGACATTTCAGTTGTCTTCCTATTTCATTTTCAACTCTTGCCTTGTACCATTTAAACATTTGAAAAGCTTCTGATTTTTCTTTTAAAAACATAATTGACATCATCCTTGAGTAATCATCCACAAATAATATGAAATATTTATCACCATAATAACTTTCAACTTTCATGGGACCACAAAGATCAGTGTGTACTAGATCTAAAATTCCTTTAGAAGTGTAGGACTTACTTGTAAAGATTGATCTTGTCATCTTGCCCATATGGCATCCTTGGCACATAGCATTCTCAAGTTTTTTAAGATTCGGTAGACCTCTTACTCGGTACTTCTTACTTATTTTGATCAGATTATCAAAATTTACATGACAAAACCTTTTATGCCATAACCAAGTATCATCTATCTTTGCATAAAGACACTTGTTCCAAGTTGAGTCAAGATGAAATGTATTACCTTTTGTTTGTGTCCCGGTAGCAGCTAACTTTCCATGTTTGTCATGAACTTTGACACATCCCCTCTGGAATTCTATTCAGTATCCTGTATTGTTTAGCTATGCTACACTCAACAAATTGTATTTCAAACCTTCAACCTAGTATACATAATCACATTTAGCATTGTCAAGAAGTGTGATAGAGCCTTTACCTTTTACCAGACATGGTGCATCATTAACAAATCTTACATAGCCTCCATCATAATCTTCCAATTTAACAAATTTGTGTTTATCACCTATCATGTGATGTGAGCATCCACTGTCTATGATCCAAGAATCATTATTATTTATGTGAGATATTAGGGATTTTTCTTAATACCTTTCTTCATCCGATCCATCTTTAATAGCCACACAAACAACTTCTTTTGTATCTATTTCATCATATTTATCATTGTTAGATTCCTCATCAGCTACTAAGCATGTCTTTCTGTCTCTCCTTCTGAAGTCTCGATGTCCTCTGTATTGGTTGTCTTTCTACCTGTTATCTCAGTATTCTCTCTTTTCACTAGATTCTTTGTCAGGGTAGTTAGAAGCCATATGTCCTATTTTATCACAATTGAAACATTTTAAAGGTAGCTTTCCTTTATACTTACCTTTTCCTCTTGGTAACTTTCTGGCTAATAATGCTTCAAACTCTTCTTGCTTCTTGATTTCCTCATACAGTTTGTGCACTTCTTCCATGTTCTTGTGAAATCTTTCACTTGCTCCACTGTGATTCCCTTCAGAGTAATTACTCATTCTATCATTGTAATCATCAGATTCACCAATATGAAAAGAACTGAATGCAGATTCTACTTTATTTATCGAAGACCCACTGTTATCAAAATTACTTAACTCAAATGCATGTAGCTTACCAATATTAGCATCCAAAGAAACTGGCATGTTAGGTACAAACCTTAGTTCATTGATTGTAGAGACTCAAATGGCATAAGCTGGTAGAAGGGTTCTCAACAACTTACTTGTTACATCCTTTTCTTCAATAGTTCCTCTTGCTCCTTTAATTTGATTGACAGTCTCCTTTAACCTTGTACTGTATTGGGTTATGTTCTCACCTTCATTCTTTCTCATGTATTCAATTTGTCCTCTTAGACTATCTACTTTTGCTCTTTGAACATGTTCATCACCGCCATACATAGATATGAGCTTGCTCCACATTGCTTTTGCATCATTACAGCCTTCTAGATCATTAAACTCTGAGTCGGTCAGTGCAGATGTTATTTCAATCATAGCTTGAATATTTTTTTGCTTTGCCTTTACCTCTTCCAAGGCCACCGAGTTGGTGCTTGGTGGTATGTAATCATTCTCTAGATAATATGTTGCATATTCTCCAATTCTTGATAAATGCAGCTTCATCCTTTTTTGCCATGTGGAGAAACTTGACTTGTTCAGCTTTGGTGCATCCCTTTTATACATCTTCGGATCTTTGCCTCAAGTACCTTTAAACTTTTCTTCCGGAAGAAAAGCTCTGATACCAATTGTAAATTTCTGATGCCAATAGCTAACAAGATGAGAGGAGCGGGGGGGTGTGAATCATACAAACTTAATCTTCCATAAAATCAACAGATTCAACCTCGGTAACTTATACTTCAGCAATATAACCAAAAACTGCTAAATATGCTATCTCATAAACACATAATCATCATAACACATATAACACCAGATTTAATGTGGAAACCCAAATAGGGAAAAACCATTGTAGGATTTGGACCCACTAAGAAATATACTCTTTTAGAGTATGCTTGGTTAAAAGTAAATCCTATTAAAGATTACAAACACATTTCTAGATGTGACCCGATTAAGGGATTTCCCTCAGATCTGTTAGGATCTTCACTTTGTTAGAAGTGACCTTGTCAAAGGATTTCAAACACTCAATTAGAATGTTACTTGCTAGAGGGTTTACAAATAAGACTGTTAAGTCCACTTGGCTAAGAGATTTTCTGTCACTTACAAAATAAACAACAGTAATAAAAATATATCTACAACTTCACATCTAAAATGCTAAAGAAGATTCTTATTTGCTCAAAACAATCTAGTCATAGGACTTATCTTGTCCCTCTGCTGGGCTCCCTACTCTATTATTCAAATAGGTCTTCAAGCTTTTGTGCTCGGTAATCACTATGTAGCATCCATGTGCTTACACTTACCCACATTCATTTCTCATCAATAATTTCTTATTTATTAACAATTTGCTAACCGTTGAATCTCCTTGATCACATTTCCCATGATCAATCATAGCCATTAGATCTTCAATCTTGACTAGGTTCAATGTATCCTTCGATCTGAAATCATTTTACCTTGCCTTGGAACTTGCAGTCCTTCCTAGGAACTTGTGCTAGGTTATTGCGGTTCAATCTACGCTGTAGATCTTCCTCTTGATTTTCCATTGTCGTAGATCCTTAACAAACTTCATGCGTGGCATACCAATCATTTATTCATCTCCAGTTCATCAACATCCTTCATTAAATAATGCTTTTATCCATCCAATGCGATCTGTCATAAATCGGTTGCAACTCGGTAAATAGTAAACTTTACTCGGTAGACAGTCAACCTTCATTAACCGACATCGATAACCTTAGGGCTTACCGACTAGGTTTTTTGCTTGGTGACATAGTATAGTATTAACCTTACAATCAACAACATATGTAGGATATCAAAACAATCTAAACATCATGATCTCGTCATTATCTACCTCGGTAATAGTTGCCCATTGAATAACTTATTTCTCCCCTTATTCATCACATTCTTTCTGTGTCTTTTACCAACATCTTAATTCTCTTCAAATCAATCTTCTCAAGATATGGCAACATCATACTGAATCAGAAAATCAATTTCTTGACATCAATGACAAAATAATGTTATAAAGATAGTTATCATCCTTTTTCAGTTATATCAATAATCTCCAGCAACCTTCTTAATATCCTTATTGAAATGCCAACAATCTCCTTTCTATTGAAATACCAACATGAAATTATTCCCAAACAAGTTAAGCAAGATGATTCCATAGGAGCATTTTTGAAGATTCCTAAAGATGTAGCTTATGCTGAAGACCCTAGGATATATATTCATTGCAACATTGAAGAATTAGGTTCTAAAGAATTGCTGAAAATATTTAAAACCATAATTTGTGATGAAAATGACAATGTTAAACCCAAGCACAAGATTGTGGATACTTTAGGTTTTGTTGAGATACTGAATATCTCTGAATTTCTGGAAGTAGTGAAAATTTTCATAAGTAGGGCACATGGAGAATTTCTATGGTTAGATTTTATCTGCAAATTTACTTGGCAAGCAATTAGGGCAATAACAGGTTTACCCTCTGTTATCACTAATTAAAATTGGGTTTTTCTTTTCCCATGATTGGCTATAGTTTGTTGAAATTTTCGAATAGGGTGTTGTTCCAAGTGCTTCAGCTTTGTTCTAGCCTTTAAGGGTTTAAGGGTTTTTGATTTTAGGTCCTATCTTATTTGTCTTAAACCCTCTAGTTTCTAATCTGTCGTTACTTTATTCACTTAAGTAATGGGTCGTGGGGTTGTAAGATGTGTTCCCCCTTGTTGTTTGCCTAGGCGGGTTATGTTGATTAATCAAAAATTTTATGCCTTGTGTATTTTTCTTCTAAAGTTGTCGGGCCGGGTAACTAGTGCGCATCTCGCGGATTAATCTACGGTTCACGCTATTTCGCTAGGTGAAGTTGTGCGTAGTTTAAAATCTGCGAAGTTGTGAAAACCACATGGCATGCCACATAGATAGTCCAGCTGGTTGTTGACAGCGAGTAAAATGGTGGCACATGGCACTTGAAGACAATAGTCAGCGGGTCAGGATTAAAAAGCTGAGAGGTGGGCCCCGGAGGTGAGTCAAGTCGCAGATGGAGATGACCTGGAACACTTGTAGGAATGTTGTAACCCGATGGTTATGCTTCGCAAAGTTGTGAAAGAGCAAAATGGAACACTTGTAGGAATGTTGTAACCCGTTGGAGCAAAAAATATGAATTCTCGTATGAATTCAATTTCGAAGGGACGACCGGAGTATGCGGAATCAATGTTATAGTTAAGGCCCTGAGTACAAATATTTGATTTCCTAACTACCAAGAGAAGATATCTTTTAAAAGATTTTGCAGAAGAGCAGATGCAGAGTTATCTCCTTCATATCCAGAGCAAGACGGTTCAGTTGAAGAAAAAAATTCCTTCAAGCAAAGATCAGGTTGTCTCATATTTTTGTAGCAATTCTTGTGTGGTGTTCTAAGTAAGAATTCTTTTGTTGCAGGATTGTTTAAGAGTGATATTCATTTCAGTGCATTTTCAAAATGGCTCCTAAAAGGGAATTTTCCGGCAAGGTTAACTATTTAGAAAGAAGTGTAAGTGATGATTTTTTAGAGCAGTTAACGTTATCAACTAATCAGGCATCAAAGGCCAAAGAGTTAGTGCCTAGGGCTCCCCGTCTGAAAATAGGAGAAGGGTTGTATGACAAAGGTAATTGGCTGAGAGACCCACAGGTTGGGCTATCCGGGTTGGGGTTATTTAAAGTTGGATTTGGAATGAGAAATTCTCCTGCTCCTCAAAACAGTATCTGGGAACTAGATGTTGGGAAGTTAGTAGTCCTAGGGGTATTCATGGATACAGACCTGCTAACCCAAATGGCATTAAATTATGATCCAGTAACAAGATGCATCCGGGATGTAAATGGGAAAACCCTTGTGGAAATTAATGCTGAAGAATTTAGGACAGCATTTGGACTTAATCAGTTCATAATTTTTCTGGAACCTATAAATTTCACAGCATTAGCCCAAGTTTACGGTGCACAGAGGAGTCATCTTAGGAATGGGCCTCTCAAGGAACTTTTTGTGAAAATAGGAGGGTTAGTAGTTGTAGGACCCAACACGCAAGAGCCCTTCTCATTAAGTATGTTTACCCTGAGGGCTAAAGGGATGTATTGGGCACTTTGTCAAGTTCTAGGAGAGGATGCTGAAGCAGATATGCCCAATCATTACTTGCTAATGATTGCCCAGATTTTGAATCCTTCTCTTGCTATCACATTTGATTATGCCTCTTTCATTGCCGATGTTGTCCATGGAAGGTTGATAGGAATAAAGAATGGAGAGGTGGACAGACCTTTCGGATGGTATTCACTCTTAATGCACCTTTTTCTCTTCAAAGGTGGTGATTATTTCGCCAGTGGACTAGACCTGGTAAAGGAGAAGGAAGGAGAGAAAATGTCAGTACAATTATAGAGTACTGTGTTGTCATGGGACAGAGAGGATGCTAGTTTCCTAAAGTTTGATAAATATTTTGCATCTAAAATAAGGACTCTCCTCTGCTCTGATAACCCAAGAGTCCCCAAGGTTCTTCTGGAATTCATAAGGCCAAAAGAATTCGCAGAGAACATCAAAATTGTTCATTACTGGGGTGACATCTATTTATATCCAGTCTCCACAGTTTTCAGAGTTTTTGGTTTCAGGGGTACTCCATTTTTGTTACCTTACCAGGTCCCTCTCAAAGTGGGAATAGCGGAAATCCTTAGGCGAATTGGTGGCCTACAAGAGGTAGAGTTAACAGGCAGAGGTAAAGGGACTATTTTCCCTGCAGCAACCATAGCCCACCAAATTGTAATAACAAAGGGAGGCTGGAATTGCTTTGAGGATTTCCTCAAACCTTATCATTTATCCACTGCAGTGTCCAGGTGTGCTGATCCAGAGGACTTCTTTAACGGTGTGTTTAGGAAGAAGGTAGCATGCAGAGGTAGGCCTGATCAATTCCAATTTCTTGAAGACCTCATCAGAAATGAGTTTAATCTAGATGAGCAGGAATTAAGGAAAGAAAAGTGGGTGGCTTACAAGAAAGCCTTGGATTTTGTGCATTAGTTTGATGCTAGCTATGACCCATTGTCTAGCTTCTTCCGATTGGAAGAAAAAATAAAATTTTTGATTGTTTGCTTTAAAGATGTGATGCAAACACTAAAGGAGAAGAGGGAAGCTGTGATTAAGAGCAACCCTAAAAAAGCTAGAATGATCCTAAGCAGGTCAGCTTCCAGCAAAGCAGTTCCTCCTGGTGATTACACATTGCACAAGAAATGAGGTTACAGTATGCTAGTGCCTACAATAGGGGAGCCCTCTACATCCAAAGGAAAGAGGAAGATACAAGATGTCATTGACATCCAAGATATCCCAAAGAAGCAAAGGGTGGGGAAGGAAATGCAATCAGATACACCTTTGTATTCCCCATCCCAATCCCCTATCCATATAGGAGATGAACAAGCAGTAGCTGAATACCTCTTACAGTTGGGTAGCTTAGGTGAAATTGCATACACCTATGATGAAGTGGAGGAAGGGATGCCAGAAGAGCCCATTGATGCTAAAATGGACATTACCTCCACTGAACTCAAAGGCCAAGAATGGGATCCTGAGATAAAAAAGGCAAGTAGTGCCTTTTTAGCTGATGACAACTTTGTCACATCGGAAGCATTTATGCAATTCATTTGGAAACAACATATAGATAGATATAATGCTAGATGTGAGACAAGAAAGGCTGAGCAGCCCAATAAAGATCCAGCCTCAGTAGAGGAAGAAATAAAACAAGAGATGATGGAGGAATTCAAAATCATCACCCCTGAGCAGGGAAGGGATATGGTAGCACAAGCTGGAGTACTAATCTTACCAGAGTGGGATATTACAGATGCCCTGGTGTTAGATGCAGTAAGAAAAGAGACGAAACCCATGGAAGGAGTTACCTTCAATAAGGATAATGCTACATTAGTTATGTGGTCTCTCAAGAGGAATGAGAGCAAGAAAAACAAAGACACCTCAGGGTCAAGTTACCTTGGTGGAATGATGGTAAAAAGAGTACAAAGTACAAGGGTAGTAGAGGCTGGTAGCACTGTGCTAGAAATTGCAAAATTCAGTGTTACAGTGGCTGAGAAGGAAGCCAAAGAAAAGGAGGCCCTCCAAATTAAGTTGGAAACAGTTTTGAAGGCCTATAACAGTGCCAAGGAGGAGGTGAGAGGTAAAGATAGCATTATTGCTAAATTGCAAAGCCAGTTGATGGGACAACACCAACAAGGTGAGTCTTCAACACTGATGATTTCCTCTTCTCTTGCAAGACCTCCGCCTACTATCCCTATCATTGAATTTCCACCATCTCCAGCACCCTCCAGCTCTCAAATGATTGAGATTACTCCTCAAGAACTAGAAAACCTGAAACAGGCTCAGGCCTTATATGCAGGGAAATATGAGGAAAAGGTAAGGGCCACAATCTCCAGTTTTGCAGATACGATAAATGCCTCATTGCTTTACAACAATGTGGGAAAAATTATGGAGATATGGAATGAGCTGAGAAGAGGTAAGGCAATTTTGACACCCATTTTTGACAGATGGAGACCTAGGGAGCAAGATCTAGAGTTCATGTGTGTATCCTGTGATGAAGCAAGAGCTAATCCCATTATCAAATCCACTTCTGATGTCGCTAAGGTCTTAATGCAATTGGCAATAGAGGTGGATAATGTGGATAGAAGGGTTAAATTGCTTAAGAAGGAATACACTGATCAAGTTTGTGAGTTGCTCCAAGGAGTTTTTGCTAATCCGGATCAGTTAAAAGACAAGTAGATATGGCTTAAGGAGATAGAAGCCAAATTGTCAGCAAGAGTCAAAGGAATCATTGATCTTGATGATACTTCTTTCTTTGTTGTGACAATACAAGAGATAGAAAAAATTAAGTCACATTATGGTTTTCTTAATTCAGAAGTCAACAAACTGAGGAATTCTTGGAAAAGGTTGACTAAAAATAAAGATGATGTGATTAATTTTTCATGGCTGACAGAAGAAATATATAGTGAGTGGGAAACTAAATATGCCACCCAGGATCCGGAACAGTTGGAGAGCGCCCCTGAAAAGATAGAAGAGGTTGCAACAGAATAACAGGTTGAAATAACTGCAGAGGCTGAAAAGTGCTTTAAACCATATTAATTCGAGGATGTTAAAGGGAATCAGATTTTGAAGACAACAAAAGTGGTGACTCTGCTGGGGATAGTTATAACAAAGATATAAATATTGATCTGTGCTAAGATTTGTAAAGAAATTTGTTGTGTTTGTGGGTAAGACTGCTTGTTTTCTTTTTTCCCATAATTTTGTGGGTGGCGACTCTGTTACTATTGAACCAATCCTTGTGAGATACAAATTTTTCTAAAAAGAAGAACAAGTGAGATGCAGGAAAACAAGAACATGAGATCATTCATGAAGAAACATCCTCGTGAAACCTTGCAAGAAGGTCTGCCAGAACAGTCACGAAGAGGTCAGAAGAGATTTGTGTTGCATGAGCCATCAAATGTTGCATGGGTGTAGAAAAGCAACAATACTGGTAAGATACCTGATCGACCTATCTATGTAAAGTCTAATTCATCTTTTAGAGATTCAGAGCATGATATTTTAGGTTTCCATTCTGGATTATTTGGAAATATTGACGATGCACCTATTTTAAATCAAGATCTATCTCATACTAGTGTTTCTGCAAAAGATAGAACCAGCTCAAATGCAATTAGGCACTCAGTGCCTAGGACAATAGATGGGAACATCAGTTTAATTGACATAGATCAAATTAATGCATCTGACTCTGAAGAAAACTTCCCTGATGAGGATAAGATGTCTCAAGAGATCGAAGACTTGAATAAAAAAGTCCATCATTTAATCTCCCTAAGAGCCCAAAAGGAGGCAAATAAGGAGAAGGAAATCAAAGCCAAGTTAATGGAAAGAGATAGGCTTCTTAGACAGATAGCTGATCTTGAAATGCTTGCTAAAGAAAAGAAAAAAAGTGATGAGGAAGGCCCTGTGATAAGGGAAATCTTAATCCCTAAAAATAGACAAGCTTGTAAGTCAGCAGCTCAGCCAATTAGGGAAGTATTTAATGACTCCCAGCTTCCTAAAGCTAATTTAGACAAAGGAAAACAGAAATGGGTAGAGGATGAAGTAGAATGTAAAACTGCAGAAGGGATTTCTCATAGGATTCTAGCACATGAGAGAGAGATGGAAAGGATGAGGAAGGAAAAGGAAGACCTCCAAATAGAACTAGAAAAGACTGAGTTAGAAGCAGCGAATCAGGAAGTTAAAAGAAAGATTAATTACTTAAAGGCTCCCCCTATTACATTCCCATCGGAAGATCTTAGCAAGCCTAATCCCCAACACATTTCTGTTCCTCAGGTCAATATTCAACCTGCAGTACATGCTAATATTGCCTCAGTAAGTCAAATACCCTCGAATAAACAATACACCCAAGCACCTCAATCTCCAATTCCAAAAGATAAAATGACCATGGGAAATAGTAGTGCTATAGCCCCTTTTCAAAGAAGGCCAATCAATCTAGAACAATATAGGCAATTGTTTTTTGATGGGATCCCAGGATATCCAAATCATGTTCCTACTGAGCTAAGAGACAGACTCCATAAGTTTGTTGGGAACAATGCAATTAGTGCTAAGGAACATTTGAAATCTTTTGGGGATTTAATAAATGATTATGAGATAGCAGATGAAGATGTTATTATGAAGCTGTTTGTTCAATCTCTGGTTGATGATGCAAGAGATTGGTATAGAGGTCTTCCAATAAATAGCATAGGTTCATGGGATGATTTTAAAAATTGTTTTCAAGAGCAGTATGGTGATAAGACTAATGTGAGTTTCATGCTAAATGAGTTCAATAATATTAGAAAATCTGAAAATGAAATAGTCACTGATTTCAATGCTAGATTCCAGAAAGCTATGCACAGATTGTATCAAGTAATGAGGCTAGATGATAACATGTGTCTTAACACATACTACAATGCATTTGATTCCAAAATGGCCTATATTTTGAGAGATAAAAATCCTCATAACTTAAGGGATTCTTTTAGAATTGCTATAAATGTAGAAAGTAATAGAAAAGCATCTGGAAAATTAGGAAGAAGAACAGATGGTAGATTATGGCATGAAACCAAATAGCAACCTAACAAAGTTGCTAAAGAGGATGATAAAATGGAGAAACTGGTTAATGCTATGAAAGATTTGACTGCCAAGGTTAGCAAAAATGATAAGCCCCATTATAACTGGCAAGATAGACCTCCTAGATTACATGATATGCCATACAATACAAATTGGAAGGATGGTAAACCCCAAATTGAGAAGCCCAAAATTGCCCAAAGTCAAGATACACCGGATCCTTTGAAAGGGAAAACTATTAACAATATAGAAAATACTCTTTGGTGTATTGCTTGTGATGGACCACATTCTCCTCATCAGTGTGCAGTGGCTGAAGGTTTGGAAGAATCTATGAGACCAGAAGTAGAGCCTGACATTAATATGTTTGAAATTGTTGTAGAAAGTGATGAGGAATCTATGCAAAGTGAATACAGTGATGTGTTGGATAGTGAAAGGTTAGTGCAAGGACAGTTAGCCTTAGGTTGGCATCCTACATTGAATGTGGTAACAATTGAAGATGAAGAAGTTCATCTTAGGAGGCCTAGTGAGGAAGAAGTTAGAAATCTCACTAAGGCTGCAATTGCCAAAGCAAAACACAACTACAGTCTGAGAAGCACCAAGAGAGATACTGATCAAGGTGAGCTAGGGTCTATGTTTGTAAAAGAAGTCACCAAAAAGGGGGCATCAAGTAGTGCTTCTACTATTCCCAAGGTCAATCAAGAAAAAGATGAACCAGTTAAAGATTTACCTAAAGGCATAGATGACAAAAATGTTGGTGATGTATCAAGAGCAGAGATAGTGAAAAAGGTAAGCCAATTCAAAATAGAAAAGGTTAAGGTTAATACTGAAAAATGTAATAATTCTACATTTGATATGGCCCAAGCTTTAACTCAAATGAAAGTCATTGTTCCATTAATAGACTTGCTAAAGATTAAAGAACATAAGGATGCAGCTTTGTCTTTATTCTCTAGTGTATCTGATAGCGACATGGTATTACCCACTGGTTTGGCTAAAGTTGGAAAGGATCAAGAGTTCCAAACCCCAGAAGTCTATGTTGGAACCACTATCACTCAGGAGCCTTCTCAGGTAGATCCCTTCTATGTTACTTTGTTAGTCAATAACTGGTTGATTAAAAACTGCATGATAGACTCAAGAGCTGCTGCTAATGTAATGCCTTATGGTGTTATGAAAGAATTGGGGTTATCAGTAACCACTGTGTATGGGAAATGTTATGCCATGGATAACAGAGAAGTGCCTGTGATAGGTACAATGAGAGATGTAGAAGTAAAAATAGCAGCATTTCCTGAAGCCACTTACAAAATGGATGTTATTGTTACTGATACTAAACCTCACTATGGTATGTTACTGTCCAGGCAGTGGGCAACAGCAGTAGGGGGAAATGTTCAACTGGACTTATCTTATGCTACTATCCCTATTGGTGGTAACCAGGTCAAACTATACAGAGAGCCGCGAGCTCCTAAGGTAATTGAAAATGTGGACCCTAGTATGCTTAATTGTATGATTGATGTAGATCTAGATAACTTCAGACTTCAACCAATCTCACCTCAATTGAAGAATACTGACCCAATTGTAGTTGAGTTACAAGCACAGCAGTATGGGTTGTGGCAGATGTATTTTGATGGAGCTTGCTCCAAAGAAGGATCTGGAGCAGGGGTTCTTTTTGTGTCCCCGTTAGGTATAACTTTTAAGTACTCATTCTTATTGGCATTCTAGTGCACAAATAATACTGCAGAGTATGAAGCCCTGTTACTAGGACTTGAGGTTGCAAAAAGGCATGGAATCCAACTGTTGAAAGTAATGGGAGATTCAGAATTGGTTGTCTTTTAGGTGAGATCTAAATATGCATCCAAGAATGATAAATTGAAGCAATATAAGCATGCTGTTTGGGATGTTATTGAGCATTTTGATGCATTTTCTATTAATTGGATAGAGCGAACCAAAAATATTATGGCAGATTTCCTAGCTAATGTTGCTTTGAAAAATGATGATGCAACACTAACCGGTATTTCCACTGTGGAGATAAAATCTAGACCTGCTATCCCTGATAATGTGTACAATTGGCAAGTTTTTGCTGATGATGAAAACATTCTTAGGTTTATCCAATGTGTTGATGATTATGATGGACAAAAGATTGATTGCAATGCATTGGTGGAAGTGGTAGATAATAGAGAGACAGTGTTTGGAAATGATGTTGTCTAGTTAGAAACCAATGAGATACCTAAAAGGTTGGTAGAGCTGGAGAGCATGTTTAGTTACAATGATAGTCATTTACACCAGCAATCTACCACTAAGTTAGAAGAGTTAGAAGAGGTAAACCTGGGGACAGAATCATTTCCTAAGCTGGTATATATCGGAAAGAAATTACCCTCTCATGTTAGGACTAACCTTATCAATTTATTGAAAAGGTATAAGCATGTCTTTGCTTGGTCTTACGAAGACCTAAAGGCGTATAGACGAGATCTTTTTCAGCATGAAGTTCCTTTACTTCCAGATGCTAAGCCTTTGAGACAGAAATAGAGACCTATCAACCCCTTATTAGAAACAAAAATGCAACAAGAGTTGACCAAATTGAGAGAAGGGGGAATTATCAAACCAATAAGGCATTCTTCATGGGTCTCCAATTTGGTCCCAGTAAGGAAGAAGAATGGAGACATCAGATTGTGTGTAGATTTTAGGAATCTGAATGTTGCTTCCCTAAAAGATAATTATTCATCCCCAAATATGGAAGCAATGCTACAAAGAGTGACAGGTTGTGATCTTTTATCCATGATGGATGGCTTCTCAGGATATAATCAAGTGTTAGTAAAGGAGTCTGAATAGTTTAAAACAGCTTTCACTACTCCATGGGGAACCTATGTATATGTGAGAATGCCATTTGGATTAAAAAATGCAGGAGCTACGTTTTAGAGAGCTATGGATGTGACTTTTAAAGAATTCATAAATATTATCATGGTGGTTTACGAAGATGATTTAACTTGTTTTTCAAAGAAAGCTGATGATCATTGTGGGCATCTAGAAAAGGTGTTCGATAAAGCCCTGGAATTTGGTGTGTCACTGAATCCCAAGAAATGTCATTTTGGGGTCATTGAAGGAAAGTTATTGGGACACATAGTTTCCAAGGAAGGGGTAATAATAGACCCTGAGAGAATTGAAGAAATCAATAGGGTGTCTAAACCTAAAAATGTGAAAGGTATTCAATCCTTTTTAGGTAAAGTAAATTTTGTCAGGAGATTCATTGCAAACTTTGCAGAGATAGTGAAGCCTATTGTCAAATTGCTTAAGAAGGATACAAAGTTTCATTGGGATCAAGAAGCTTCAAAAGATTTTGATGAGATTAAGAAGGCAATCCAAGAAGCACCAGTGTTGAAATCCCCTGATTATAGTAAGCCTTTTTCTCTATTTTCTTTTGCTTCATATCACACGGTGGCTGCAGTACTATTACAAAAGGATAATGAAGGATATGAACATCCCATAGCCTTCTACAGTAAATCTTTGCAGGCAGCAGAACTAAAGTATGAAACCATGGAGAAACAAGCTTATGCCCTAGTTAAAGCTGTTAAGGCTTTTAGGCCATATTTAGTGAATGCCAACATTATCGCCTATGTCCCACATGCTACAGTTAAAGATATTTTGTCTCAGTCTGAGGTCACTGGAAAGAGATGCAGATGGATTAATAGGATTTAGGAGTTCAACTTGGAGATAAAGATCACCAAATTGGTGAGAGGGTTAGGTTTGGCTAAGCTCATGACTGAGTCAAATCTCATGAATGTAGAGGTACACAATGTTGAGTTAGAGATGCTTTGGTCACAAGTATAGAGAGGCAACCCTGGTACATAGAAATAATCCAAGTATTGAGAGTTGATATACTCCTAGAAGAAATGACATACAATCAGAAAATAACTTTGAAACTCAAGTCCCAAAAGTATGTGCTCATCCAGGGTGATCTTTTCTGGAGAAAAAGAGATGGAGAGTTACTAATGTGTTTGGATGAATTTCAAGCTAAATAGGTGTTGATTGAAATGCATGATGGAATATGTGGAGGTCATTATTCTGCTAAGACTACTGCTGGTAAGATAATACGGGCTAGGTATTATTGGCCCACTTTATTTAAAGATACCCTCGCATATGTTCGGAGATGTGATCCATGTCAAAGATTCTCCTCTAAGCTTAAATATGAAGGAGCCTTACCCCTAAATCTAGTCTCAGTAGAAGCTCCTTTTGTCCAGTGGGGCATTGATTTCATTGGAGAAATTATTGAGAAGTCAGGGAGAGGCCATGGATGGATCATAGTGGCCACTGATTATTTCACCAAATGGATAGAAGCCATCCCTACAAGAAGAGCTACTAGTAAAATTGTCATTGATTTCTTGATGGATAATATTGTGACTAGATTTGGAACACCTGCAAAATTGGTAATTGATAATGCTATGTGTTTCAGATCAGAAGAATTTGTAGGTTTTTGCAATAGTCACGGTATATTTATGTCATACCCATCACCTTATCACCCTCAGGGGAATGGACAAGCAGAATCTAGCAATAAAAGTCTGTTGAATATCATCAAGAAAATCCTAGAGGAGAATAGAAGATCTTGGGATCAAAAGTTGAAGTTAGCTCTGTGGGCAGATAGAATAACAGTTAAAAAATCCATCGAAATGTCACCTTTTGAGTTGGTTTATGGTACCCAAGCCAGGCTACCGGTAAATAACCTACTTCCAGTATATAAGTTTTTGCAGAATGAGGACATGGAGGTATCTGAACCAATGAAAAAATGAATGATCCAAATTGTAGAAATGGAGGAGCTTAGGACTTCTGCCCATAAGAAAAATCAGAAGATCCAGTTGCAGTCAAAGTATCTTTTTCATAAAAAGACATCACTAAGGAAGTTTCAAATTGATGACATGGTTCTTCAGTGGAATGCAAAAGGATAGGATAAAGGAAAGCATAAAAAATTTGAATCATTATGGATTGGTCCTTTTGTGGTCTGTGACTTAAATGGTAAGGATTCATATTTCTTGAAAAATATGGATGATGAGATGCAGGAATTTCTAGTGCATGGACAATTCCCAAAGCATTATTTCTCTTAATGTCCATGCACGGTAGGTCCTTTGTTTGTACATATTTTGTTTTCTTTACTGCTTTTCTGGTTTTGGTCTGTGTTTTGGTCTGTTTCTCCAGAGTTCTGAGTCTTCTTGTGTTGATCTCGCAATCAACCATCCCCAGTCAGAGCCGTTGTTATCACTGATTAAAATTGGGTTTTTCTTTTCCCATGATTGGCTATAGTTTGTTGAAATTTTTGAATAGGGTGTTGTTCCAAGTGCTTCAGCTTTGTTCTAGCCTTTAAGGGTTTAAGGGTTTTTGATTTTAGATCCTATCTTATTTGTTTTAAACCCTCTGGTTTCTAATCTGTTGTTACTTTATTCACTTAAGTAATGGGTCGCGGGGTCGTAAGATGTGTTTCCCCTTGTTGTTTGCCTAGGCGGGTTATGTTGATTAATCGAAAATTTTATGCCTTGTGTATTTTTCTTCTAAAGTTGTCGGGTCGGGTAACCAGTGCGCATCTTGCGGATTAATCCATGGTTCGCACTATTTCGCTAGGTGAAGTTGCGCATAGTTTAAAACCCGTGAAGTTGCAAAAACCACATGGCATGCCACATAGATAGTCCAGCTGGTTGTTGATAGCGAGTAAAATGGCAGCACATGGCACTTGAAGACAATAGTCAGCGGGTCAGGATTAAAAAGCTGAGAGGTGGGCCCCGGAGGTGAGTCAAGTCGCAGATGGAGATGACCTGGTAGGTACAGCTGTTAACAATTTATTTAAGCCCCATGGTTTCCTTCTGGCGAATGACAGAGTGACAAGTCAGCTTTGCAGATGACTGGGTGCCAGGTGTTCATGATGAGTCAGCGGGCCCACCATTCCTGAGAGCCCTCTTGGAGGATTAAATGCTGATCAACTTCAGAGATGATCCAATGGCCGGTGCTATTTTGCAAGGGTAAAGTGCTCACTCTTTATGCCCGCGAAATAGTGAGAACGAACGAGAACTGTCAATGTGTCATGATGATGACCTGGACTATAAGGCTGTTGAGACGAAAGTGGGGCCCCCATGGTTTCCTTTTGGCGAATGACAGAGTGACAAGTCAGCTCCGCAGGTGACTGGGTGCCAGGTGTTCATGATGAGTCAACGGGCCCACCATTCCTGAGAGCCTTCTCGGAGGATTAAATGCCGATCAACTTCAGAGATGATCCAACGGTCGGTGCTATTTTGCAAGGGTAAAGTGCTCACTCTTTATGCCCACGAAATAGCGAGAATGAACGAGAACCATCCACGTGTCATGATGATGACCTGGACTATAGGGCTGTTGAGATGAAAGTGGGGCCCCCGTGGTTTCCTTCTAGTGAATGACAGAGTGACAAGTCAGCTCCGCAGGTGACTGGGTACCAGGTGTTCATGATGAGTCAGCGGGCCCACCATTCCTGAGAGCCCTCTCGGAGGATTAAATGCCAATCAACTTCAAAGATGATCCAACGGCCGGCGCTATTTTGCAAGGGTCAAGTGCTCACTCTTTATGCCCGCGAAACAACGAGAATGAACGAGAACCATCCACGTGTCATGATGATTACCTGGACTATAGGGCTATTGAGACGAAAGTGGGGCCCACGTGGTTTCCTTCTGGCGAATGACAGAGTGACAAGTCAGCTCCGTAGGTGACTGGGTGCCAGGTGTTCATGATGAGTCAGCGGGCCCACCATTCCTGAGAGCCTTCTCGGAGGATTAAATGTCGATCAACTTCAGAGATGATCCAACGGTCGACGCTATTTTGCAAGGGTAAACTGCTCACTCTTTATGCCCACGAAATAGCGAGAATGAACAAGAACCGTCCACGTGTCATGATGATACGTGGTCAAAGAAGAAAGTGTGGGCCCGCCAAGGTGGAAATGTTGGTATAAAAGAAAGACACGCGGACAGTATCAAGTAGAATGCGAAGGGAATTTCAAGGCCAATGATTCAATGCCACGTGGTATTATGCAGCCAATAAAAAAGTGGGACCCGGAAAAAGGCTAAAAGCCGTTAGTTAATCTAATGTTCGATCAAGTTTCTTTTGATCGAACGGTTGGCACTATTTTGCATGAATAAGCTGCCCGATGGTTATGCTTCGCAAAGTTGCGAAAGAGCAAAATGGAACACTTGCAGGAATGTTGTGACCCGTCGGAGCGAAAAATACGAATTCTCGTATGAATTCAATTTCAAAGGGACAGCCGGAGCATGCGGAATCAATGTTATAGTTAAGGCCCTAAGTATGAATATTTGATTTCCTAACTACCAAGCGAAGATATCTTTTAAAAGATTTTGCAGAAGAGCAGACGCAGAGTTATCTCCTTCATATCCAGAGCAAGACGGTTCAGTTGCAGAAAAAAATTCCTTCAAGCAAAGATCAGGTTCTCTCATATTTTTGTAGCAATTCTTGTGTGTGTTCTAAGTAAGAATTCTTTTGTTGCAGGATTGTTTAAGAGTGATATTCATTTCAGTGCATTTTCAAAATGGCTCCTAAAAAGGAATTTTCTGCCAAGGTTAAATATTTAGAAAGAAGTGTATGTGATGATTTTTTAGAGCAGTTAACATTATCAACCAATTAGGCATCAAAGGCCAAAGAGTTAGTGCCTAGGGCTCCCCGTCTGAAAATAGGAGAAGGGTTGTATGACAAAGGTAATTGGCTGAGAGACCCACAGGTTGGGCTGTCTGGGTTGGGGTTATTTAAAGTTGGATTTGGAATGAGAAATTCTCCTGCTCCTCAAAACAGTATCTGGGAACTAGATGTTGGGAAGTTAGTAGTCCTAGGGGTATTCATGGATACAGACCTGCTAACCCAAATGGCATTAAATTATGATCCAGTAACAAGATGCATCGGGGATGTAAATGGGAAAACCCTTGTGGAAATTAATGCTGAAGAATTTAGGACAGCATTTGGACTTAATCAGTTCATAATTTTCCTGGAACCTATAAATTTCACAGCATTAGCCCAAGTTTACGGTGCACAGAGGAGTCATCTTAGGAATGGGCCTCTCAAAGAACTTTTTGTGAAAATAGGAGGGTTAGCAGTTGTAGGACCCAACACGCAAGAGCCCTTCTCATTAAGTATGTTTACCCTGAGGGCTAAAGGGATGTATTGGGCACTTTGTCAAGTTCTAGGAGAGGATGCTGAAGCAGATATGCCCAATCATTACTTGCTAATGATTGCCCAGATTTTGAATCCTTCTCTTGCTATCACATTTGATTATGCCTCTTTCATTGCCGATGTTGTCCATGGAAGGTTGATAGGAATAAAGAATGGAGAGGTGGACAGACCTTTCGGATGGTATTCGCTCTTAATGCACCTTTTTCTCTTCAAAGGTGGTGATTATTTCGCCAGTGGACTAGACCTGGTAAAGGAGAAGGAAGGAGAGAAAATGTCAGTACAATTATGGAGTACTGTGTTGTCATGGGATAGAGAGGATGCTAGTTTCCTAAAGTTTGATAAATATTTTGCATCTAAAATAAGGACTCTCCTCTGCTCTGATAACCCAAGAGTCCCCAAGGTTCTTCTGGAATTCATAAGGCCAAAAGAATTCGCAGAGAACATCAAAATTGTTCATAACTGGGATGACATCTATTTATATCCAGTCTCCAAAGTTTTTAGAGTTTTTGGTTTCAGGGGTACTCCATTTTTGTTACCTTACCAGGTCCCTCTCAAAGTGGGAATAGCGGAAATCCTTAGGCAAATTGGTGGCCTACAAGAGGTAGAGTTAACAGGCAGAGGTAAAGGGACTATTTTTCCTGCAGCCACCATAGCCCACCAAATTGTACTAACAAAGGGAGGCTGGAATTGCTTTGAGGATTTCCTCAAACCTTATCATTTATCCACTGCAGTGTCCAGGTGTGCTGATCCAGAGGACTTCTTTAACGGTGTGTTTAGGAAGAAGGTAGCATGCAGAGGTAGGCCTCATCAATTCCAATTTCTTGAAGACCTCATCAAAAATGAGTTTGATCTAGATGAGCAGGAATTAAGGAAAGAAAAGTGGGTGGCTTACAAGAAAGCCTTGGATTTTGTGCATCAGTTTGATGCTAGCTATGACCCATTGTCTAGCTTCTTCCCATTGGAAGAAAAAATAAAAATTTTGATTGTTTGCTTTAAAGATGTGATGCAGACACTGAATGAGAAGAGGGAAGCTGTGATTAAGAGCAACCCTAAAAAAGCTAGAATGATCCTAAGCAGGTCAGCTTCTAGCAAAGCAGTTCCTCTTGGTGATTACACATTGCACAAGAAATCAGGTTACAGTATGCTAGTGCCTACAACAGGGGAGCCCTCTACATCCAAAGGAAAGAGGAAGATACAAGATGTCATTAACATCCAAGATATCCCAAAGAAGCAAAGGGTGGGGAAGGAAATGCAATCAGATACACCTTTGTATTCCCCATCCCAATCCCCTATCCATATAGGAGATGAACAAGCAGTAGCTGAATACCTCTTACAGTTGGGTAGCTTAGGTGAAATCGCATACACCTATGATGAAGTGGAGGAAGGGATGCCAGAAGAGCCCATTGATGCTAAAATGGACATTACCTCCACTGAACTCAAAGGCCAGGAATGGGATCCTGAGATAAAAAAGGCAAGTAGTGCCTTTTTAGCTGATGACAACTTTGTCACATCGGAAGCATTTATGCAATTCATTTGGAAACAACATATAGATAGATATAATGCTAGATGTGAGACAAGAAAGGCTGAGCAGCCCAATAAAGATCCAGCCTTAGTGGAGGAAGAAATAAAACAAGAGATGATGGAGGAATTCAAAACCATCACCCCTGAGCAGGGAAGGGATATGGTAGCACAAGCTGGAGTGCTAATCTTACCAGAGTGGGATATTGCAAATGCCCTGGTGTTAGATGCAGTAAGAAAAGAGACGAAACCCATGGAAGGAGTTACCTTCAATAAGGATAATGCTGCATTAGTTATGTGGTCTCTCAAGAGGAATGAGAGCAAGAAAAACAAAGACACCTCAGGGTCAAGTTACCTTGGTGGAATGATGGTAAAAAGAGTACAGAGTACAGGGGTAGTAGAGGCTGCTAGCACTGTTCTAGAAACTGCAAAATTCAGTGTTGCAGTGGCTGAGAAGGAAGCCAAAGAAAAGGAGGCCCTCCAAATTAAGTTGGAAACAGTTTTGAAAGCCTATAACAGTGCCAAGGAGGAGGTGAGAGGTAAAGATAGCATTATTGCTAAATTGCAAAGCCAGTTGATGGGACAACACCAACAAGGTGAGTCTTCAACACTGATGATTTCCTCTTCTCTTGCAAGACCTCCGCCTACTAGCCCTATCATTGAATTTCCACCATTTCCAGCACCCTCCAGCTCTCAAATGATTGAGATTACTCCTCAAGAACTAGAAAACCTGAAACAGGCTCAGGCCTTATATGCAGGGAAATATGAGGAAAAGGTAAGGGCCACAATCTCCAGTTTTGCAGATACGATAAATGCCTCATTGCTTTACAACAGTGTGGGAAAAATTATGGAGATATGGAATGAGCTGAGAAGAGATAAGGCAATTTTGACACCCATTTTTGACAGATGGAGACCTAGGGAGAAAGATCTAGAGTTCATGTGTGTATCCTGTGATGAAGCAAGAGCTAATCCCATTATCAAATCCACTTCTAATGTCGCTAAGGTCTTAATGCAATTGGCAACAGAGGTGGATAATGTGGATAGAAGGGTTAAATTGCTTAAGAAGGAATACACTGATCAAGTTTGTGAGTTGCTCCCAGGAGTTTTTGCTAATCCAGATCAGTTAAAAGACAAGCAGATATGGCTTAAGGAGATAGAAGCCAAATTGTCAGCAAGAGTCAAAGGAATCATTGATCTTGATGATACTTCTTTCTTTGTTGTGACAATACAAGAGATAGAAAAAATTAAGTCACATTATGGTTTTCTTAATTCAGAAGTCAACAAACTGAGGAATTATTGGAAAAGGTTGACTAAAAATAAAGATGAGGTGATTAATTTTTCATGGCCGACAGAAGAAATATATAGTGAGTGGGCAACTAAATATGCCACCCAGGATCCGGAACAGTTGGAGAGCACCCCTGAAAAGATAGAAGAGGTTGCAACAGAATAACAGGTTGAAATAACTGTAAAGGCTGAAAAGTGCTTGTAACTGCTTTTGCGAAAAGCTTGTAACCTCTTTATTTTGTAACAAACTCTCCTCAAAAGGTCTGAAGCTTTATGCATCCATGTGGTTATAAATGGATACCAGGACTAGAGGAAAAGGGATCACAAAATTTTGTAAGAAAACGCTGCAGAAATTTATCTAAGCTTTTCTAAGTTTAATGGAGAATCAGAATTTATTGTAATATTTCTTGAACTGGATATCAATATATAGGCCATCGGTTTTGAGTAAAGCTTTGTGTTGTCTTCAAGTTCGTTCATAAGTTTGTTTACTATTTTCATTCTAAATAATCCAGGGTTGTTCCGTTTGAATGGAATTGCAAAGCAATTTTAGTATAAGTGTTTGTTAGCTTTTCTCTTTAGGAGGGAGATTAAATACGCGAGATCACTCATACCAATAATTTCTTTGGGAGGAACTTTGAATTCTGAGGACCATAGCTTAGTTTGGAATGCTTGAATTCTTGTATGTGTCAGGCATATATAAGGATTAATAGAAACCAAACCGATGGGTAATATAAAGATGTGTTGTTTAAGGAGTTTTATCTGACTTTAGATGACTCTGTGACCTTGGATAAGGCACTGAGTTGTTTATTGCATGCTTTGTTGATCGAAATGCTGAGATTAAGTACAATTTCTATCCTTTGTTTTCAGTTGATTTCAAGGTGAATAAATCCACTGGTTTTCTGGACTAGTTTGTTGTGGGTTTATGTTCGAAAGTGTGAATTTAATTCACAAAGGTATACCCACCTGGGCTCCGAGGAAGCCCGAAGTGTAGAAGGTCTATCCAAACCTTGTCATATGTTGCCTTGAAAATTTTCTTATCTTTGATATCTCTTCTGTACCAAGCTTTAAACCATATTAATTTGAGGATGTTAAAGGGAATCAGATTTTGAAGACAACACCCTCAACCAACAATAGACTAGACAAAACAAAGAAAGTTCCTAACAACAAAGTAATGACCCTAACTGAAGCAACATTAGATAGTAGATCACTAAGATTGAATGACATCAAGGACATCAATCTGAGATTCATAAGTATGGTTTTAGGTTACAAGACTACTCATGCAAACAAACTTAATTGAGTTTCTAGTCTTTGCATTAATAGTGCTTATGAAATGGTGAACAACAATGCAAAAATAGATGTGTGTGAATGGCTGAAAGATGAACTCATAGATAATTTGAAAAAGATTAAAGGTGATAAGAAAGGGGCATTTCACTTTGGTAATCTCTTAGTATGCTTAATATTGTATTTCATAAAGGAAATCCCCAGTATAGGACAAAAAGACTTTGGATATGACATACTGGTAGGAAAACAATTACAAGAAGCTTTTACCGGAATGAGAACTACAAAGGATAGCAATATAATTGAATACTTTAAAAAAATTTCAATCCAAAATGAAAACCAGAGAAAGACTACCGCAGAGTGTAGTGGACAAATATGACAAATAAATATATTTTTTAATCAAGAAGGATGAAACATGGATGGAAGTTGTACTTCCTACAAGTGTATTGGTAACTGAAATGGGCTATGAGGTAGATCTCAACATATTTGAGACTTATGCAAAAGCTTTGTTAGATGCACCAAGAGAACCAACATAAGAAGTTTTTGGTAGTGTTGAAACAATTGAAAGTAATGTGAAAACAATGAAGCAAAGGAAGAAAAGAGAGAAATATATAAGAGATGCATCAAAACAGGTAAAGGAAATCAAAGAAAATGTTATGAACATTATTGGTATAACGACAATTGAGCTGGAAGGACTGCAACCGGAGGCACACATTTCATCAGTTGGCACATCTTTTGATAGTGAGATACCAGTTGAATTAAAAAGAGTTGAAAGGAAGAGAAAACCTTCACCGGTACCCTCTCCTCCACCCAAAAGAAAAAGGACCTTAAGGAAGAAACAATAGGCAGTAAGGCAACCAGATAAGAAACTAACTCCCAAGAAAAAACAGAAACTAGTCATACCCTCATTAGATAATTTGTTAAATGAAATAACTGATGATGGTAATTTGGCTAATGTGAGATAATTGTATAACACATTCAATGATTCAGAAATGGAAAGCATTGAAAATAGTATAATTTTACATTAGGATATATACAAGAAAGTTTTAATTGAAGTAGTGGATGATTTGCCGAATGAACTATATAGAAGATTGGATGCCAAGAGGATTGCAGTGATGGAATTGGACAAGAAACTAAAAGTTGAAAAATTTCTAGTTGTACATCCGGTTAACTCAAAAGAGGAGATTAATGACCAGATTTGTGAGGCTAACAGATCCATTTTTTCTAGTGGTCACTGGCAAGTAAGTTGGATGGCAGGTAGAGTAAATGAGATTGTAGAGGAGACTGTTGATAAATGAGATACTTTTTTTGTGGAAAAAGAAAAACAAGAGGAATTGAACCAACCAAAGAAAAAATTCAAAGTTTATCAGAAGGATAAAGACAAAGGGAAAGGTAAATTTGGTGGAATACCGAACATCAAGATAACTAATTACTTGCCACCACCTTTGGATACTTCACCGGTACATAGTGTTGATCCACCGGTTACTAAAAGTGAAGGTATCACACATGATAACACTAATCCTGAATCTAAAATACTATTCACCATGAATGTGGATACTCAGGAAGTGAATATTGTTGTGGACAAGGACAGTACAGAAGTTAAGGATGATAATGTTGATAGTGGCAACATTGCTGATAAACCGATAGAGACTGTTGAGGTTGAGATCCCAATAGAGCAATCATTACAAACAAAGTAACCATTGGATACTGGGAAGAATAATGAAGGTATAGATGCTAGCACAGAGAAACCTACTGAGACTAAGATACCGATAGTTAAGCACATAGAGAAATCGACAGAAGTAGAGGTAAATATTGAGAAACCGGTAATCATTGAGATACCTAAGCAATTAGACAAAACTTTACTGGTTGAAATGCAAACTCAGACTGATCCACCGGAGGTTAACACAAGAAAAATGGTTACAAATGTTGGAAGCATAGAGGTAATTAAGGTAGTTGGTCAAACATCTGGTACTTCATCAAGTGAATACAGACCTACTAATGTAACAAATGTACTCTTGGACTCTATCAAGAAGATAACTAACTATAATGCATTGGCTTACAAGGCAATTGATGACACCATACCAATTCTTAAATTGATTTCACCAAAATGTAACATAGATCATGTAAAGGATTCTTTAGGTAAATTGGACACATTGTCCAAATTTATTACTGACAATGTAATAACGGTTGATAAGGTGAATGAGGACAGCTTCAAGGAGAAAGTTGAAAAGGAAAAGGATAAATTCTTTGAGGACACAATAAAGAAGTGCACAGAACACATGAATACACTATTACCGGCACTGAACACTACAATTTTGGAATACAAAGAGCTGTACAGAGAAACATGCAAACCACATCTTTTGACATAGGACATAGAAAAGGAAATAAGTAGAGTACAGAAAGAAATAGATGAGATAGCTAATAACAAAATTGGTTCATCTGAACCTATATAAGTTATTGAGAAGGAAATAGCAGGTTTTGAGGAGAAATTGGAGAAATTTGAGAAAGAGAAGGCAAGGATTAAGGCTAATGCCAGAGAACTTAACTATAAACTTGGTCCTAAGCTAGACAATCTAATCTCTCTTAGAAGTGAAATCTCTAAGGCATTACTTCAAGGAGAAAGATCACCGGAACAGCACATGCATCATCTCACTGGCACGATCCAACAAACTAGGGTTGTTACTACTTATCAAGTTGCCATTAGTTTCATGTCAAAGTTATACTATATACTCTAGTCGGTTACTACTATCAAGATATTCAGTCGGTATGCACAGTCTAGTTGGTTACAGAAGAAAGTAGTCTCAAAACGTAGTACACACCGAGCTGTCTACCGAGTATCATTTCATGTCTACTAAGCAGAAAAGATGACACACCGAGTTGATATACACTGAGTGAAACGTGTTACCAGATTCATTGAACCTGGACATACATATGAAAACGTGCTAAAAAATCAAGGCACATCTAACCGTTATCACATTGGAAATTGCACTTAAATATTGTGTATGATTTTAAGGTCATCTAACCAATGAAATATCTTGCATGGTTATTCAATCGATAAATCATATTTGTAAGATCGAAGCAATGAATGGATCACCATTATAAGAGATCTATTTATACAGTATAAGTTTAGAATTAAAAAGTGTGTGTGTGCATGAGTGTAAGAAGACTATTACAGAGACACAGAGGTCACCGAGAAGGTTTTCAGAGAACAGTCGAAGAACAGAGTAAACAGAAGGGTTTACCAAGTTACTATATGGGTTACCAAGATATACTATAAGCAAGGTAACTTATTCTGAGCACATAGAATCTACTATAACATTCCAGATGTAAAGTTGCAGATATTTGTAATGATTTTATTGTAATATTTTGAAGTTGTAAGAGAAACCTTTAAAAGGTTAAAAGACTCTAATCAAGTCTATAAATTGTAAAGCCTCTAACTAGGTGCAACATTTAGATGAAGTGTTGTGAAATCCTTTAGCAAGGTAGATCTAACAGATCTTGTTACTCCTAACAGGGTAAGCTGTCAGAAATAGCTAAACATGTAGCTCTAACCGAGCACTCTTTATTATTGCAGTAGTGAAGTTGTGGGTGCCATCCCCACCACAATTTTTCTCTCTAACCAAGAGTTTCTACGTAACCAAAATATATGTGTTATGGAGTGAATCATGTATGATTGTTATCTATTTGTTTTAGCTTTATATTATGTTACTGCACTATTCGGTTTATGCATAACAATAAAGTTATTATTGAAGAAAAGTTTTGGAGTACTAATTCACCCCTCCCCTCTCAGTACATTAGCTTTCCATATTGGGCCTAACAATTGGCATCAGAGCTTGAATCTTGGAAAAGGGTTTAACTGCCTAAAGAGAAAGATCTTATCAATGGAAGGCTATAAACAATCCCAGAGGATTGTATATCTGCAAGAAGAACTGGATCATGCTAATCAAGTAATTTCAGACATGCAAAGACAAATGCAAAAATCTCTAAAATTAAGAAGAAGATTATCTGATGATTTGCAGGACTCTCAAGAGTTAGTGGAACAAATTGAGACATCATCTGAGAATAGTATATCTGAAGAAATTGAAGAAATGATTGGAGTATTGAAAGAAAAGAACAAAGCACTGGTTGATGAACTAAAAGCAATGAAAAGAGAACATGAACATTTCAGCACACAGATGACTGAAAATCTTGATGCATTGAGGACAACTGAGGATAAAGTAAGAGATCTAGAAAGAGAGAAACAACAACTTGAAGTCTTAGTATCTGATAAGAATGATGAAATCATAAGGTTGACTGGAATTCAACAAAACCTATCAGATCAACTAGGTTATGCACATCATGAAGCAATTCTGAAAAATGATGAGAATCAAGCATTGAAACTTGAAGTATCAAGGTTGATTGATGAACTTGAAACAGAGAAGAAATCCAAAGAAACACTGAAGAAGAGTTATGAAGCATCAAGGATGTTGGATGAGCAACTGAATACAAGAAGACCCAACAAGGATACATGACTCAGTTACAAAGGAAAAGACTCTACCGAGAAGGGAATTCATACTACCGAGAGAGGAGAATCATCAAAGCAAGCTGGAAACAAGAATAACATCAAAAGAAAGAAGCCTATTTGCAACTACTGTGGAAATCAAGGTCACACTACCAACATGTGCCAAATCAGAAAAGGTAAGCAACCGAATGTCACTAAGTCCAATGGTTATTGTTACAATTGCAATAAATATGGTCACACATCTAATCAATGTAGGACAAAGTCTATTAACAATTATCAGAAGGCAAAATTCAAAGGGTTTTGTAAAAACTGCAATAGATATGGACATAGTATCGAGAAGTGTTGGTTTAAGCAAAAGAACTATATGTGGTATGCACACTGAGCAAATGCTAGAGGTTATCGAACTCACACAAATACTTATCGACAATACTCTACAGTACCATGGGATTACAATACAAGGATATGGTATGAATGTTGTGGAAGATATGGACATATAAGTGCCAATTATTTTATAAGGTTTGGAATGAACAACCGAAGATCATGGAGAAATCCTGGTATGGCATGTTTTCATTGTCACAAGTTGGACACTTAGCTGGAGATTGCAGAGATCAACCTAGAAAGAAACTAAAGAAATAAAAGACAAATTAAAGATGATTTGGGAAAAGAAGGAAATTGTGTCAAATGAAGAAAGCACCTTACCTATCGAGTTAGGTGCACCTATTCCAAATTAATCGATAAAGGTATGAAGGGACTGCATTCTCTCAAGGTTAAAATCTTAACAGTTCCTATTTTATCATGTACTTAATTCAAATCTGCATAATTAAGATGTAATAGTAAGTTTGAAATTATATCAAAGTCTTTTGAAGCACTATACTGGAAAACTGTCAAGTCGATGAATACAGGAAACTTGTCTAGTCAGTAAATGAAGGAAGTTTGGTTACTCGATTAAAACGGAAAAAGGAGAGTAAATTGGTTAAAGAGGAACCAAGTGCATTTAATGTTTTTGACCTAACCCGCACAGAGCCCGGTAAGGCATATGGTGTACTTAAGAGCATTTTCACGGTCATTTACACTTACCAAGTTTTTGAGAGAGTAGAGAAAAGCAAATCCAAGGCGATAAAACCTCCTACAAAGCAAATTCAAGGTATTTACATCAATCTCAATGCATTGTTAAGCTAGTTTACCAATCTTATCTAGTTGCCATTATCTGCTAAGTATAAAGTGTCAGTCGTTTGAAAATCCTTAAACCCTAAGGATTCTTTGTTACCTTCTATCTGAAATCTACAATGGTGCCCAAGATCCAAGATCCCATAGTTGTCAAGAATGTAGAGAAGCCCTCACTAAAATACTCTTTGACTCCCAAAGTTGCATCTGAACCAGATGACAAAACCACCTTTTCACTCATCCTAGATAGAGTGTTGTTAGTCGAAGATGTGAGATTCTTCACCAAATGTCGTGTTGAAGAACTCGGTCATGTTGAGATTAAAGATACCTATGATGAACTGTGCATAGATGGTAAATTGAATAGCAAGTATGAACACATCAAGATCAAGGGATTAACTGAAGCCCTAACCTATCCCCGTGTGTTCAAACCCCAATGGGTTAAGTTTGTTTTGAGTAGAGTTCACAATGATTTCATGTGGCTAGAAGAACAACCATTTAAGATTACCAAGGAGATCATTCATTTGATTACTGGTTACCCTATTTATGATCATGCTCGAGCCCAAAAGATGATATCATAGAAGGAATTGATCAGTTTAATCGGAGTGGAATTAGATTGCAGAGGATTGAAATTGAATAATGTCATAGATGAAGAACTAAAATTTGCCATTAGAGTAATGGGCTACTATTTCTTCCAATCGGCAAGGGAAAACCATGTACCCTGTGCAACAGTAGACCTAGCCTACAAAATTGTAAAAAAGGGAATGAAAATTGATCTATGTGAGGTTTTGCTAAAGAACCTATTTGAGAATCTGAACACCATCAGGAAGCCAAAGAAAAACAACTCAGCTAATACACTAAAGTTTGGATCATTACTGGTATGCATGTTTTTCTATTTTGAAAAATTCTTTCCATCAGTCGGTAAAGTTGTTTGGGAACTACACCGACCAATCACCCATCAGATAAATGACTTCATCAAGAAGTTAGGTGATAATTTCAATGATATTATGGATGAGTACTTCACCAAATTTTAGGAGAAAATGCATAACAGATATAGGATTGCACCCCAGCTAGTGGAGAAATACAAAAATGATATATGTTTTGAAGCTGACACCGATTATTGTTATGTGAATGCTGTGAAACCGAGGACTCAATCTTTGTCACCAATGGGTTATGAGTTTGACTTTGACATCACACAACAACAAATTGATGCATTTCTCTCATTACCAAGACATGCTACTAAGCTAAGGTATGGAACCTATGAGGAAGTAAAGGAAAAGGTAAAAATGAGCATTGTAGTACCCAAAGCTACAAGAAAGGCAAAAAAAATGATAAAGGCATTGTCATAGAAATTCAGAGAAGACTCTTCCTCTACACCTGTCAAAGGCACCATTGCCATTATCGAAGAGGAATCTGAAGCCCAAGAGGCAACAATAACACTAAGCACTGAATTGCCTAAGGGAAAAGTGTTGAAGAGAAAGAAACAGGACACATCAAAGGCCTCACCGACTCCACCTCCAAAGCGACCTAACATAAGAGCATCTGTAGCCTCACCGAGTAAGAAAACAAAAGTGTTACTGCTCCCAAGGTAACAAAGACATACAAGAAATCTACTCGAAGACTCATTTTGGCAAAAGAGTCTAGTGATACCGAATCAGAGGATGCAAGCAAATTCCAGATTGTCAAGAGCAAGAAGGTAAATATACATAGTGTTGAAAACTAATGTGCTAATCTGAAAGAATATGGAGGATTCAAATCATTTAGATATGTCAAGTATGAAACCAGGAATAATGATGAGAAGAGACAAATTGAAGAAGCTGTCATCTGCACACTTCTAAAATTCTGGTTAGCTCCATTGGAACTAGCTAAGTCACTTCCAAATGAAATTTACTTGCATATTGATAATAGGTGGAAGTATGCAATGGACTCAGAGAAATAGATCAGAGAGAGAAGTCTGGTTCATCTCTTTCCTATCATGTCAGTAGTTGAAATAAAGGAACATCTAAAAACCTACAATTCAAAGTTTCTTGTCAAACAGAGAGCCTTAAAACTGATGAATGGGCTATACATTGAAGTTGAAAATGAGACAAAAGCAAAGTGGCAAGAAATCTTTAAAATCAAGGATGCTGGTGAGCAAGCTACAGTTGAATTTGTTAATGTCACCAGGCAAGATCTTGATGTTACCAAGAAAGACCCTACTAACACCATTCAAATAGATGAATATGTCATGGATACAGAGGCACCGGAACAGGAAATGATAGGAATCAATGCATATGCAAAACTTGTATCTAGTGAATCAGTCTTGGAACAAGTTTAGCCTTATCCATCGATCAAGCAACTTGTCTCAACCAAAACCCCTCATGACACAGAGTAAGGCACCGAAGGTCACAAGTCTACAATAGGAGAAGGTACTACTCAAGGACAAACATCTCAAGCACCTTCTAACACTGAGAATGTCGAAACTAAGACACCGAGTACTGAGACACCAAAGGACTCTACAGGGGCTAAAGAAACCAATCAAAGTGTTACCTCTACCGAGCAACCTACCGAGGGTCATCAAGCCTCACAAGCCCTTGTCTTAGTTCCATCAGTGAAAGGTAAAGAAAAGAAGATGAAAAAGCATAGTTTTAAAGTTGATTTGTCAAAACCAATAATGTTTCCCAATGTAGATATATCAAAATTAAAGGGGCAAGCACTCATTGATTTCGGTGAACTATGCAAAGCAAAGGCCTAACAAGAGAAGCAAATAGCCATTCAAAAGAAAAATAAAGTACTTCAGAAGGTAAAAGCACTCTTAATAGATATGCTACCTGAAGCTACAGTATCCACTGATGTAGCCATCCACATTCAACTGGATGAACTCCTAACAAAAATAGTGACATCTGGAGTAGATGCATCAGAGTATTTGAGCAAGCTAAAAGACAAAGAGCTCACTACAAAAATGATAGAAGAGGTACAGAAAGCTATAGCTATTGGAAAAGTTAAACTTGTCAAATTTATTGCTGAGTTGACTCATCAACTCAAGCACATTCTTTATTTATTTTAGAAACTCTACACATTTTCTTTATTCATTAAAGACATTAAGAATAAAACAGAGGCAATTGAGAAAGAGATCACTGATCTCTCAAATAAGTTGACCACAAAGCCAAATTCAGTTCAAAATTTTTATACAAAGCTACAATAGCTCATGGCTCAACAATTGGACTTAAGAAATGAAGAACACAAGATCAGGATGGATATAATGACACTATAGACATTATTCCTTCCTCATCTTTCATTCATCCAAGAATAGATCAACCGAGCCATCTCTCTATCTACTACACAAGAGGGAAGCACTCTAGATGGCTTAATATCATTATAGGCTGATATTCAAGCACAAAATTCTTTAATGGATAGTGTAAAGAATGCACTCTCTGTCACTCTCACCGAAGCCTGGACCAAGTACAAATCCATTTTTGATTAGTTACCACCCCCGAATGGTAATTAAGTTTTGATGTTTGTCAAAAAGGGGGAGTAATACAGTATTGGAGGAGTATAGTATACAGGGGGAGTATACCGAGCAGAGCAAGAAGAGTATCCAAGAGCAGTGCATTGAGAAGTATACAGTACAGTAAGCAAAGCACACAGAATAGATCACCAAGCATGTAAAATCTGAGTTTTGTATAATATATTGATAAGGGGAGTATATTTGGATATATTATATTATTGACTATTGTATATACTATCAGCATAGTCGAATTTTGCAAGTATATAGACTATTGAGTTATAACTTTGAAAGTAGTTTTTGTCAAACATCTCAACTAATGTCAAAAGGGGAGATTATTACTACTTATCAAGTTGCCATTAGTTTCATGTCAAAGTTATACTATATACTCTAGTCAGTTACTTCTACTGAGATATTCAGTCGGTATGCACAGTCTAGTCGGTTACAGAAGAAAGTAGTCTCAAAACATAGTATACACCAAGCTATCTACCGAGTATCATTTCATGTCTACCAAGCAGCAAAGATGAGACACTGAGTTGATATACACTGAGTGAAATGTGTTACCAGATTCATTGAACCTGGACATACATATGAAAATGTGTTACAAAATCAAGGCACATCTAACCGTTATCACATTGGAAATTGCACTTAAAGATTGTGTATGATTTTGAGGTCATCTAACCAATGAAATATCTTTGCATGGTTATTCATTCAATAAATCATATTTGTAAGATCAAAGCAATGAATGGATCACCATTATAAGAGATCTATTTATACAGCATGAGTTCAGAATTAAAAAGTGTGTGTGTGCATGAGTGTAAGAAGACTGTTACAGAGACACAGAGGTCACCGAGAAGGTTTTCAGAGAATAGTTGAAGAACAAAGTAAACAGAAGGGTTTATCGAGTTACTATATGGGTTACCAAGGTATGCTATAAGCAAGGTAACTTATTCTAAGCACATAGAATCTGTTATAACATTCTAGATGTAAAGTTGCAAATATTTGTAATGATTTTATTGTAATATTTTGAAGTTGTAAGAGAAACTTTTAATAGGGTAAAAGACTCTAATCAAGTCTATAAATTGTAAAGCCTCTAACTAGGTGCAACATTTAGATGAAGTGTTGTGAAATCCTTTAGCAAGGTAGATCTAACAGATCTTGTTACTCCTAATAGGATAAGCTATCAGAAATAGCTAAACATGTAGCTCTAACCGAGCACTCTTTATTATTGCAGTAGTGAAGTTGTGGGTGCCATCCCCACCACAGTTTTTCTCTCTAACCAAGAGTTTCTACGTAACCAAAATATATGTTTTATGGAGTGAATCATGTATGATTGTTATCTATTTATTTTAGCTTTATATTATGTTACTGCACTATTCGGTTTATGCATAACAGTAAAGTTATTATTGAAGAAAAGTTTTGGAATACTGATTCACCCCTCCCCTCTCAGTACATTAGCTTTCCATATTGGGCCTAATAGAGGCAACCCTGAATGACAACAACAGATTCATGTAGAGTCTTAATTTGGTTTTGGCAGATATATTCCAGATTGTAACCAACCGGTTACAAACTTTGAGGTGAAAGTTTTGAACTCGTTTGACAAATTTTTGCAACCTTTGTCATTGATGTCAAAGGGGGAGTAGTGGATAGATAAAAATGTTAATCAAAGGAAATCATCTACTCAGGGGGAGCACATCTTTTTGGTAACTTTTTGGACTTCGGTTTTTGGAACAGTTTTTTGATTTTTCTCATGAGTGTTGCCATCAATGCCAAAGGGGGATATTGTTGGCATTCTACACTCTTATGAGAATAGTGGTGTTGTCATTGATGGTAACCTTCTGGCAACCTTCTGGCACTCATCTGGTAAAGCCACCAGTAGGCACCAACACTGGCATAGACATCTTCATACACCAACAGACACTTCACTGACAGTGGCAACAATGCATACCGACACCCCAGCCGACAGGGAATAAACTTTTGTTTATTGTATTTAAATGTAATTATCTTTTGTAAAGCCAACATGGCATATTGTAAAAGACTCATATATATGTATGAGATCTTATAGGCCATTTTGTGTAGTAAGGTAATATGCATGGAGAGAATATATGGATGATGTTTTGTATAAAGAGATATAGTTGACACCGAAGGTTTTGGTTATAGAATGAGCTTAAACCAGTACTGAACCTAGCATAGTTGATGCTGATTTGAAGCAGTACATTGTATTGGATCTCATATCCACTTTTGTAGTCAGTGTGACTCTTATTGAGCAGTGAGCTCTAGGCAGTTGGCCTTCTTGCATGTGCAGGCCCCTCATTGTAAGTAATATTTATTCATTGGCCAGTGAGTGAATATTGTGGGTCACAAATCCCACCAAGGTTTTTTCCACACCGGGTTTCCTCATTAAACATCTTGTGTTATGGTGTGTTTTCTATGTTTCTTTATTATTCCTATTTACTGCATTAATTCTTATTTACCGGTACATTGTTTTGGGATGCAAAGTTCTTAATAAGTTTAAATATTCAACTAACCAGTTAGATACCAATTCATCCCCCCCCCCTCCTCTCAGTATCTTTGGGACTATCATTAATCCTAACACATATAATTTTATTAATCACCCGCATGTTTATCAACTCACGATGCAATAATTTTATCAACTCATTTGTTGCTAGACATGATCCAAGAGGAAGGCTGATAAAGTATAATGAGATGGAAGAAGAAGATACCGAAGAAGTAGAAGATGATGTAGATGATGATGATGATGATGACGACGATGATGATGATGATGATGATGATGATGATGATGTTGCTGCTGATGATGATGAATTTGTTGTTGTTGTTGTTGTTGATGATGATGATGACGATGACGATGACGATGACGATGATGATGACGATGACATTTTTTGAACTTTGTGTTTATTTATGGAATTTGGACTATTTATTAGCTATGTGATGGATGGTGATTTAAAATACATATGTGATGGATTACATGTTTATGATGATACATTTTACATTTTTGAACTTTTTGTTTAGTTATGGAATGTGGACTGTCTATTAGCTATGTGATGGATGGTGATTTATGATACACTTGTGATAGATTACATGTTTATGATGATACATATGTGATGCCTATGATGCTCAATTACATATATGATGATACATATGTGATGCTTATGATGCTCATGATACATATGTATTTATTATTTATCAAATTACAAATGTAATGCTTATGATGCTCAATTGTTGGTGTTGATTTCATGTATATATTTTGTGTGATGCTGCCACCCTTGGTGTAAACAGGTAATTGACTATAGACATTGTCAACTCTTTAGTTGAGGATCCTGCATAGTCTACATAAAGTAAAGGTAAGGAATAAAAAATATGCAATCATTATGACGATTGCATATTGTTCATGTTGTGTACTATGTAATTTTTAGTATACGTATCATGTAATTTTTAGCTAACATAAGATAATTAAATTACATATTCAAGAACCTGAACCCCTTTGACGAGGATCATGCATAGTCTCGTGGATCAATAGGTATAAGTCAATACACCCTAAATAAATAGTTTATTTTAAAAAAAATACTAGGAAAACAAACTTCCTCAGTTCTTCAAACCTCGACATTAGCAGCAAATCTAATACAGTTATCAACACTTGAGGCCCTAGTTGGACTTATTCAATTTTTAATCTCAACATAAACTTTAGGTCTAACTTCTTCATCAACATTACCCTCATTAGCAAAATATCTCTCTCATTACCAACTAACTCTCTAATTTGATGAAGTGCAGTTACCACCAAATAGGTATTTGTTAGATGTGTCTTCCTTGAGTGAGGGAAATATAGGAATAGTCGATGAAAGTGAGACATGTAGTAGGTCTAAAATAGGGAGATCAACTAGAGGTCAAAAGATTAGAAGAAAATTCAATAAATGCATGGAATTTTTCCTTGCTCAAGGAGGGTAATATTCTTATGATGATGATACCAAAGGTGGCATCAAGGTGTCCTTGAGGTACAAACATCTAGAGAAATAATGGGTACCCAAGGTGATAGTTTTGATACTTAATATAAGTATAGATTCAATAGCCAACAAGATGAGAGGGGGGGGTGAATCATAAAAACTTAATCTTCCATAAAAACTTCAGATTCAACCTCAGTAACATATACTTCAGTAATATAACCAAAACTATTAAACATGCAAACTCAAAAGCATATAAACATCATAAACCTCATAACACCAGATTTAACATGGAAACCCAAATAGGGAAAAACCAATGTGGGATTTCAGACCCACTAAGAAATATACTCTTCTAGAGTATGCTCAGTTAAAAGAAAATCCTATTAAAGATTACAAACACATTGCTATATGTGACCTGGTTAAGGGATTTCCCTCAGATATGTTAGGATCTTCACCTTGTTAAAGGATTTCAAACACTCAATTAGAATGTCACCTTGCTAGAGGGTTTTACAAATAAGATTGTTAAGTCCAGTCGGTTAAGAGATTTTCTGTCACTTTCACAAAATAACAGTAATAAAAATCTATCTGCAACTTCACATCTAAAATGCTAAAGCAGATTCTTATTTGTTCAATACAATCTAGACATAGAACTAATCTTGTCCATCTGCTGGGATTCTATACTCTGTTATTCAAGTAGGTCTTCAAGCTTCTGTGCTCGGTAATCACTATGTAGCATCCCTGTGCATACATTTTTTATCAACAGTTTCCTATTTATAAATAATTAGCTAACCGCTTAATCTCCTTGATCACATTTCTCATGATCAATCATAGCCATCAGATCTTCAATCTTGTCTAGGTTGAATGTATCCTTTGATCTGAAAATGATTTACCCTGCCTTGGAACTTGCATACATTTCTTGGAACTTGTGCCAGGGTATTGCAGTTCAATCTGAACTGTAGATCTTCTTGCTAATCTTCCATTGCCATAGATTCTTAACAAACTTTATTTACGACATACCAATCATTTAATCATTTCCAGCTCATCAGCTTCCTTCATTAAATAACGCATGTAAACATTTAATTCATTCTATTACAGCTCGATTACAACTTAGTAGACATTCCACCTTCATTAACCGATAGCGATAACCTTAGGGTTTACCGACTAGGTTCCGTAGGGTTTACCGACTAGGTTCTTTGCTTGGTAACATAGTATAGTATTAACCTTACAATTTACAACATATGTATGATGTTAAAACAATCTAAACATCATGATCTCATCATTGTCTGACTCAGTAATAGTTGCCCATTGAATACCTTATTCATCCTCTTATTCATCATAATCTTTCCCGTGTCTTTTATCGACATCTTTATACTCTTCAATTCATACTTCTCAAGATATGGCAACATCATACTGAATTAGAAAATCAATTTCTTGATATCAATGACAAAATAATAATATCAAGACAGTAAACATCCTTAATCAGTTATATCCATAATCATCAACAACCTTCTCAATATCCTTATTGAAATGCCAACAATCTCCCATTGTCTGTTATAATGCTAAATTGCCAACACAAGGAACTTCCTCCAATAAACACTAATTTTTGTGTTAACGAGAGGACATATTGCATAGCACCTTCGTCGTTACATGGTTTGGGCATATTTTTCATGGACAACATAAAGGTTTGTTACAAAAAAGTTGCTGCATATATGTAGTATGTCAGACCTTGTTACAATTACAAAAATTCGATGCAGATTGTTCAATATAAAAAAAGTATGTATAGGTATGCACTGTCAGTAAATTATATACAACAAAAAGATAATGATCAAAGTAAACGAGTGGTTCTATACATTGATGGAAGGCCAAAAGCAATAGGGAATATTGTAGGTTTTATAAATAGTACTTGACCTGGATCAACTAATAAGAAACCCAATTGCATATTTGAGGCACACGAAGGAAATCGTGTATTCGTATTTGTGATAAAATCAATAAGTGCAGGGGAAGAGCTGCTAATCGATTACAATTTGAATCATATAGATACAAACAAAGTTACTAACATGGGGGTGATACGTATTGTATACCATTTAAACCAACCTCCAATTAATGACTCCAATATACCATCTTATTATTAAGTTTTTTTGCTAAGTCTATTGGTTTCATTTCACTAACATGTTCATATTTTTTCTTTTTCATAGGGCAACCTAGATCTGTCACATAACACAGATAGGGATCTAGGTCCCGACACTTCTACTGAGCAGGTAAACCTCATTGTAATTTTACAAATTAGATAGAAGCAAACTGTTACATTATTATGTTATTGTCTTGAGTGTTTTGGAGTAATTTTGATAGTGTTAATAATATTCTTGTCATAGACGAATGTTCGGGGAAATGGAAAGGAACCTCCCTTACATCAGCACCTCAACACAGTATTAAGCAATGAGGACTACGCAATTTCCACAAACCCTGTAGAAGTGGTAAAAATGTCTATCACAAACATTAATAAGGAGATTTTTGCTTTGGTATGCACGACCCCTCAGACTGATGAGATAAAAGATAGGTTGAATCAATTGATGCAAGCAACAAGAAAACATGTGATATAAGCAGTAATGAAAGTTTTAATTCTAAAAAAAGTTCAATAATGGTTTATATTTTATACTCTTTTATGCCACTAACTAAAATATGTACATGTTGTTTTTACAAAATTTCATGTGTGACCATCAACCTGGTGGACATGATCAAGGTATTGCAGGTAGTGTAGGTGATGACCATGTTCTATACATTAAAACTACTCCTTCTTTGGACTTGTGAACTTGCTTTTTTAATGCTAGTGTTATTTACATAGGCCTTTCCCTATCTATACTATTTTTGTCTCCTTAGAATGAATAATAATAAGTTTTGTGTGTGTATATTATTGTGATAATAGTTTATTTAACTATTAATAAAGTATTTAGTTGCACAATTAGAAGTTCTCATTTGATTTGATCTGATCACTTGTATTTTAATTTACTATTATTAAATTATATTTCACAGTAGGGACATTACAAAGAGCAATAAGACAACGTGAAGTTTGAAAACATGAGATAGCACATTGAAGCAATCTAAATAAATAGATTCCATGGACTATCTTTTGTAAGGACTATACTAGTTTATCACTTACACTGCCCTCTTGTCACAAATTTGTATACATTTTTCCTGCATCAAAACCTACCTTCCTTATTTTCCTTTATATTGTTGTATCATTAAGATTACTATCGAACACTTAATAAAGGTTCATATTTCTTTACAGCTCTTAATAAAGGTTCATCCTTGTTTACAATTCTTGCAGTTTTCATATATTTAATGTATTATTCTTTAGGTGTTGTCAATGTTCCTGTGGAAAGGTCGCCTCATTCAAGGTTATTGCCATCTATAATGTTGGCAATAGGTAGCATACAAAAATCCTCTACTGCTCATCATGTTGACCCACTCACTGTTGGTAGATCCCTCTTTTTCTCTCTCTTTTGTTATGTGTTTATTTCCCTTGAAGTGTTCTTTCTTGGGGGCATTTCATAGTGGACTCATTTTTGTACAGCAGGAGATGCACATGAGGATGTGCTAGAGGTGAATACTAGTGATACCATACCATCATTTCCTTGATCTTCCCGTATTGCTAGTACATAAACGTTGTAGACCACATTGGTGGTGAGTGACAAAGAATTGATTTCCTTGAAGATACAAAAGGTTCCCGATACTTTAAAATCATTATTATATATAGTGTACATGTAATTTACTTACTGATCACTCGTTTTGGACTAATGATCCCATGATTTTTTTGCAGGAAATGATATTTAAAAAAAAAATCTTAATGACATTGCATTGCAGATGTTTGGGACCAGCATACGTAAAAGGTGGAACATCATATGTGAACTAACCCTAATCCACTATTTTTATTTCACATCATTTCTTGAACTATATTAAAGGTAGCTTCAGTTCATTTCTGAATCTAATAGGTTTGTTTTTTCTTAAAAGGTGGAATGACCAAGAAAATATGTTAAAAGATGAACTCACAAACTTTATGGTTGAGTTGTTTGGAAATGACACATTCGACAAAACCAAGCTCCTTGAAAAAGCTAGCACATATCTAAAGTATGCAAGGGACCAGTACATGATACATTTAGAGAAGAACGTAAAGTACGAGCGTCCCCCCATGATTCTAGAGAGGGAGTGGAAGGACCTGATTTTGGATGTGAAGGAGAGAATTGAAAGGAAAAAAGGAAATCCACCACTAGATGCCAGAAGAAGGTATGTGATACTATTAAGAATGTAAATATGTACTAATTACTCTTTATATTTATATAATCTAACATATTTCAAAATTTTCATAGACTGAGTGACACATCAAAGGCAACCAAGGCAAGACAAGAAAAGAACGAGCAACATAAACTCGACTTTGGTGGTTATATAAAACTTTTCGCATGAAATGTAAGAATTAGTAAATGAAATATCGCATCAAAATATTTATAAATTGCAAACATTTTTTTTTATCAAACAATACAAGCAAAATTCATGATACAAAGAAAAAATGTAGGGATCTGAATTCAATAGAGCGCCCATAGAAGATGACAAGAGAATTGCCTATTAGCAAGGCTATATAGCTATGGATGAACGGCTACGAGAATTGAGTGGGAAAACATGAGATTCTGGTGCATTTGTCACACAGGTAAATAAGCTATATGAAAATAATTTTAAATTGAATACCTTACCAATAATCTATTTGATGTTAAGTTCCAACATAAAGTGAACTTATTTGTTTTAATCAAGAAAGCAATTATAACAATGTGCATGACATTGGAATGTAGCCTGATAATCGTGGAACACAACCTCCACATGAAGGTCTGGATGTGCATCCCAATAATGGAGGTATTCATTTTCTATTCACATTTTTTTCTATAATTATTAATACAAATAAACATCTTAAATTTTAATTGGTGTAGAAATTAATGTAACCTTTTATGTTATTATTTTAGAGCATGTAGTCGGTGGTGACCAAGTGGAGCATGATCCGAGTAGACAACATTAGGAATGTGATGTTCCCCAATTAGGTAAAGAGGACCACTTTTATTCATTTAAACATATTTAATTGCAATTTGTGTATTGATTAATGTAACATTTTGTATTTCAACTCTAGAGGATCTAGAGGGTGTTCAACATGTTGAGGTTGAGGCTAGACAAAATGATTTCGAAGATGATGTGGCCCCATCAGGTAAAAAGCACCATAGTTATGTTCTTTAAATTAATGAAATACTTGTAACAAAATAAAAAAATGATTTGAATTTAACCCATTTCTTTGTTATTGCAAAGGACCCCCCTTTGCACCAATGTCCTCATCCTTAGAAGAGGACTAGGCATACATCGAGATCATGAGTAGAGGGAAGAAGAACTAAAGAGGAGGGAAGTGATGAAGAAAAAAATGGTCCACTTAGACTTTTCATAGCTTAAAAAAGAAAAAAAAGAAATGATTGTAATCTACATTATTTGATAATGACTGATTTTTATGTGTTAATGAATGTAATTATGTGCTAATGAATGTTCATGAATGATATGTGTGTAATTAATATTGATGAATGTTATGTGTTAATGAGTGTTAATGAATGTTATGTGTTATTGAACGTTATGTGATAATGAACAAATGTTATATTTTATTAATGGATGAAACAATGAATGAATGTTAGATGTTAACGGGGAATTTAGAGTGATGTTAAGGGGGGGGGGATGAGCTTCCACCTTCACGTGGTTGGCCCTATGGTGTAGGAGCACCCTTCTAAGGTCTTCCTCCTTTTGGTTTTTGTTGGTGTCTTGCTTCTTTGAGAAGCCATTGTAAATGTAATAAGAGCCATGAGCTCATTGGTCTTATTTAGGTCCTAGTTTAGGTCCTAGATTCTCAAGTCTTGGTTGAGATTTCTTGTGGAGGAGAGGTAATGTGTGACATTGATGAGTTTGGGGTCCTTTTAGCATGGTGGTGTCCATAGGATAGCCCAATGTAGGCCTAGGAGTTAAGAAAAGCAACTTTGCAAAAGTTGCTCAAAAGTTGCATGACAACTTTTCAAAGTTGTCAAGCAACTTTTCCACCTAATAGGTCAAAAACCTTAGTTTAGCATGGAGAACCCTAATTTTGGCACAAAAACTAAGGAAAGGATACTATATATAGTTACAAACCCTAAAATGATGGATTGGATGTTAGTTTTTGTACGACCCAAGGAAAGAGACCTTGACTGTGACTGTGATTTTGTTGCCAGTCGGCACAAATGGAGCATCAGAGAGTAATAATGGATTGTTTTACCAACTAAACTATGTTGAGAGCTTGGTGTTGTGTTTACTCTTCCATTTTGAGAAATTATCTTTAGTGTGTTGTGCAGTTTTTGAGTCTTTTGTAAATATTTTGTAAAACACTCTTTCACTGTCCAGTTTTGGACTATTTTGTGTCAATGGGTTGGCAACTCCTGTCCCCATTGTGGAATCACCATGAAAACATGAGGAATAGGAGTAAAAACCATGTACATTACCTCAGAGCAAGAAGGGCCCTTGAAGATGCAGGGAAGCCATCCAAAGACCCACTCCTAGGCGAGACTGGACAGTGCCCAACTAGGAAGGGTTAAGGTTGCAGAGGTCCGTGAGAGAAAGGAAGGCCAAAGGAGGATGCACCCTTTGGAGGAGTTGTAGAGGGGTGTGTGGAGAAGCATTGGTGAGAAGGAGGAACTTCCACCAATCCAAAAAAGTTAGTAGAAACACCAAATCATCACTGTGACCTTGGCAGGCCTAAAAACCCTCTTAAAAACCCTTAAAAACCCCAAAATCCACCTAGGGCAGTGTATAGACACTTGGAGTCCCAAAACATGGAAAATATTTGATCTTTTTCCAATTGAAAAATAGTCCTTTTGGGGAGTTTCACAAGTTGGGTCATCATTTGCAAGAGAGAGCCCTAAAAGTCTGGAATGGAGGCCTAATTGGGCTCATTCCTTGTAGCCCTATTTTGTAGGGAAGAAGCCAAATTGTGAGATTGGTAACAAATAGGAAGACCTAAACCTCTTGGGGGCACATGAATGGATGGAAAACCATGTCTAAAACCTGTCCTATCCTTGCTAGGACCTAATAAGGTGTAGGACAAGCCAAACCCTTATTAGCCTAAATAAGGGTTCTTTTGAATCTCATGAGTAGGTGAGACCTAAGGAGAAGTATTGCAAGTTGTTGGTGGGTGGATTGGGCAAGGTCAGGGGATTCCACAAGCAAGGGAAGTCCTAGAGACCCTAGGGTGTGGTTAGAACACCTAGTGATCCAAGGAAAGGATCAAAGAGCATATACTAGGCTAGTCTATCCCATACCCATTCCCATTAGATTGGTATCAAAGCAAGTTAAAGATTTGGTGGATCGTGCATGTCTCTATATTCTAGTGAATCAGTAGGAGAGAACATAATGGTCACTAATGTAGAGCTGGCTAGGGAGGTAGAAGAGAAGAAGGAGAAAAATAGACTCCTTGAAGAAGCTATGAGTGAGATAAGGGACAAGCTGCAAGAAGTGGTTGATCAGAGGGCACATGAACTCTTGGGTGAGGACACCAAGGATAAAGGCAAGAAAACTATTGATATAGATGACATTATACCTGAACCAGACCTCTTGATCAATGAAGAACCTTTTGGAAAGGCCATCAAGGCTTTGAATACAAAAGCTTTTGAAGGATTGCCACAATTCAGTGGAAGGATGGATATTGACACCATCATGGAATGGATTGAGGGTATGGAGAACCATTTTGAGTGTGAGGGTGTAACATAAGCCCAAAAGGTTAAGGTTGCCAAATCTAGACCAAGGGGAGTAGCCTTGACATGGTGGAAATACTTGCAAGAGGAGAGGATTAGCATGGGGAAGCTACCTATTGCAAATTGGAAGGCCATGGTGAGTAAGATCAAAGAGAACTACTTGCCAGAGGACTATGAAGTCCAACTTCATAAGAAGAGACAGGGATTAAAATAGAAGGGTCTTGATGTGGCCTCCTACACAGAGGAGTTTCAAAAGCTTTGTCTTAGATCCAAAGTCCAAGAAGAAGAATCCATCAAGGTGGCTAGGTATCTAAGTGGTCTAAAGTGGAGCATCCAAGAGGAGATAAGCCTATGGACTCCTACCACTGTCCAAAAGTGTGATCAACTTGTTGCTAAGGTAGAAGAGAGGAACAAAAGGAAGGGTGACTCCAACAACAGGGGTAGAGGCAGAGGTAGAGATCAAATGAATCACCGAGGTGGTTACCAATGCAAGACAAGTGAACAAAGGAATCAAGGAGAGTCCAAGTTGAATGAGCATAACAGTGAGACCACTCTTAGAGGAGTTCATTCTCAAGGTAGAGGTACACAAGGGGGCCTAAATAGGGGCAGAGGTACTGGCAAGAGCAGTTCCTACTTTGCAACCATGAAATGCTACAATTGTGGTCAATTGGGACACCTGACCTATAGATGCCTTGACAAGCCTACGTCATCAAACAGTGGAAAAAGGGTTGCTTATGCCCATGAAGACACATCAAGTAGCAAGACACCTAAGGTGGACCATATTGAATCAGAGATTGGAGAAAATCTAATGTTCAATAGAGTCTTGATAAGACAACCGGTTAAGGGTGAACCTAAGCATAGGAGAGCATTGTTTAGGGTGAGATGCAAGATCCTTGGTAAAGTTTGCAAGGTGATAGTTGATTCAGGGTCAACTGATAACATCATATCAGATGAGGCAACCAAGAAGTTGAAATTCACAAGGATACCCCACACTAGCCCTTACAAGGTGACATGGTTGAATCAAGAGCAGAGTGTTCTTGTCAATGAACAGACTTGGGTAGAGTTCTCTATTGGAGGATACAAGGATAAGATCCTTTGTGATGTGTTACCCATGGATTCCTGTCATCTATTGCTAGGTAGACCCTGGCAATTTGATAGGAAGGTGATCTATGATGGAGAGGAGAACTCCATTTCCTTCAAGAAGGTTAGAAAAACCTTTAAGATTCAGTCTCTGATAGAGGATGATGAAGGAACCTCAAGAACACCTAGTGTCTTACTTAACACTGGTGAAGAGTTCTTACACTTGCTGAATGAAAAGGAGACACTGGGATGTGCCATCTTTGTGAAGCCAAAGGAGGAGGAAGATAAGTTGCAGATAGAGGTACCAAAGGAGGTGAAGCAAATGTTGCAAGAGTATAAGGACATAGTGAGTGATGGAGCACCTGCAACACTTCCACCAAGAAGGTCCATAAGCCATCAAATAGACTTTGTTCCCGGTGGATCCCTACCCAATAAAGCTACATATAAGCTCACACCTGATCAAAATAAGGAGGTGGCAAGGCAAGTGCAGGAATATGGTAATGCTACCACTACTATCATGAACCATTCTCCGGAGGCATGGGATCAATATATGCAATTCAAATATGTTGTAGTTAAAGTGGTTAAGGTTTAATTGAACTAAAAAGTGATACACTTTTATTTTCAAGAACACCCTGATCTTATTAATGACCTCTTGAATGTCCTTTCCCATAGGGTAGACCACACACTAGTGGTTGACATCATGCGTAAGGTATGGCTCTAAACTCTTTTTTTCTTTCGATGTTTTTTAGGATTACTGAGATGACTTTCACTTGGGTATTAAGTTTTTCTAGATGTTCTATTTAGCAACTATTTGGTTTGGAAAAATTTCATGACTATCTTTTGTTCTATTGTATTTGTTATCCACATTGGACATCTCCATCTTGTGAAGCCATACATGGTTGCAGTACAGAGCAACAATATAGCTATTGTTAATGAGGCTTTGAATGAAATTTATATAGTAGAGGAATATTATGATAAACTTTGAGAATATATAGATATGCATGATAACTTTGATCAGATAGGGCTTGCTCAAAGGGTGAGAGGAAATTCTCTATTGGTTCTTTCGTTTAAGTTAAAGTGGGATGTAATTTAGCATTTGAATAGTTTTCTAATGATCTTGAATTTCAATTAGGTTGAGAAACATGAACTTCTTGAATTCCGGTTAAAGGATTTTCTATAGTGAATTTTCAAGGAGGCAAATGATTCTTGAGTTTTGTTTGGTTATATTTATTGCTTGCTGAAAATTATGAAATGATTACTTATAAATGCTTATGAAGTTGTGCCTGTATAAATTAAAAGTATGATTCCTTGATGAATATTGCTTCTGAAAATACATGATTTGATTATATTAGATCAACACCAGACCAGTGCCTTCATCCCTTAATGATTTCATACTATTTCAAATTGAAAGATCCTATGTATAATAATGGAGACAGTTTTAATAACTTGTTTTCAAAACAAGACCATCACATCAAAAGAACCTATATGGATTGTAATTGATATATAAAATATAATTAGTCTTATTGAATTTTAACTATGCTCTAAAAGACCAATAAGACAATTTGAAACTTGCCAACCAACCTTTCAAACTGATGCTCAAAGTGGAAATTAATCTCAATCACAAAAGCATAAGATAACACATTGACACAATCTAATAAAATAGATTTATCACATGGAACTAATCAATCAATTGAAAAGAATATACCATTCAGAATGAAGAACACTTGAAATTTATATTAAAAATAGATAATCAAACCAGTTGATTTCAATATGTATCATCCATCAACTTTGATATTTCTAGAAAACAAACTGCATAAGTGTTGTATAAAATTGTCTTGATAAGATCATTAAACTTGAGGTTTCTCCCCCACTTGTTCTAAAAAATCCTCCATTTATAGATGATGATTCAGTTTGGAAGTGAAAGGGTATACCCTTTCATTAAAACTAAAACTAACAAAAACTAACTAAAAACTAACTTCCTAAAAACTGCCTTTACAATATGAACATATTATAAAAACATAGAAAAATGTGACTCTAGGCTCCAGCTTAGACATCAAGTCTAGTCTCATAGCATCTTGCCACAGTTCTGGATATGCTCCAAGTACTTCTCTGACTTATATATGTCTGCATCATGGATGATATCCCTGACAATGACTTCCAGCATGACAAAGTTTTCCATCTATTTCACAGTCTCTTTTAATTCAACTCCATCAATTTGGGCAATATCAAGGGTGACATTGAGAAGACTACAACATTCTGAGATCCATACATCTTTATCCTTTATCTTACCCTTCTATTCAGTTAACTCTGGGAAACCATGTTGAATAGTGTCTTTGCATTCATCATATTCAAATTGTAATTGCTCATCAAATTTATTGTGTTTAGCCAGCAACCTCTGTATTTTTTCAATTTATTTTCTTTCCACTTTGGCCATTGTTTTATCATGCAACCTTGTTCCCAATCTGTTTGAAATTTTGTTTTGTGAAACTGCATTGTCCATGTTCTATTGAAACACTATCCAGAATTATTTTAGAAAGCCTTTTAAAACCTCAAATATTTTCGTTAGCAATACACTAGTAGTATCTGCCCTCACACTTTGCATTTGTTTTAATATCCTTTTATTTTATTGCTGCAATCCCTCGCATTTTTTATTCCATTGAGAGCTACCCAGAGTAAGAACCATTGGCACCTATTGCCCACTTCTCCTTAGCGTTTCTTCATACAACTCTTTTTATTGGTTCCTCTCCCTCACTACTCTGACCATCTGTGCTTTATTGAATTTTAAAATATCCACTCCAATATCGGCAAAAACAATTGGATCAATTTCACCAACTTTTAGTTTCTATTGCCAAAAGCCTTGTCAAGATCAATGATCTCTGGTCTCTTGTGGGGAGGGTACAAAGCCCATATCCTCAAAGATTCCTCATCCCGATCAAATCTTGAACTAATAAATAAATCATTTACACCTTGTATATCCAATTTGAATTCCTTATTTTCTGAATGCAATAATCTATCAAAGATAAAAGAAGCACTGAGGTCCCATCTGGGAAACAAAATCACCCTAGCCTTTGTAAGCAGTTGCCTCCCCTTTTGAGGGGTCACTGTGGTTATCTCTACATCAATTTCCTCTTTTAATTTCTTTAACAACTTAGCCTCATTATCAGGCATTATGTTGGGAATAGATTCCCTCAATTATTTCCCTTTAAAATTGTACAAGAATGTTTTAAATTCTTTGGAATGAATAAAAACATCATTAGCAACAAAACCAGAAAACTCCTCTAACTGAGAGTTAGCATGAACTTCTAATGTTTTCTCTATTTGGCCTCGCATGTCTGGCTCTTCTCCCTTCTCTGGCACTTTCCATCTAGAGACAATTGCATTCTCACTAGATTCACTTTCTGCCTCCTCCTCCTCAATTTCAATTTCCTTGAGTCTTCGTCTCTTTTCTGCCAGTTCATTATTCAGTTGATCAATTACCTCTTTGGCCTCTGCATCCTCCATGTTCCTGAAGATATCTTCAACCTCAATACTAACATGCAGATAACCTCCCAAGTTCTGGCTCTTCTTGCAAGATTGAATGTATCCTTCAGGATCATAGTTTTTCCTGGCATAATGCTCATACAAATTGTATTCTTCTATCAACTTCTTATCAATTATTTCATAAGATTTGGTTGACACTATGGTGAAATCATCAAAACTTAGTGTCCCAGATAGGAAGGCTTTCTTATGCATATTTGAAAAATATTTAGCATTGGACACACTCAATTGCCTCACAATCTCTAGATGAGCTATTCTGTCTGGTAGTAGTTTTGGCAGCATGTAGGGGCTCCCCTCAAATACATATACTCTAAAACATGTAAAATTCTTATTCACAAACCAATCCCCCTAGTTATGATCAACAATGTGTCTTTCATCATAATCCCTGGGTCTTAGGAGCCTTTTGATGTCGTCAGAGATAGACCCTTCACATGAAATCCCATACATTTCGTACAATGACATCACGATAAATTCTTCAAACTTAATATAGTTGGATCTCATATATCAAGAATCCCCAAGAGATATCCATAAGTGGACGGGTTGCTCCTCACCTTCCCTATTCTTGGTTTTTTAATTTTAGGCCCTCAAGTCAAAAATCCTTTACATATCCATAAAATAACACTAGATACATCAATAGTTAATAAAATTTGAAATTGGGATGAGTATCATCCCTAAGGTTTAAAAACCTTCATGCAACCTCTCCATTAGATATGTTTCATAGTCAAAAGGCCTAGGTTCATACATTTGTATATCAGAGGCTAACACCAGCGGCCTAGTGCTTTCCAGATTAGGCACCTCCACCCCTCCTACTTTCCCACACAGCATATATGTGTACTACAAGTAGTGTCTAAATAAATCAATGCTGAATGGTGGCCCGTCTTCCTCTATTAATTTTCCTACTTGCCTCTTATGAATGGCAAATTTCCAGCCGGTATATGTAGTGTCCATTCTAAGGTATTCTTCCTCCAAATCCCCAAAGGACAAGGGCTTATAAGGACTGGGGTCTAAATTGAAAACCTCATTTATGGTACCCGCAGAAAATCTAATAAATGCTTCCCCATTTTGGAGCTGAATGCACCTCTTCACCAAATTATAATTCCTCACCAAAACCTCTAGCAATCTTATGTTTATAAAAACATTGGGGACTGTTAGCTTACCTAAATTTTCATCCAAGGATTGTAGAGCAAAATCTCCTTGCTCCTTCTCAAATAGTGGAACATAAACAGTTCATGCCCCCTTACCTTGATCTAGACATCTCTGACCTCTTTGTACTTGTCTTCTAATTGGTCTCTCCCCAACAGGTGCTGCTTCAACCTTCTGGATTTTGAGCGAGGAGCTTGCATTTGGTCTATCGTGTCTTGGTTTAACTTCCTAACTGGAGGTGCCTCTTCAGTTTTTCCTTTCTTCGCCTTAGATTCAAGGTTCTTGGCCACCTCTTCTTTCCTGTTGAACTTGAAGCTTCCATTTTTGCAATTATAATCCTTTTCTCTATTTTTCAAAGGCACGATGTGTTCTATCTGTGTATTCTTCTTTCACCAATGCATTATTTAGACAAGGTAATTTCTAGTTCCGCCGTATTCTTTTGCAATAATGAACTTCTCATATAATTTGCCTCATGCAAACCATAGATGCATCTACTACAAGTATTAAATAGAATACTTTTAAAAATTTTGGTTTTGAATTCTAATATGACAATGGCTCGTTGGCATATGTCTCCCTGATGAATATTTCCCTTTTGGTGCTCTTTGAACAACCCTTTATCTGCTTTGACATCTTACTTTCTCTTATCGAGATACCCTAAGCCTATGACTCCTTTTCCTCCTCATCGGTATATCTCAAACCGATATTCTCATCAAGCGTCAGGTGAGCTCATTTAGCATTATCGCGATAGGCATTGTTTCCCCGATGGGCTTCACCATCGACATAGATCTTCCTGATGCAACTGGCTTCATCACCATGAGTCTTCCTGATAGTGTCTTCACTTCGCTCAATTAGTTAGCTCCTTCATTGGGTATCAGACTAATCCAAAATGAAACATACCAATAAGCAAAGTCTTCCCGATAGAGTATGTTCCATTAGTATATGTTTCACTGATGATTTCTTCGGGTGTCGGGGTGGCTCAAAGTAACACATACTGATCACTTTGACTATATCGATGCAACCAACTTCATCGCCATGAGTCTTCTCAATAGTGTATTCACTCCGCTCAATCATTTCGCTCCTTCATCGGGTATCAGGGTAATTCAAAATGAAACAAACTGATAAACAAAGTCATCACGATAGAATATGTTCCATTGGTATATGTTTCACTGATGATTTCATGGGGTGTCAGGGTGGCTCAAAGTAACACATGCAAATCACTTTGGCTATACCGATGCAACTGGCCTCATCACCATGATTCTTCTTGATAGTGTCTTCGCTTTGCTCAATCAGTCTACTCCTTCATCGGGTATTGGGGTAATCCAAAATGAAACATACCAATAAGCAAAGTCTTCCCGATAGAGTATGTTCCATCGGTATATGTTTCACCAATGATTTCTTTGGGAATCAGGTTGGCTCAAAGTAACACATACCAATTGCTTTGGCTATACTAATGGACTCTTCTTTTTGCCATTCTTATCGGTATAAGTCTTACTGATACCCTGATCAGCTATCGGCAAGACAATTCTCCACTGCTGCCACTAGTGTTTACTATGCCGATGGGTCATATCAGTATATTTTTTTCCGATGCATCAATTCTCCTCAACTTTGGTCCTTGATCGATATAAATTTTTCCAATGAGTACAACTCCGACTTGCTATGCTCTCTCATCAGTATATGGTATCTTGATGCCTCCTCACCTCAATCGGGTGATCATGAACTTGCAGAGGAATTGCTAGTGTATTTTGTGGAACAAGTATACAATTGGTAAAACATATAGTTGGTTGTTCTCTCTCACAGAGTAAAGTATATTTTGAATTTTCATTTTGGATTGGGGCATTGAAATGGGGCTTACTTTTGTAATTTGGAACTGCAAAGAAAGAAAGAATGCTTTGCTTCATGCTTGTTCATATGCTATGACTTGATCAGACCAGATGTGGCTTTGGAACTTGCCTGGATGAATAATATGATTAACTTTGTGTTTCCATACCTACTTCAGGTTCTTGATATACTTTGATGATTCTATGAATATTTTAAGTTTCTCTTTAATAAACATTTTAAATCTTCTGCATAATTAAATAGCTAATATTCAAAAAAAATCTTTCTCAAAGTTCATTCGAGAATACATGACAAAATTTGATGATCTTGTTAAGGACAAGTTAGAGGCTTTCCAAGAAGAGAAATCCAAGGAGAAAGAAGAGAAAGATCTTGTTTCTCAACAGGTGTGCATTTTGCTTAATTGAGCCTCAAGGAGGACTTGTTCTACTATACTGACGGTTTTTAAAAATTCAAATAAATATGTGCCTATTTTGTTTACAAAATATAGCATTTTAAGAGCATAATTAAGGAAATTATAGAAAATAGCATGTGCATTTTTAAGAGCATAATTAAGGAAATTATAGAAAAATTATGTGCTAACATATTGCACTGTGTAAAAAGGATAATCTTTACAAGGATGCAATAGAAACTAGTTCTCAATTGGGTGATTGTGAACTTGTAGAGGAATTGCTTGTGTATTTTGTGGAACAAGTTAGAGGCTGTCCAAGAAGAGAAAGATCTTGTTGCTCAACAGGTATGCATTTTTCTTAATTGAGCCTCAAGGAGCACTTGTTCTACTCTACTGACGGTTTTTTAAAATTCAAATAAATATGTGCCTATTTTGTTTACAAAATATAGCATTTTAAGAGCATAATTAAGGAAATTATATAAAATAGCATGTACATTTTTAAGAGCATAATTAAGGAAATTATAGAAAATAGCATGCACATTTTTAAGAGCATAATTAAGGAAATTATAGAAAAATAGCATTTTTTAGGAAATTATAGAAAAATTATGTGCTAACATATTGCACTGTTTAAAAAGGATAATCTTTACAAGGATGCAATGGAAACTAGTTCTCAATTGGGTGATCGTGAACTTGCAGAGGAATTGCTGGTGTATTTTGTGGAACAGGTATTTTGTGGAACAAGTTAGAGGTTGTCCAAGAAGAGAAATCCAAGGAGAAAGAAGAGAAAGATCTTGTTGCTCAACAGGTATGCATTTTGCTTAATTGAGCCTCAAGGAGCACTTGCTCTACTCTACTGATGGTTTTTAAAAATTCAAATAAATATGTGCCTATTTTGTTTACAAAGTATAGAATTTTAAGAGCATAATTAAGAAAATTATAGAAAATAGCATGCACATTTTTAAGAGCATAATTAAGGAAATTATAGAAAAATAGCATTTTTCAGGAAATTATAGAAAAATTATGTGCTAACATATTGCACTGTCTGAAAAGGATAATCTTTACAAGGATGCAATGAAAACTAGTTCTCAATCGAGTGATCATGAAGTTGCAGAGGAATTGCTAGTGTATTTTGTGGAACAAGTTAGAGGTTGTCCAAGAAGAGAAATCCAAGGAGAAAGAAGAGAAAGATCTTGTTTCTCAATAGGTATGCATTTTGCTTAATTGAGCCTCAAGGAGCACTTGTTCTATTGTACTAACAGTTTTTAAAAATTTAAATAAATATGTGCCTATTTTGTTTACAGAATATAGCATTTTAAGAGAATAATTAAGGAAATTATAGAAAATAGCATGCACATTTTTAAGAGCATAATTAAGGAAATTATAGACAAATAGCATTTTTCAGGAAATTATATAAAAATTATGTGCTAACATATTGCACTGTCTAAAAAGGATAATCTTTACAATGATGCAATGAAAACTAGTTCTCAATTGGGTGATTGTGAACTTGCAAAGGAATTGTTGGTATATTTTGTGGAACAAGTATACAATTAGTAAAACATATAGTTGGTTGTTCTCTCTCACGGGCTAAAGTATATTTTAAATTTTCATTTTCAATTGGGGCATTCAAATGGGGCTTACTTTTGCATTTGGAACTGCAAGGCAAGAAAGAATGCTTTGCTTCATGCTTGTTCATATGCTATGACTTGATTAGACCAAATGTGGATTTGGAACTTGCTTGGATGAATATTATGATTGACTTTGTTTTTTCATATGCACTTTAGGTTCTTGATATACTCTGATGATTCTATGAATATTTTAAGTTTCTCTTTAATAAACATTTTAAATCTTATGCAAAAATAAATATGTGCCTATTTTGTTTACAAAATATGTAATGCTCAACTTCTTCCCCTTTGCTTTGCCAGCACCTCCAATGCCTGGCATGGGAGTGGGCATGGGAGGTTGCTTTCAGCTAGGTATGAGTGGAATGGGAATGCCTCCCATGCTAGCTTATGGTATGCCACCTATGGGTGGCTATTGATGGGATTGAAGAGCTTAACGTGGGACACAATTCTTCAATCATACATGGTTTTTTGAGGTTGGTATTTGAGTGGAAATATTAGATTGTCAAATTATTTTTATTGTCGTTTGGTTGGTTGATAAAAAATAATGAATTTTTAGTCTTATCGTATTGGTCAATCAATTCAAATCTTTCCATCCACCAAGCATTTGATGCCCGAACCATCACATGATTAGATTGTCAAATTGTTTTTATTGTGGTTTGGTTGGGTGATACAGAATAATGAATCTTTAGTATTATCGTTTTGGTCAATAAGTGCAAATCTTTCCATCCACCAAAAATTTGATGAGGATGTTGTATGTCCGACAACATTCTCATTGGATAAGCAATGAGAGGGCGTCGGAATTTTGATGCCCAGCCAATTTATTCTGATGACTATCGAGTTTTGTCGATGGCTAAGCAGTGAGGGGCATCAGAATTCTGATGCCCACCCAATTTATTCCGATGACTTATTGAGTTTTACCGACACGCAGATTGTCACACATACAACATCCTCATCGGTGCAGATGCCCTCATTGTCATCAGACTTCTGATGACTAAATAGTGACAGGGTCGTCTGAATTCAAATGCACAAACCATCGCACATACAACATCCTCATCGGTGCGGATGGCCTCATTGCCATCAAAAAGTTAATGATTACATAGTGACAGGGTTGTCTGAATTCAAACACCTGAAACATCACACATACAACATCCTCATCAGTGTGGATTCCCTGATTGCTATTGGAATTATGATGACATCAATTTTTATCGACAGCTAAGCAGTGAGGGGCCATCAGAATTCCAATTTATTCTGATGCGTGAGTCATCAGAACATTGCCTGCAAGGCATTGGAATTCCACTAACTTATCAAGTTTTACTGACAGCTAAGCACAATCATGGTCGTCCTTGGAAGAGTCTTCAACACCGTCGAAATTCTGATGGTCTTGAGCACTGTCGGAATGTCCAACTACAAGTTTTCGATGGTGTTTCTCGTCAGCAGTCCGATGATTTGTCTTCGGAATCTCGACGAACTGCCATCAGAATTTGAGGCCAAATGTACTAGTGACATGAATATGTTGCCATCAATTCCAAAGGGGGAGATTGTTGGATTGGGTTGATCATTGCTGCTGCTAGGATATGTTGTTGTCATTGATGTCAACATATTCCTATGGTTTACTCTAGAGAGTTTGAGAAGAGTTTTTGATCCAGTTTTGTAGTTTGGTTTTGCTAATCAGTGTTTTGCAGAATCCTATATTTCCTGTTAGATACTTGGTTAACCCCAAAGACACTGAGAGGGGGGGGTGAATCAGTGTCTGACCGATAAATGAAAGATTTAAACTTATTTGCAACTTTATAACTGAAATTAATATACTAGTAAGAAAATAATAATGAAGTAAAGATAAACAAAAGAATCAGTATCAATGCACACCATAACATGGATATTTTTGGCGAGGAAACCCGGTAGGGGAAAAACCTTGGTGGGATTTGTGACCCACAATATTTATTCACTGACCAATATGAATAAATATTACTCAGTACAATAGGGGTCTGCACATGCAGGAAGGCCAACTATCTAGAGCTCACTGCTCAACAACAAAAATGGAGTCCCACTGACTACACAATTGGATGGTTAAATCCAATAACAATGTACTGCTTCAAAATAGTATCTGCAATGCTGGATTCAGTACCGATTTAAGCTCTATCTGATACCTCTGCCAAAAACCTTGCTGGTAAATGATTATGCTTTCACATAATAGTATTCACTCTACTCTGCTTCTTATTCACTCTCAAAATAAATACATCAAAGTGCATAAACAACTATTTGATATCATATCCCTATCTCATCTCAAATATCACTTACATACACACATACCTACAAGATCTCATATATATGAGTCTTTACAATACATCATGTCGGCCATACAAATATAATTTACATTACAAACAATATTATTGCCAAGTCGGCTTAGACTGCTAGTATAATCTTTTGCCAGTGTAAACTGCAGCTAGTGTAAATTGGATGGCAGTGTCGGTAGGTGAAGTTTGTTGCTAGTATAACCTGTCAAACCTTGTTGAACCTTTGAAATTTTTTTCCATGATGAACCTTGTTTCCATGAATGACAACATCTACCATTCTCATCTGAGTGTATAATTCCAACAATCTCCCCTTTAGCATTGATGGCAACACATGAGAAAAATAAAAAACTGAAATCCAAAACTGAAAGTGCTCCCCCTAAGAAAATGATCTCCTTTTGTTCACTTGTCACCATGCCTTACTCTGTACATTTTTCTCATTATAACACTTCCCCTTTGACATCAATCACAAAGGATGTCAAAAGTATAAAAAATTCAAAATTTACTTAGATACCTGTAGTCGATTATTTACAATCTGAAAAAATATCTGCCAAAACCAAGTTAAGACTCTGCAAAAACTTTTTCCTTTCAGAAATTAGTGTCTCTATCTGCCTAATCATCTCAGTGAGATAATGCATATGTTGCTCCAGTAATCTTTCTCCTTGAATTGTTTCCTTGGATAGTGAGTTCCGGTGTGTTAATAGATTATCCAATCTAGGACCAAGTTTAGTCTTCAACTCCTGGGTTTTCATCTCCAATCTTGCTTTCTCTCTTTCCAAATTTTCAATTTTCTCTTCATGAATAGCCATCTCTTGATCCAAAACTGATGTTAGTTTCCAAGAACCAATCATGTTATCTACAATGTCATCAATCTTTTTTTGATTTTTCTTTATTTGTTCATTAATGTCTTTTGTTAAATGATGAGGTTTGCAGGCTTCCTGGTACAATTTCTTGTATTCCAAAATGGTGGAATTCAATGCCGGTAGCAATGAATCAATCTTTTTGGTACAATCCTTTATTGTTTTTTCAAAGAAATATTCCTTTTCCTTATTAACTCTTTCCTGAATAGTTTCCTCATTTATTTTATCTACTGTCTGAATGTTAGAAGAAATGTATTTGGACAATGTGTCCAATTTACCTATTGAACCAACAATGTGATCTACCTTGCACGCCGGTGCAATCATTTGAAAAATTGGTAGAGATTCATCAATATCATTAAATTCTAAGGCATTCCACTCATTTATCTTCTTAATAGAATCCAATAATATATCTATTACAGTTGTCGATATGAAATCCATAGTAGAAGTACTGGGAGAAGTGCTAGGTTCTGCAATAATTTTCTTCTCTTCTCCAAATACCTATTCACCCACCTTAACCACTTCCTTATTCACTTTCTCTTCCTTATTCTCACTCTTATTCTCTGTCAGTTCAAATTCTGTCTGTTCTTGTTCTTTCAGTATCTCAATATTCTATTGAGTGTCAACAGTCTTGTCTGGTGAGTCGACATTTTTAACATTTATAGATTCAGATTTCTTCTCCTCAGCAATTTCCTTCTCCATTATAATATTGATGTCCTGAGTGTCAATATTCATTGTGAATAGAATGTTTGACTTAGGATCAACATCATCTATTTTCACTTCCTCTGACTTCTCTCCAGGCTGATTTTGTATTTCTATTAGTGCCTCTTCTACTACCGGTGGGGAGTCCTGTGCAGGTGAAGGTAAGTTATCTTTTATGGTGAAATCAGGAACACTTCCAACCTTACTCTTACCCTTATCTGCTTTCTAATATACCTTAGTGAAGTATTTGTCATCTTTCTATCTATCTTTTTCTTCCCTTTTCTCTTTCTCAACAAAGAATATTTCCCACTTATCTGTTGTTTTGTCTTCTATCTCTTTTATTGTTTCAACCATGAGGCTAGCTTGTTGGTGACCACTTGCAAAAACAATCATGTTAGCTTCAGCTATTAAATCATCTATTTCTTGCTTAGACATAACAAGATGAATTGCTAACGGTGCTTCAACCTTCAATTTCTTATCCAAATACATAGTAGACATTCTCTTGGCTTCAAGTCTCAAATATAAATAATTTGGGAGAACATCTATGACTTCAATAAGAACTTTCTTATATATATCTAGATACAAAATAATACTCTCCTCAATAGTATCCTTATTAGAATCTTTAAAAGAATGATAGAACTTACTAACATTTCCAAGATTTCCATCCTGAGTTATTTCATTGATAAGCTCTTCCGATGAAAGTGTATCAAATTCCTTTTGATCCAGTTTCTTCTATGCAACTTTCTTCTTGGGACCATTGGGCTCTCTCACGGCTTGTTGTTTCTTTCTCTTAGTCCTTGATTTCTTTGGTGATGGAGTAGGTGTCGATGAGGGTTTTCTTTTCTTCCTATCCACCCTTTTGAATTCTGCACCCTTATCATTATCAAAGTCAGATGAGGTAGCCACAAGAGAAATATGTGCTACCGGTTGTTGTTTTGATTTTCTTTCTTGTGCAACAACACCACTCATCAGATTAAGTTTCAACAATCCCTTTTTAACAACTTCAACAAACTTTGAAGCATCTTTTATTATTTTGTCTCTTTTCTTCCCCTACTTCTGAATTTCAACATCTTTTTCAATAGTTTCAGCATTGCCAAAGATATTTTCAGTCTGTTCCGGTGGAGCATCTTGGCATAATATTCTAGAATGTCTGAATCCACTTCATAACCCATCTTAGTTACCTAGATAGTTTTAGGTCCAATTGCCTCCATCCATACTTCATCTCTCTAAATAACAAAGCATATTTGTTTGTCATATTTGTCAACAATATTTTGAGGGATTCTTTCTGTTTGTCTCATTTTTGCTTGAAAGTCTTTGAAATACTCTTTTAATTGCTTGTCACCATCTGAGCCCATGCTGGTAATTGCCTCCTTTATCTATTTTCCAATAGAAATATCATAGGCAAAGTCCTTGTGGCCTATACCAGGAATCTCCTTTGAGAAGAATAGCATTAAACATACAATAAAATTCCCAAACTTGAAAGTTCCCTTCTTATCACCTTTAATCTTATCCAAATTTTCTATCAATTCATCTTTCAACCATTCACAAATATCAATTTGAGAATTGTTCATTATCATCTCATAGGCACTATGAATGCATAGACTGGAAATAGAATTCAGCCTATTAGTATGAGAAACTTTGTATCCAATAACCATACTTGCATATTTGACATTGTTATTAGTTATATCGCTAACCCTAAGTGATCTGTTATCTAATGTTGTGCTGGTTAAGTTAATAACCTCTTTGTTTGGAATTTTCTTTTTCTTCTCAGGCCTAGTGTCGGTAGAAGGTAAACTAGTAACAACCTTAATCGATTCCTTAGTGATTTTGAAAACTGAGTCTAGCCATAAAAATTCACCATGAACTCTACGAAGAACATAACAGACAATCTCATTAGAAGATTTAGGAATGTGAAGGATGTCTAAGAACCCTAAATCTTCCACAATCTTGTGTTCCGGTTTGACTACACCTTGTTTATCAGTGATAACATTCATGAACATGTTCTTTAAATCCTCAGACTCTAAATCTTCAATGTTACAGTGAATGTATGCCCTAGGGTCTTCCGCAAATGCAACTCCCTTCGGGATTTTTGAAAATGCAACAATGGAGTCATCCAAATTAGCTATCTTAGGGATTATCTTAAAGACTGGTCTAGGAGGCTTGATATTTTCCATAATAGTAGGGTTTGCAATGAATTCAAGAACAGAAGATGAGGAAGACATTTCGTAAGATAAATGCCTTTTAATTGAAAACCTTGAATGCCCTAAAAATCTTGTTGCTTTGCTTCTTGAATGTCGGTGCTCAACTTTTGTGCTATTCAAATACTTGAATGCTTGGTAAGTTGAAATGAGAAATTAGAGTGCTTTATAACCAAAAACTTAACTTACAACCACAATAAATGCTTTGTTGGTTAAGTGAATACTCAACATATCTGCCGGTAAAGAAGAATTATGACTTCTTACCACCATCTGAGGGTAAAATGCATGATCTTCAATTAGTTGCCTTACCCCTAAGGATTATTCCTTAGTTAGATGAAGAATCTCCTACCGGTGCAGGATTGCTCTATTCTGCCGGTGCAGAGACAGATTCATCATTTCTCTGATCTCTCTTCTTGACCCATTGTTTAGTGAATTCCTTCTTGATTTCATTTACCTTTTCCTTGCCTTTGTCATTAGATCCTTTGTTGTTTGTCTGTACATTCTTGCTTCTGCAAAATCTTGTAATATGCCCAATCTTGTTACATGCATAACAAGTTACATTATTTCTTTGAATAGTTTTTCCATAACCTTGCCTGGTTTGAGTTCTGCATTAATTAGATAGATGTCCAAATCTACCACAAGCATAGCATTTTATATTGATTCTGCAATTGTCTGAGGTATGACCATATTTATTGCATTTGGAACATTGACCGGTGGATAAGTTTGTAATCTGATTATTCCTATATCTACACTGATTTGCTCTATGACCAAATTTGTTGCAATTAAAACATTTTCCGTTGAATTTATAAGCATTAGGTTGCCTTACTAGTTTGTTGTGATCATGATTGTTTGTAGTTATGGAACTTTCTCCATGTTCAAATCCAAGTCCACCTGTTTCTCCATCAAGGTTTTGACTTTTCAGCATATCATCAAGCTTGTCTGAGCTCTTTTTGAACTTGTCTTTGTATTCATTTGCAGTGACCAACTCACTTCCCAAAGTGCCAACTTGTCTGATAAGTTCCTCTTTTTCATGTTTCATGTGAGTCAACTCTATTTTAAGCATATCATTATCATAACTAAGCCTTAGAGATTCATCTGATCTTTCATTAAGTCTTCTAACCAAATCTTCCTCATTCTTCTTTCTATCTTCAATATCCTTACATAGTCTCATGGTTAAATCTTGTATCTCATTCTTCATGTTATTGTTCTCTTGTCTCAGTTTCTCTGCAATATCTCTGAGAGTTTCTTTTTTTTCATCATCTTGTTTTTGCAGTTACACATGCAATTATTTTCTCTTATTCTGTGCTATGACCAAGTTTTCTTGAAGTGCTTTGATGAATTCCCGAGTAGATCTGAGTTCATCTTCCAATCTGATATTCTTTAATTTTTCTACATCAAAATCTTCAAGAGCCACTTCCAACTATTGTCTCAAACTTTACCAGTTTCAGAATTTTCCTCAAGTTGTTAGGCTTCTGCAAATAGAGGACCAGGCTTTGATACCAATTGTTAGATACTTGGTTAACCCCAAAGATACTGAGAGGGAGGGGGGGTGAATCAGTGTCTGACCTGTAGATGAAAGATTTAAACTTATTTACAACTTTATAACTGCAATTAATATACTGGTAAGAAAATAATAATTTAGTAAAGAGAAAACAAAAGAATCAACATCAATGCACACCATAACACGGATATTTTTGGCGAGGAAACCTGGTAGGGGAAAAGCCTTGGTGGGATTTGTGACCCACAATATTTACTCATTGGCCAACATGAATAAATATTACTCAATACAATAGGGTCCTACACATGTAGGAAGGCCAATTGCCTAGAGCTCATTGCTCAACAACAAAAATGGAGTCCCACTGACTACACAATTGGATGGTTAAATCCAATAACAATGTACCGGTTCAAAATAACATTTGTAATGCTAGATTCAGTACCAGTTTAAGCTCTGTCTGATACCTCTGCCAAAAACCTTGCCGGTAAATGATTTCACTTTCACAAAATAGTCTTTCCTCTGCTCTACTTCTTATTCATTTTCAAAATAATACATCAAAGTGCATAAACAATTATCCGGTATCATATCCCTATCTCATCTCAAATATCACTTACATACACACATACCTACATATATTACTTACATTACTAATGACCTACAAGATCTCATATATATGAGTCTTTACAATACATCATGTTGGCCATATAAATATAATTTACATTACAAACAATATTATTGCCAAGTCGGCTTGGACTGCCAGTATAATCTTTTACCGATGTAAACTGGATGTCGGTGCTGGTAGATGAAGTCTGTTGCTGGTATAACCTGTGAAACCTTGTTGAACCTTTTAACTTTATTGCCACGATGAACCTTGTTGCCATCAATGACAACATCTACCATTCTCATCTAAGTGTATAATGCCAACATTTCCTCTGGTATATTGTAGTGTGATTAGATCTTGTGCTGAGACTTTGGATTATTGTTTGGGATGATCTTGTGTATCTTCATTTCAGATGGTTCATGATTTGGTGCTCCACAAGTTATCTTTCTTTGTGATAGTTGTTGATTGGTTGTGTTCTTGAGGTTTGAGATGTTGACCAATGAATATTTGAAAAGAGGTGTTGGTGCAACTGTTCTAGTTGATTCTAACATTCTTGCTGGTGTTTCCTACTCGTGTTCTATTTTTTTTGGTGATCCTCATTGATCGTTGTGTGAGTTTTTGGTGATTTATATGAACTGGTGATGATTTTTCATGTTATGTGGTATTTCTGGTGGTGTAGCATGTTGCGGTTGATCTTGGCAGGATTTCCAATGGATGCAATCATTTGGGAATTTGAACTAGGTCCATACTATGTAATGTAAATCATAATATTGGTTCAGTGGTCAATCTTTGTATCGTGCAATGTAATTTTTATAATTGTGAGTTGAGGGTTTAGCCGACCTTGTTATCAAGGTTGATGATTTGTATATATAGGTGAGATGATTATGTAATTTAGGTGTTGGTATTATGTATGCATTATCAGAGAGAGGTGATTATGAAAACAAGAGAATTATCATTTTGTGAAGTGTTGAGGTGAGATTGGTGTTGCAGAGAAGACAATTGTGCTTAACTGGAACTATCATCAAGCATTTGTAGATGCTATCATTGCAGTTCATTCCTTCTGGATTCTAGTCCAAATCATGTTGTAAGTTAGTGAGACTTCCCTAAGGGTTGTAGCTTTTTGGGCATATATATTTTGAGCAGTGAGCTCTAGGCAGTGTGCGTGAATGCATGTGCATTCCACATTGTAATATTTTCACATACTACTTCAAAGTATCATCTTATTGTGGGTAGGTTCCCACCATGGTTTTTCCCTTGACCGAGTATTCCATGTCAAAAATATTGGTGTTGTGTGTTGTGCTATTAATTTTCTTATCTGTTATTGTTGTAGTCTATCAGTTTATGTTTTGAAGTTTAATTTTCTTTGATCTGGTACTAAAGCCTGATTCACCCCCCCTCTCAGTCTTCCTTCCTAATTGCTGCTAACAGGAAGTACGAAGAATGATTCAGTACTATAGTGAATGGTACATTCAGTTTCCCACTTGGTCATACCTAAGGGCACAAGGATTGTCAGGAAGACCTTTCAAATTGTCAAGATACCCCTATACCTTGGCATGGTTAATTGAATTTTGTAGGCAAATGGTGGAGTTTCACGATAATTATTTGAGCTCTCACAAAATGTTAGGGTTTAAGTTTTCTGTGAAGATGGGTGACTTTGGATGTGAATCATTGTAGAATACTGAGAAAGCGAAGGAAGACTTGTTAGCCAAACACTTGAAATATTTTTAGAAAAGACTATGATTTCCTAAATAAGATAGAAAATTATATTGCCAGAAGGGTTAAACACATTCTTGATATGGAAGACTACTCGATTGACTGCAAAGATGAAAAGGAAGTAAGGAAAAGGAAGTATTATTAGAGGCTAATGTTGAGTCAAGTAAGGCAGTTGGGTCCAGGTAAAACAGTGATAAAAGTGTGAAGAAATAATTGATGAGGAGGAGGAAGTTGTACGACCAAATTATGTAATAGAGAACATAGGACAAAAGCCTGTAAGTGAACCTAGACCCAATAAGCCCACGTTAGTATCCCTAGATCAAGTAAATCAACTAGTCCTGGAGTCAACCAAGAGATGGTTAGATGCATATAAGGTAAAGATGACTCAACAAGGGACTAGGCTTACAATGAAAAGAAAGAGGAAGAGAAAGGATATAGAGGAGAATGTGTATTTGTTGGTAAATAAGAGGAACATAGATATGACTAAGATAATAGATCTTGGAACCCTAAGAATAGAAGATATGAATTAGGAAGTTGTTGAGGTAGTGAAAACGGATGCAGACCTTAATCAATTGGCAAGGAGAAAAAGAAGGGAACCTCAAGACCAAAGTAGCAGAAATGTACAAGTATCAACACATAAAGAGGCTATAGAAATACAGAAGAAGGCACCTCAACAGAAAATATTGACGGTCATTCCTGTGAATGTTTCTCAGTCTACTGCCCAATTGTTTGTATCTCCTCCCTTAGTTAACAACACTCTAGGTGGTATAGTGGGTATATTTATAGCCAGTCCAAAAGAAGACCTCGGGTTTTACAATGACCTAAACTAGTTACTAGAAAGGCATCTCAAAGGCACCATAGATGATTTGCAGAGGAAATTAGAATAGGGAAATGTACTATAGGACATCGTCTGAAAACCCCACTGAAACAACAACTACAAGAAAGAGTATGATGGATGATGTGATAAACTTGGATGGGTTTGGTGAATCATAAGATGAAAGAACCAAAGAACAAAATACACAATCCATAAGTAACAATCCTCCTGCAAAGGAATAGGAAGGAGAGAGTGAAAACGTGACACTTAGTCAAAATAACCAAGGAAAGGAAAATGGTGGTAGTGTGAAAATGTGGGTTGCGGAGGAAAAAGGGAAACAAAGTGAATGTGAAAATCAAATGAGTAAGGAAAGGCCATGACAGGAGATGCTAGGGTCCTCACAACTTGAAGTGTAGAAAGTCTTGCAGTAGGAAACCCAACAACTACTGCAAGATGAAAATACAACAAAGCATAATGAAGATGAGGTTATGATGGTAAGGGATTCATCAAGTGCTGCAAAGGGTGGGATTAACCAGGAAAGCAAAAAAGAAAATCCTTAAAGGGAATTGTCCCAAAGTAACGTAATGGATAATCCCAGAGGCACACAAGGTGAAAATAAGCCCAAAAAGAGCCTGAGGTAAGCCCACAGGAAGATGAAAGGAGGGAGGTTTCTTACAAGAGAAATTTTAGCGCAAGTGTTGAAAGAGAATATTATTGACTGGTTAAAGCAACAGAATATGCCCATCAAACAAATAGAGGTGATCCCACTAGACTTTAATAGCTTGTTGATTGGAGCACCCAGTGCTAAGAAGCAAAAAACTACTAAAGTTAGATGCACTACGCAATTGACCACTGAGGGATAGCAAGAATTGCATATTGCAGAAGCCATAGCAGAGAGAGGCTAGGAAGGATCAACTACTCAAAAGTACCAAATAACTATGATACAATTAGGAAAACCAACTAGATTTGAAGGTGCGAGGATTACTAGGGAGGGTGTCACAATTATGGAGGATAGAATCCAGAAGGATCAAAATAAGGTGAAAGAATTCAAGATGTAGTTACAATAGTTAATGTAGTTCATAAAAAGGATCGCTCAAAATGGAGATACTCCGCAAAAAGTCCCAGTTCATCTAATACTAGTCTCACAAGAAGAAGCGAAGGCAGTGGACATTTTGAAATGTAAAGCGGAGATGGTAGATGAATGGATTAGAGAAGTGCTTGGGCATACCAAATCTTCATTGGAAGTGGAAATGATTAGGTATATCACCTAGGATAAATTGATCAAAAGGATCACTCGAGCCCAAAGAAAATATGATGATCTGTTAGAACACATTGAAGTGGAAAAGACTTATTTTGAGGCTATAGGGGATATGACTACAAAGGAATTAGTAGAGAAGAAAATAATGACTATAGAGAGGTTACCGAAGGTAAGAACATGGATAACAGTGAATACTAGGCAAATCAATAGACTGCTGGAAGGTAAAGATAAATTACAGAAACTAAAGTGCAAAATAAAGGACAATAAGGGGGATAATACAATGCTTATTAAAGTCTATTTGGAAAGGTTAATTGAAGATGCAGTCAATCTAGGTGAGGAGAAAATATTAGAGGAATTTAAAGATATATGGGACAAAAGGATGTTGGAGTCAAGCCGATATGATACTCCACAAATTTTAGGAGATATCAAGAAAGTTCAAAGTTTGGTAAGGCAGTATGATGATAATGTCTCAGTAGAGGAACAAAATACCGAGCCCTTGCGAATGGAATGCTGAATTCAAGAACATAATTTTTCCATGGCGAGAGAATCAAAAAATGAAGGAATGAACTGAGTTTTGGTAAATCTTTAAAAGTATTTAGTATAGCAACAAGAAACCTTAGAAGTGAATGTTGAAAATTCCAACGTTGACCAAGAGCAGAGTTAATGTCGAGCTGGAAATATTTTATCTTTTTCTTGTAATTCTATTATAAAAGCAGTAAGGGTTAACATTTGTTTTCAGTTTGAGAGTTGTAGACTTGGGAGAGCTCTAATATCTCTGAGATTTATCCTTGATTCTCTTACACAATATCTATTACAATACTGTCTTTTCTTTGCAAATGACTATTATGATAAAGTTTTGAGAGCCAATACTTGGTGAAATCTAGTTGTATATTTTCATTGTTGTGATAAGGAAATATACGACTCTGCACAACTTTTCGGTGTGTGGTATCATTTTCTTTGTTCAATACAATATTCTTTATGTATCTTGAATAATTTTATATTTGATTGAGAAAATATTTCTGGTTACTTATAAATATTTCTTTATCATTGCTAATCATTTCAGAGGGGAAAACCTAGTTAGACAATAAGAATCTATTTCAGTTTACAATTTGTTTGTTTCTTTTCTTGTATTTTGATTGTTCAAAAAGTGTGAACTCTAATAAATACTCCTGAGTTATAAAGATATATGAACCCTAGAGGAACTAGTTGGAATCCCCTCATGAAAATAGTTGATGCATACTACTGAGTGAAACCATGACATCTAAAGAAGATCTTTTGAGCCTTGAGGTTTAGGTTTCCCACACCTTTCAAAAAAATAAACTTACATTTGAAGGCAAGAGTTTATAAGTGTTGAGTCAACAAAAAATCAACATCAATAGAAAACATAACACTGGCAATTTTTGAGGTGGAGAGATGGAATGTTGGGGATTTTTGACTTTTGGTGCTCCTCTTGCTGCTGGCTATGGATGCATGTTTCTTCTCTCATGGGTGTCTCCTTGGGTGGGTCTGGAAGTTCTTTTTTTCCAGATTCCCTGCTTGTCCCCTGGACTAGTTCCTTTTTGTTGTTTCTTGGTTTGGCCTCCTTCCTTCTGGTTTTTGGGGTCTTAGTTCCCCCTTTTTCTAGTTGTAGGTTCTTGGTTTATCCTATAGGTAGGCCAACTGCTAATAGTTTTAAAGGGCCTAGTCTGTCTTTCTGCTATCTTTGGTTTGGGGAAAATCTTGTGTTTGGAGTTCTGAGCTCATCTTTTAAGGTTGACGGTGCCTGGCAAAATCCCTGGTTGCTAGTTTTGGGTTCCATTTTAAAACCCAGTTTGAAGGTTGAGGGAGCCTTTAAAAACCCCTACTAGATAGATTCAAATTGTATGAATATCTATTGTAATTTGGTGTTGTTATTGAAGGTTAGGGGTACCTTTCAAAACCCTGAAAGTTGGTTGAGGGTGCTTGTCATACCCTTGATTATTACTCTTTTGTGCTATAGTTTCGAGCTGTAGCTTTGTTGGGTGTGGCATGACTATGCTGGTTGTTGCTGGTTTTAGTCATCTTTGCTAGATTTTGGGTATGGTTTTTCATTGTTTATTTCTTTTGGCAGCCAACTTTGTTGGGTTCTAGATCCCGGTAAAATCTGTTGGGTTTTGGGTCCCTCCAAAACCTGTTGTATGGGGTTTCGGGTCCCCTCAAAACCTGTTTTTCCCCTAATCAAAAACACTAACAATTTTTACTATGTGAAGGGTTCACATAATAATCTCTTTAGTGTTGGACAAATGTGTGGAAATGGATACAATTTTGTTTTTTGAGATGGAAGGAGTCTGGAATGGTCATTGTAGCTGGAAGAAAGACAAAATGGAAACATGTACCAGTTAGAAGGAGCTACAAATATTGCTTGATATCACAACTTGACGACAACTGGCTACGGCACCTGAGGATATGTCATATCAATTTTGATAACTTGGTATAAATTAGTTCAAGGAGTTCAATAAGAGACTTTCCCAGATTGACTAAACTAAAGAACAACATCTACAGGGAATGCCAAATAGGAAAGAAGACTAGAAGAACATTCAAAGGAAATTAGTATTCATCCACCAAAATGCTAGACCTGGTTCACACAGATCTTTGTGGTCCGACTCGGACAAGGAGCCTGTAAGGTGAGAGGTATTTCATGTTACTAATTAAATATTATTATAAAATGACTTAGGATGCATTTCTAAGAGAGAAATATGAATAATTAGAAAAGTTTAATATATTCAAAGAAAAAGTTGAAAATGAAGATGATCGGAAAATCAAGTGTTTAAGGTCTAAAACAGGAGGATAATTCATCTTAGATGAGTTCAATGACTTTTGTGAGAAGCATGGCATAAAAAGATAGTTATCTGCTCCCCGAACACCTTAGCAGAATGGTGTAGTTGAAAGAATCAACTGAACCATACAAGAAGTAGCTAGAATCATGATAAAAGGAATAGAGTTACCAAAAGTTTATTGGAAAGAAGCAATTCATATAGAAAAATACACACTTAATAGAATTATGTATTAGAGGAAGTATGGTAAGCCATCTTATGAACTTTGGTATGGAACAACTCCGATAGTGAAATATTTCAATGTTTTTGGAAGCAAGTGTTATATTCGGAGATATGAGGATAATCTTGGAAAGTTTGACAACAGATAAGATGAAGACATATTATTGGGTTATTCAACCAAGAGAAAAGCATATCGTTGTTTCAACAAAAGATTAAATAAGATTTTTGAAAGTGCAAGTGTAAAAGTTGATGAGAACGCTTCAAAGGATTCAAAGATAGCAACATTATATGAATCAAATGAGTCTAGAGAAAAGGAAAAGAAAGAAGAAAGCAGGAGTGAAGAAAAGAGTGATCGAGATGCTCTGGCATCTCCATCCAAGACTCCAAGGTATGTCAGAAAGAATCACTCAGAAGAACTAATCATCAAAGATAAGACAGAAAAGGTGTTATCAAAAGAAGCAAAGGAACACAAGAACATGTTTTGTTGTGTTTGTTATCTGAAACTGAGCCAAAGACAATAGAAGAGGCTTGTAATGATCAAAACTAGATGAAGGCAATGAAAGAGGAACTAGATCAGACTGAGAAAAACCAAACATGGGAATTGTTATGACCTGCATACCTAACCCCACTAGTTTCTGTGTCTTGAAAATATGGGTCCCTCTTTTTTGCTTTCTATAGCTTTGTTTTATTTAGTTTCTGCCTGGACACCCCAGAACCTCGAAGTCCCGAGGATTCCTTTGTTTGTTTGTGAAGTCCTACCCTGGAACCTCAGAGTCCTGAACTAGGTATTTGTTATGTTTGTTTTAGCCCGAGAATCCCAGAACCCCAGAGTCCCGAGGTTGTTTTTCTTACTGTCTTTTTTTTACCTCGGAACCCCAGAGTCTCGAGGTCTGTTGGTGTTTTTTTTGGCTTTCATCTCGAAACCTTGGAGTCCCAAGGTGAGTTCTTGTTTCATTTTTTTTTTGACCTTGGAACACGGGAGTCCTAAGGTGTCTTGCCTGTTTTTTTTGTTTGTCACCTCGGAAGTTTGGAACCCCGAACTCCCGAAGTCTTGTTTAAGGCGATCATACGGATGAAGTTAGGGGGTTATAAATAGGAGAAATGAAATTTTCTAAGTTCATTTGTGCACTAAAGTTTTCCAAACCTTCCAGTTGTGACCTCCCAACTTCGCGCCTCTGTGTTACTGAGTTTTTCATGTGTTTTCTCCCACCAGGTTGGAAGATTTTTTCTCCTTCCTTATGTTTTCATGTTTAGATCTTTTAGTTTTTTAGTTTAGATTTTTTCCTCTTTTTGTTCCTCATTTTGTAGGTTAGGTTGATGCAAAGCAACCTCTTCTCTATCAATAATAGATAGAAGAGAAAGAACTTTAATTTAATGCCATAAGGATAAAAGTCTTTAATCAAGACAGATGAATGGTATGCAACTGTATCTATTTGGAATGCATTACCCAAACACCACAATGATCAGTCGCACACGAAGTTCCACAAGTGTGATCTTTTTCAAATCTTAATATGATTTCTATCTCATCAACCTCTAGAGGAGCCACCTGACTTGGCCCCACCCAAACCATGATCCATTCTTCCCACTTTTCAAGATTGTATTTTTCTTTACTATCTTGCAGTTTCCCTTGTGAATTTTCAATTATAGTGCAGAGTTCTTCACGAAGAACACCACCACATCGTCTAGAGTCTATGCTTCAATTTTTTTCTTTGATCCCATGGAGGTTAATAGTCCTTTGTCTGAGGAAGTGCTTCCTGAATAGTCATGGGGGGGAGAGGTAATGCTTGAAATCGCCCTTCTATTCGGAGATTGTGTACATAACCTCTTGGTCTTCTAAAAGCTGAAAATTACTTCGAGTTCGCCAACTCTGGTTCCACACTATAAAAAGTTTTGGATATTGACTTCCAAATATCATTTGGTACAAAAGCATCATTCTTATAACAAAAAAAGGTGCTCCTTGTATGAACACATTGATTTCCTCCAAAGTGTGGCCCAATAGGTTTCGCAGGAACTCCAAAACCAGTTAGTCCCTCTGGACATAAATTAGAGACATCACATCATACACTCCAAACATTGTTTGTTTGTATTGCATACTCTCTATCTATTTATCACCCTTTAACACTTTCCTTTGCTTTTCTCTAATTGCTCTCTTCTAGGCAGCTGATGAGCTTGTTTCCATGTCATTCAAGATAATGCCTTCTTGCTTTCTTTTACGAAATTTGCTTGCACATGACTCTTCAACTTGTATGTTCTACTTCTGTACAGATATAAATTTTAATTCACGCTCAGATAATAATTAAATAAAATAAGCATTTGTAAAGAAAAGATTTAGTCAATCGATGTTACATATTATCTAACGGAAAGATCCTAGACAATTCTTGGAGAAAGGAAACATCATTGATAATCATTTTTTGCAAATAACACTTTATCAAATAAATAATAAATGTTTAATGCAATTTTTAAAAATAGAACTCGTTCAATGCTTTCATTCACCGACGACAAAGCCGTTTGACCCACATCATCTCTCACCGTCAAAATTTCAACGACAAATAATGAAACATCTGACAAGGATGATGTATATCCGACGTCACTTCCATGTCGGATGACCATCGAGGAGCAATCATAGAATCCCTCGGAAATCCATCAAAATTTGTGGCCAGGGGTGCATATATAGTTGTCGTCGGAGGAGTTCATAACATCGTCGGACGACCGACACAAATGGAATCGTTGAGAATCCTGATGATGAGTTTTCGATGGTAAAGTTGGTTGGATTTCCGACGTTTGGTCATCACAAATCCGACAATTAGCCGTCGGAAATTAGGCCCAAATGTACTAGTGCATATTTTCTGCAGAAGTATCGTCTGACTGTGGGTAGGCTTCCCACCGTGGTTTTTCTCTTTACCGGGGTTTCCACATACAAATCATGTTGTTATGTGGTATGGTGGCATTGTGTTAATTCTCTATTTCATTCTTAAGTTTTATTGCTTACCGGTATCTATTTCTCTTATTTTGGTATTCAATGTTTATGTGCTCCAGTTAAAGGTTTTAAAGTGGTTTGATTAATATAATCTATTGACAAATGATTCAACCTCCCCCCTCTCAGTTGTCCCCTGGTTATCCTAAAAATTTGTATCAGAGCTTTGGTCCTTTTTTGCAGAAGCTTAACCGCTTGAGGTAGATCCTATGGCAACTAATACTTCAAATCCACCAACAACTATTTTCAGAAGAGACATCCCTAAGCTTGATGAAACAAAGAATGGGATATGGAAAATATGAATGGAGACTCATCTTAGATGTCTTGGCAAGGATATTTGGGAGGTCACTAAGAAAGGATACACACCTTATGATTCAGCATCTAGCTATCCTGCTTTTGCATACTTGGACAAAAATATTAAAAATGATTGCAAAGAAAGAGAAACCCTCTTGTGTGCACTCACTGATCAACAAATCATGGGATTGACTGATAAATCATCTGCAAAGGTTATGTGGGATAAATTGCAAACTCTGAATGAAGGTGACCCTACTGTCAAAATTGCTAAAATTGATTGTTACTGATTAAGATATGAGAACTTGAAGATGGAAGATAATGAAAGAATTTCTACATTTATGGAAAGAGTAAATGAAATTGTCATGGGAATTCAATGTTGTGGAGGTTCTCTGAGTGAAGATGAAATCATTTCTAAAGTCTTGAGAGCCCTACCACTGGCTTACAAGATGAAGGCTACTACAATTAATGAATTGAGAACAATGGCAAACACTTCAGTTAACAAAGACATTCTGATTTAGAAAAAAATTGTTTTTGAGCTTGAAGAATTTGGACCCTCTGCTTTTCATGCATCATCATCTACCAGCAAAAGTGATTGGAAAGCCCTATATGCAAAAGAATTGGAAGATATGAAGAAAGAGGATGAATAATTTGAGCAAATTGAAGCCTTATTTGCTAGAAGAGTACCTAAAGGACCGACAGGAAGCAAGTATGAAGGAAAAGCACCTTTTAAATGTTTTGCATGTAATAAGATTGGTCATTTTGCATCTAGATGTCTTGAAAGGAATGCAAGATTTGAAGAAAGATCTGAGAAATTATTTAAGCCTAATCATAACAAATATAGATTCAAGAAAAACAAACAATGCTACATAGCAGATGAGGAAGGAGTAAGTGATGATTCTGAGGATGAACCGATAGGAGACTCTGCTAGTGGATCCGACAATGGAAAGGAATGGGTGTTCTATGCTTTCAAGGAAGATGAACTGGAACTGGCTATCAACAATGAAGAAAAGGCCCTAGTAGCAAAAGTTGAAAACAATGATGAATGGGTAATTGATACTGGATGCTCACATCATATGATTGGAGATAAAAGAAATTTTTTGTCCCTGCAAGAATACAATGGCAATCAAGTCAGATTTGGGGATGACAAAGCATGTATGATCAAAGGTAGAGGTATTAATTCTCTGGATGGCAAGCATAATACTGATAATGTTTATTAGGTAGAAGGTTTAAAGCATAATATTTTAAGTGTTGGTTAATTGGTGGATAAGGGATTCCAACTTCAGTTCAACAACAGAAAATACAAAATCATTAACAAAACTAGTTTGGAGATTGCAACCGGTACTCAAACTGGAGGTAATACCTTTCACTTGAACACTGGTAATAAGACATGTTTTATTGCTCATATTTATGAGAGTTGGTTATGGCATAAGAGGTTGTGTCATGTTAATTTTGATTGCATTGTTAAGATCAATTCAACAAAGGTAGTTAGAGATATACCTAAGATTATAAAGCTTCATAATCTGGTATGTAATGAATGTCAATTGGGAAAGAAAGTTAGAACTTCTTTTAAGAGCATACATGATAAATCTAATGATAAAGCTAATAATTGATGATTATTCTAGAATGATGTGGGTGACTTTTCTAAGGGAGAAGTCTGAAGCTTTTCAGAAATTCAAGATCTTTAAAGAAAAGGTGGAAATAGAAACTGGATTAAAAATCACATGTCTGAGATCAGATCAAGATGGCGAGTTCACTTCTCATGAATTTAACAGTTATTGTGAGACAAAGGGAATTAAGAGACAGTTATCTGCACCTCAGACTCCTCAGCAGAATGGAGTAGTGGAAAGGAAGAATAAAACCATTTTGGATGCAACAAGAACCATGATGATGGAAGCCAAATTTCCTCACATCTATTGGAGAGAAGCAGTGCGTACAACAGCCTACACATTCAACAAAGTTCATATCAAAGGTGAAACCGGTAAGACTCCTTATGAATTATGGTTTGGACATATGCCTACTATTAACTATTTCAAAATTTTTGGAAGTAAATGTTATATAAAAAGGGATGATTCAATTGAGAAGTTTGATCCTAGATGTGATGAAGGGATAATTCTTAGATATTCAATTCAGAGAAAAGCATATAGATGTTATAACAAAAGATTGTAGAAAATTTTGGAGAGCACAAATGTGAATGTGGATGAGCAATAGAGAGATCAACCTATATCATATGACAGAGAACCGATAGTGGAAATGATCATAACTGAACCGACAATGCCTCAATCGATACAAGACATTGATATAGTTACACCGATACAATCAGAAAATTCAACTATGACTGATGATCAGAACAATGAACCTGAAGTTCAAAAGAAACCAAGGTATGTAAGGTTAAATCATTCTAAAGATCAAATCATTCGAGATAGGAACAAGGGAGTTATGACAAGAAGAAGACTGGAAAATGAAAAGGTATGTCTTATTTCTCAAATTGAACAGGCATCTATTATTGAAGCTTGTAAAGATGAACATTGGTTAAAGGCTATGGAAGATGAATTAGATCAGATAGAGAAGAATAAGACTTGGACTTTATTCCCCAGCCTAAAAATAAGAATGTTATTGGAACTAAATGGAATTTTAGAAATAAACTAAATGAGAATGGTCAAGTTGTAAGAAACAAGGCTAGACTGGTTTTGAAAGGATATTTTCAAATGGAAGGAATTGATTATGGTGAGACATTTGCACCAGTGGCTAGAATTGAAGTTGTTAGACTATTTCTTGCCTATGCGGCATACAAGAACTATAAGGTCTATCAAATGGATGTTAAATGTGTATTTTTGAATGGTGAACTTAAGGAAGAAATACACATTAAGCAGCCTGATGTATTTTCACTTATAGATGACAAAGAGATGGTTTGCAGGTTAAGGAAAGCATTATTTGGATTGAAACAAGCTCCTAGAGCTTGGTATGCGAGGTTAGATAAAAATATTTTGAAGCTTGGTTTTACTAAAGGCAGTGCTGATAGTAATTTATTTTACAAGATCACTAATGATGATATTTTGATTATTGAAGTATTTGTTGATGATATCGTTTTTGGAGGTGAAGATAAATTGTGCATGGAATTCTCTGATAATATGAAGAGTGAATTTGAAATGTCTATGATTGGTGAGATGAGATTTTTCTTAGGTTTGTAGATTACTCAAACTGACAAAGGCATTTTTATCTATCAGATTAAGTATCTAAGAGAATTATTGAAGAAGTTTGGTATGGATAATTCCAAACTGGTAAGTACTCCTATGGTGACAAGTGAGAAATTATCTATCAAAGACACATCTGCATTAGTAAATTCGACAAGGTATAAGTATATGATTGGTGTCTTGTTATATATAACTCAAACTATACTAGATATTATGAATTCAGTAAGTATTGTTTCAATATATCAAAGTAATCCTAAAGAAAATCATGAATGTGCAATAAAGAGGATATTTCGGTATTTGCAAGGAACAAAAAAATATGGCTTATGGTATTCTAGAGATGATAACTTCACTTTATGTGCATATACAGATACAAATTGGGAAAGAGATACTGATGATAGGAAGAGCACTTCTAGTGGATATTTCTTTCTTGGAAATAAATTAGTTTCATGGATCAGCAAAAAACAATCATGCATTTCTTTATCTACTGGAGAAGCTGAAAATGTTGCAGCAACAACTAATTGCACTCAAGTCTTGTGGATGAAGTAAATGTTGAAGGATATCAAGGTAAATTGTAGTGAGCCAATAGTTATCTATTGTGATAACTTAGTAGCTATTGACATGTCTAAGAATCTGGTATTTCATTCTAAGACTAAGCACATTTCAATAAAATATAACTTTTTGAAGAAAAAGGTGGAAGAAAAGGAAGTCAAATTGGTTTATGTGAACACTAAAGAGCAAATTGCAGATATATTCACTAAGTCGTTGTCTAAGGAATCATTTGAATATTTGAGAGACAGGTATTATGCACATTAGGAAAGTATTGTGCAAATACTTCCTCTCTTATTTCTTGTTCCTTCTCTATGGCAATGTGCCACTTGTTATCTAAAGAATTATACAAAGAATCAGGTGTCTCAAATTTAATTTTTGATGGCCACCAGTCATTAATACATAAATAATTGATGACTTCCTGTTCAACTTTCTTCTTTTCATCATCAGTAAAATTATCAAAGAACTCTTCCAAATCACCAAGTAGTTTTCTTCTAATATTTTTATTAGTTCTTTGACAATGTGTCAAAGGTTTGTAGGAGGAAATATCAATATTTACCAGTGTAAATGTTGTCGGTTCATTCTTTGTCTTTTTCTTCGTTTGCCTAGTCTTCTTAGGTTGTTCTTCAAACATAGTGTCCTCTAAGTCTGGTGTAGTGTCTTTTGTCTTCCGCTTTCTCTCAATGACTTTGGTAGGTGCAGCTTTCAGTTTCTTCTTTGCTGGTGACTGCTTGGTCACTTTGGGACTTGTTGTGGTAACTGGTGCTGATACTGAAGGCACTGCCTTTCCCTTCTTTACTGATGGTTCTTCAAATGGTGTAACCCTTTCCAAATAGGTACCAGTTCTCTTTGCCTTTGGATCAAGGGGAGAGGTGAGTAGGGTAGAGGCATACCCATCTAGCATGTCATACATTATCTCATATCCCATCGGTTCCACTTCTTCCCGTCTAGGCTCAACCGCCTCCATTATGCACTCATCAACTCCGATGGTGAAGCAGATGTCATCTTCATATTTCTTGACAATATCACTTGATATTCTCACTCTTTGGCTCATTTTGCATCTAAACTCATCAAAGTATATGTTCAGAACTTCTGGATAACCAGTTCCAACCACTTGAAGGCTTTCCTTGATTTGCTTTGTAACCGGTTGGTCGGCAGACCACTGAATATCTCTAACTCCTGGGAAGCAACCTTAGAAGTAGAAGCACAACCCAATCAATAGTTGTCCAAACTTAAATCTCAAGGCATTGTCCTATTTAATCAACTTTAGGTTCACCAGAAGTTTCCTTTTCATAAAGGTGCATAAGTCAAATGATACATCTTCCATGATCATCCGGTAGGTAGCATCTACCATTGCAGCAGAGACAGAGTTGATCCTGCTAGCATAAAATGTCTGGTAACCTATTACCATGTAGGCATATTTGACAAGATCATCCTTGATGGGATTGATGGTCATTCCCCGTTGGTCACTCATAGGAACCAGTGAGCTTGGTCATTTCCGTCTTGCTGATCTTCCTTAGGGCTGGCACTTCACCGACATTACAGAAACCAGTGACGACATGAATCACTTCTGGTGTGATGTCATGCATCCACTCTAAGTAAATTTTATCACCATGCACTCTGCTTAGAATGATGTGGATGTGATCATCTGAAAACTCTTCAAGGAAATAGACTGCATTGTGAAGCTTCTTCTTTTCCAGGATGCTAAATTCTGATTTAATCTTCTTGTTCTTCCCACATAACAAACTCAACTGGGAATGGATTATAAGAGATCCTAAGTCTTCAATTTTACATTCAATGTAATCAGAAATGCCTTCCTCCACTATAACACCAACGGGTATTTGAGATAGGGCATTGTATTTTGCCTTCCATTGAATGAAGTTTACTAGATCAACGGGTGCACTAGGGCTAGAGTGTGATGCAGAAGCCATGATAAATAGAGAGATTTTGAGAAATACCTTCATAATTCAAAATTTAGGGCTTGCAAATTACACTTCATCACACACTCCTTCGGTTGCTGAAATATCGCTTTGTGCTCTACACTTGACTGATTGATATTCGCTTATGATTCTTCTTCAAGATTTTAAGAATACTTCAAATCGCAATCCAAATCGCTTTTCATCGCTCAATGCTTAAAAAAACTTCTTCGCTCGAGAACCGATAAGTGAAAAATGACTTGAAAAATCCTTTTAAACAAGTTCTCCACCTACCATAATAAATGCTCCACTATTAGGGCATAAACCCTAATTTAGCTTTTACCATTTTTGGTCTTCTACCAGTTGACAGGTATCACTTACTGGTTAAGGTCTTTTACCGATGTTAACCGAGGGTTCGAGATATTTCATCGTTTGCTCCCCCTAAGCTTTTCTCATGCTTAGTTTGCCAGTTCAGTGACTTCTACACTAGGTGAAGAAACTGGTTCTTCTTGAATCACTTCTTTTGGCTTCTTCTTCTAGGTTTCTTCATATCTATTTGAATGGTTTCAACATCTATCTTTCCTTCCGGAGTGACTGATATATCATCTGATATATTCTTTCTCATTCTGTAGAATCTAGCTATATGACCCAGTTTGTTGCAATGATAGCAAATCATTTCAGGTGCTCTCCAAGGTCCATTGTTCATGTTTCCATTCTTCCTTCTGCATGATGCAGCAATGTGACCATTACCATGACAGATCAAATAGGTTACTCTCCATCTAGTTGCCGCTAGATAGCCACTGCTTCCTGACTGATAATTATAGGTATTAAACCAGTTTGGGTTCCGGTTCCCATAGGGTTCAAAAAAAGCTCCTTTACTCCTTTGAGGATACCTTTCAGTGGTGTGCATGATAGACCTGCATTCAAATGCTCTATGCCCAAACTTGTTGCATGCATAACAATTACCATTGAATCTATTAGGTCTAGGCTTATCATTTAGAAAATAAGGAAAGTTATTGTAAGTCTTACTTCTATATACATTAGCAGTGTGTCCTTCCTTGAGACAATTAAAGCAAACAGGTTTGAACTTTTGCTTACCTTTATCCTTTGGTGCTGGTTGTTTCTTTGATGTTCCATCTTTTGTTCCAGAGGTCTCACCTTCCTCATATTCAGAGAAATCAAGTCCATTGGTATTCTTTACCAGTTTAGTTGATTCAAGCTTCTGCTCTAGCTTGACAGTGCTCTTATTGAATCTGGCAAGTATTTCCTTTGACTCAGTAAGTTCTTTGGTAATAGCACCATTGGATTCCTTCAAGGTTGTATTCTTAAAAACAACCATGTGTAGTTCACCTTGTGTTTCTTCCTTTTCCATTTTATTTTCATGAAGATGAGCAGTAAGTGCACTAATCTCTTGCTTCATCTTGGAGATCTCATGATCTTTGTCTTTTACCAGATCTTCAGCTTTCCTCCGATTCTCGAGCTCTTGACACATTCTGATAGTTAGTCCTTCAAGTTCCCTTCTTAGGTTGGCATTGGACTCATTCATCTTTTCAACTTCTTGAACTAGGGCTTCCATGTCCGCTTCATCAGAAGAACTGTTTTCAGTTAGCTCCATCAGTTTTTTAGCATGCTCTCTTCTTTTTGCTTGAGAGGCCTTATATTTGACTTTAAGTTCATCATAGGCTTGCTCCGTTTGAGTGAGCTGATGAGTAAGTACCCTCATAGTGTATTCCCCCATATCTCCTTCCAAGTGGTTAGACTTATAGAAAGGTTGGCTCTGATACCAATTGATGAATACTAAGAGGGGGGTGAATTAGTATACCAAAAATTAGTGAACTCAAACACTTTATCAGTCTAATAGTAAACCGGTATAAAAGTTTAACTAACAAACCAGTTAACACAAATGCAAACCAAACAGCAAGTAAGGCATTCACCCACAGAAGCACAATCACCATAACACAAGAGATTTTGACGTGGAAACCCAAATGGGAAAAACCACAGTGAGATGAAACTCACAAGTAACTATCTGCAAAATAGTAACTAGACCAGTTAAGGTCATACAATGTTCTTTACTAGAACAGATCCTGTTAGGAATCTCAAACTCTGTTAGGAGATAAGTCTAATTAAAGACTACCTTGTGAGAGGATTTTAGATCCACAGATGTGAATCACCTTGTTAGAGGATTTACAAAGGCTTTTCTAGGCCTACCTGGTTAAGGGTTTCTAACTTGTCAAAGATGTGAGTAACCAACAAGTGAATGATCTAGCAAATAGCACAGTCTACTTGGTTAGAGCCATGATAGCTCATTTCTAATGCATTTCAGCATTACTTCAGTCTTCAGTAAATCCACACTTTGTTATAGCACACAGACTTGATCTTTTATGTTAAGATCGCACATACAAGAACTCACCAACCACCGCAAACCCTAATAGCTACACACATATTAAAACCCTAGACATGATGTCCTTAAAAGGAATCTGATTTCATGTTGGTCCAATAGGATTACATTGCAAGTTCCTTGGTTCATTGTATCTAGACACATTTGGTAACACGACACAAAATTATCGTCAAAGTGTCGGTGGATGGTAACTCATCACAAAGATATACCGGTTGGTAACTCATCACAGAGTATTACTGGTTTATACAACTTTACTGATTACCGGTTGGTAACTCAGAGTAATACCAGTTTGATTATTAAACATATTACCAGTTGGTAACTCAAAGTAAAACTAGTTTAGCAAATTACTGATTGACAGAAATGAAGACTAGGAAAATGATAACTGTCGATTCTAGTTCCTTTGCTCCATTCCACTTGAGATCCTCGAACCGCTTGAGGTCCTTATGCCGCTTGAGATTGGTAAACACTTTCTTCAAGACATCGATAGTCTAAAGACTATAACATAATACCGGTTGGAAACAAATACTAGTTGAGCATAACTCATACATACAAAAAGTGATCTCATAGCAAATGTGTGTCCATAAATGACAATCACAACATAATCATAAAAAATGCCAACATATGTGCTCCGGTTAAAGGTTTTAAAGTGGTTTTATTAATATAATCTATTGACAACTGATTCACCCCCCCCTCTCAGTTGTCCACCAGTTATCCTAACATCGATTATGTTCATCTATGATCAAATGGTGATTGAAGATGATTATTCCATGTGTGCATGATGCATGTGATGAATTTCAAGTGGTTTTTGGCGCGTAGAGATAATTGTTTTATCTTGGGAATGAGCGAGTACATTGCATGAAGTGGAAACTGTGTGATGAGTTATAGGATTCAATGAGTGGTGATCAAGGAGTGGTTGAGGCTGTCTTGAACAATGTGTCGATGATTGCTATGTGATCTAACAGTCATGTTTGAACCGATTTGTTTGTAATCTTTATGAGATCTCAGGTTTGTGATGTGTTACCGACCTATTGTTTTGCTTATAAGGTCAATGAGTTGTTTTGTAGTAGTGTTGGCAATTTTGGTTAAGTGTTAGTGTGATTGATTGCCGAACCAGAATGAGTATTTGTAGAATGTTTGAAGGCAGATATGAGCATGAAAAGGATCTGATCAAGAAGAGTAGTGCTATATACCAGATCAACAAAACCATGTTGCTCTCTAACAATTAGAATAGTTAAATCCTTTAGTAGGGTAATCTTTAACAGACTTGGTGTTTTCTAAATCCTCTAACTAGGTGATCCATTACCTTGTATTTTAAATCCTCTATCCAGGTTACTCCTAACAGGGAATTGCCTTTAACAAGGTATTATAGTCAACCCCTTAACTGGGTGGTCCTTAACCAAATCTGTTCCTAACGGGACAATTTTTGTAAAGCTTCTAACAAGGCTTACCTCCTAACAGGATGAACTTCAGAAGATTTCAGAATACTTGTGGGTATTCATCCCCACTATGGTTTTTCCCATTTGGGTTTCCACGTCAAAAATCATTGTGCCAATTGGTGAATGGTTTTTGTGGTTATGTTTTGATATGGTTAATTTTTCTTAACTAATAAATCCACTTAGATATGTTAAGATGACTGGAAGTGATCTAAATAATGCTTTTACTAATGTTTGTAAGGTGGTTTGATGTTTTGGTCAAATGGTTTGAGAGTTTCACATCTGTTACACTATTATTTTGTTATGCTAGTCAATCAGTAAACTTGACAGTGAAATTGCAGTTTGTAGTTCAATGTTTGAACCAGTTAGTTCAGTGATTGATTTATGAGTTGGGTTTGAGTTTGGTGAAAGTTTAGTTTGTTTTATATTTACTGATTTACCCTCCCTCTCAGTAGTTGTCCAGATCCTTATTGATTAATCATATCATTAGGCCATTGTATTAACCTAGGAACCTCGGAGTTCCGAAGTTCCAAACATCTTTTTGGCACTCAATTGAACTACCCCAGGACTCCGAACAACCGAAGTCCCAAAGTCTTCTTTTCCCGTTCATCTCAGAACTCTGAAGTTTTAGACTCCACTTATTTTATCCACCTTAGAACCTTGGAACCCTAGAGTTCCGAAGTCAGTTGTTTTAAAAGGAAGTTATTCACTCAGGAACCCTAGAGTCTCGAGGTGGATGATATCATTGATATTTTTTTAGTATGCAATGGACTAATTTGTGATTCTTTCTTGCAGACCAGAGCATTTAGATGGACCCAAATTCCAGCAAGAGAGTCAAGGAGTTGGAAAAGCTTCCTATAACCATGAAATATCAATATCAAGGATAGGTCTATGTTTCAAAGTTGGATGACCAAATCAAATGGGTGATAGATACGGAGGTGGGGCATATCGATTTGGAAGATATCAAAACACAATTGGACAAACCAAAGCCAGAGGCCCCGCTGAGGAGAATTAAGAGATCAGGTCTAGTGGAGGTAACCATTTTCCCACAATCGATCCAAGCACCTGAATTTATTATGAGCCTTGCACAATTATATAATGTAGATACCAGAAAGTGCATAGATTACCAGGGTAGAACTGTGATTGATTTATCAGTGGATATGTTGGGATTTGTGTTTGGCATCCCTGTGAGGGATAAAGTACTCCTGACAATAGAGGAAGAAGCCATCAGAGTATGAAATAACAATATTGCTTCAAACAAGAGGCATATGAATGAGAACTGGCTAGAAGAGGAGAGGAAGATAGGGCTAAAAGCCACATATATTTTGAGGGTAGATTTCAAGGAGCCACAACAAGATTTAATCATTATGCTGAGAAAAGCCTTCGACAAGCCAGATTGTCGGCACTTCCATCCCTGGATGTTCTATTTTATGAAAACTATACTAATAGGAAAATATTGACAGGGCCCAAATTCTTTCTGACAACATACATAAGAAGATGAATGAGGTGCATCAAACGAAGAAATTCTTCTTTACCTCCTATGTTATCTAGGTGGTTACCCGAGCAGGGAAATTCCTAGGATTGCAAATAGAGGTCCAGCTAGGCAATGAGGAAGGGTAGAAGAAGGTGTTGGAGTATTACTCACAACTCCCTCTGAACAATGCAACGACACATTTTGATGGACTTGAAAAGCACTGAGAGTGGGGGTGAATTAGTGACACCAAAAATAAAACTACTTCAAATAGTAACCGATGGATGAAATTTACAAAACTTTTAAACACAATGCATGTAATCCAAAATGATATAACAACATCCACCATAACACAAGTGTTTCTACGTGGAAAACCCAAATAAGTATAAACCATGATGAGATGGAACTCACAAGTTAACTATCTGCAGTAATAGATAACTGGCCGATTAGGGTCTACAAAGTGCTCTGCTAGGAGCAAATCTTGTTAGAGATCCCAAAGCTTGATTAGAAGCTTATACCCTACTAAAGGTAGTACCCTGGTAGGAGTAACCTTGGTGGAGGATTTCTGAACCCAAACTAATGGATCTCCTTGTTAGAGGATTTGTACAAAGAAGCTTGTTAGAGCTTACCCGATTAGGGGATTTGAATTCTGTTGTGATTGTTAGAAAACAACAGGATTGGTTTGATATGTCTGAGTAGCACAATACTTGCTTGATCTGATCCTTCTAAACATATTCAACACTCCTCTTTTGCATACTCTGCAACTTAACTCTTCTGACTTATGCACACAACATATCGCTTTCACTCATATAAAATAATTCATTGTGATGTCAATATATAGACATTAAGATTTCATGTTGGCCCAAAGAAAGCATAACACAATTTCCTAGGTGCAGTGTATCTGGTCAAGTGATCATAACTCATGACAAAAACACCGCCAAAATTTGTCGATGGGATAAATCATCATGATTTATGGTAACTCATCACAAAATCAACAAATACCGGTTGGAACAATCAATACCAATTAGAGTTAAATATATGAACTATTATCCTTGAATCTTCAAATATAATCTCCACTTGATCTTCATCTTGATGCCGACTAATGTGTATCCACTGGTTGTCTTCTATGCATATACCTGTATATGGTGAAAATGGATAACAATAATAACAATATTGAAAGACTAAATGAATTCAACCACAAAACCATAGCCTAACAACAACAAAGATCCACCATAACATATGAAGATTACCTAAGACAATGCAAATCAAACGAAATCACAAAGATTATACCATCACATGTCCAATAGGGTTTGGATCTCCATTCTTCCTATCTCCATTGATCTTGCTTGATATATTTGCTCTCAGATTTTATGTGCAGAAGAGCTCAACAAAGAACAGAATGTGGTTGCAAGTAGGATCGCATATGCCAAGTAGTCAATTGATCAAGTAGTTAGAATGATTGATTAGAATGCATCGAACGATTAGGGTTGATAATGAAGAAAGCATCCTCTTATATAGAAGACACTATATGAAATGGAGGGATAAAATTGAGAGGTGTAAAAGGAGGTCAACTATGATTAGAGGGTAGGTAGAGGAAATAATAAAATAATGAAAGGGGTAGGTAGTGTAGGAATTAAGAGATGAATGACATGTGTCATGGGTGGAAAAGGTTAATGAATTAATTAAATAAATAAAGATTTATTTAATTAATAGAAGAAGTGGCATAATTAAATAAATAAAATATTTATTTAATTTACGAAAATGATAATTTAAATAAATAAATGTATTTATTTAAATGAGAAATAAGGCTAGAAGAGGATAAATGAATTAATTAAATAAATAAAGATTTATTTAATTAATAGAAGAATTAAGCTTAGATAATTAAATAAATAAAATATTTATTTAATTAGACATGACAATTTTGGGTGTCTACATTTTGCCCCTCTTTGAGACAATGCGGCTTGTCGCGTTGTTTCAAAGAAGATAATATGAACTGATACAAAGTTGCCCCAAGATGGGAATGATATGCCCCCTCGAGAGATTGGATGAAAATGTTTGAAAAGATTGCAAACAATCTCTCGATAAGAAAGATAGGATAGAATGGACTAACTGGATAAAGTGACAGAGTCACGAGATAATGAAGATTGACCCGGGAAACGAAGGCGAGGGCTAGGGTAGGCTATAATATAGACTACGGGGGAAAATACATCCTCATTGTCATCTACACATCCACGAGAGCATATTGCAGAGTGAAAATAGAGCAGCAGCAGTTAGCAGCGATGGCCTTCATTCACAGATTCGACTGTGTTCGCCGATTTCAGAGGCAGGAGAGCCGGTGAGTACCACCAAACCTCCTCGTACTTTGACGCATTTAATTTTGTCATTAATGCATGCTAGATAGGGTAATAAATGTGCTTAGACTAGGGTCCAAAAAGTGTCAAAAAATGTCCAGGTGCGTCTGCGTTGGTGTCAGGTGCGTCTGTGCTCGCGAGGCGCGTCTGTGCTCGCGAGGTGCGTCTGTGTTTGTGCCAGGCACGTCTGCATTTGAACCCACATCTGTGTCAATTGCGGCCGCGTCTGTGATGTGCAGGTGCGTTTGTGCCAAGAAGGCACGTCTGTGTCGCCCAGGTGCATCTGTACAGAGCATAGGCACGTCTGTGTTTTTCAGGCGCGTCTGTGCAGTCTGTAAGCACGTTTATGTCAGGTAAGCACGTTTGTGTTAAGTTTTGGTCTTTTAGGTCAAATCGGCAGTTCTATGATGAACATACACTATCGATTGGATAATCTGCTGAGAGGATACACTCAAGCAGGTCCTCTAGGGAAGACTAGGATAAATCAAGGAACTTTATGATGAACAGTGAGTACCAAGATAGAGTACTTTGTGATGAATAGGGAGTACTAGAGTATGAGCAGCACTTTGTGATGAATAGGGAGTGCAAATGTGAGTAACACTTTGTGATGAATAGGGAGTGCAAATGTGAGTAACACTTTGTGATGAACAGTGAGTGTCACACACGTAGTACTTTGTGATGAACAGGGAGTACTACTAGGATAAATAGCAACACTTTGTGATGAACAGTGAGTGTCACTAGGATAAATAGCAACACTTTGTGATGAATAGTGAGTGTCACTAGGATAGAATGCCATATGCATTTAGATAAAAAGTAGCATTTTGTGATAAATAGTGAATGCCACTATGACTGACATGAGTGATTCGCTTGACTACAGGAGTATTTACTAATGCTGGAGTCACGGGAGAGATTCCCATCTACTCAGAGGTTGCGACCGGAGTTGTCATTCGAGGACAGAGCTGCCATCGAGGAGATGGGTTTGAGACATGTTCTATATGTGCCCGAGTTTCGGGTGAACATGGGTTTGCTAACTGCATTAACTGAGAGATGGCACTCTGAGACGTGCACATTCCATTTTCCGATGGGTGAGATGACAGTCACCCTAGAGGATGTATATAGGATTCTGCAGATACCGATCGATGGGGAGCCGATCCCATACAATCGAGATGGAGACAGGGAGGCCCTAAGACGAGTGTTCTAGGACCCAGGACTGGAGATGAGGGCAGGACACATGGCGTGGGACACCATGACAGCCACAGGACTAGCATTAATAGCAGTGGTAGGAGGAGCGATTAGTGGGTTCCTGTGTCCAGATAGGGCGACACAGGGGTTGGCTGTGGGCTGGGGAGGAGCATTGGAGACACTGGTGACACAACACACCAGATATGCCTAGGGACCATGTGTGCTGGCACACTTGTATTATGAGCTACATCATTTTGTGTATCATGGATCCGTAGGATTGGGCTGTGGAGTGACTTTGCTGCAAGTATGGGCCTATGAGAATCTTCCGGTTACCCGACCGATACACTTCAGGGGCAAGGGTCATGGATGCAGTTTTGTTCATCTATATGATATGATCACATCGCAGCCACGGATTGGGAGGTTAGAGCACTAGCAATGGGTGATAGACGATATTGATGTGGTCATATGGAGACCATACCTGGGCTGCGAGCAGTGGGAGGATGATGCAGTTGAGCTTCCCTACACCTTCCGAAGTAGGTACCTGATTGGGCGGATGCCTTATGTGCTAGAGAGACAGCTTGTGGACAGGGTTTGCAGGTAGTTTGGCAGGATCCAGAGGATGCCATGGAGCTTAGGCATGTATGCATGGATAGTCTGGGATCAGGTACAGTTTGGGCCTTTGCTGTCATATGATCAGGCAGTGACACATCTGATAGAGATGATGCCAGTACCCTGGGACATATGGCCGGAGATTGAGGACGTCGGGATGGATGCTGAGTACATAGCATACTAGGCAGAGCATCCATTCCGACGTTTGACGGATCCAGGAGAGCCATTGGAGGGAGATGGGGGTGGAGATGATGATGATGGTGGAGGTGATAGGGGCAGAGGCCGACGGAGGAGGAGGGGAGCAGTTTGAGAGAGGAGGGTTGCACCTCAGAGGGAGGGTGGTGAGGAAAGGCAAGCTCGGGTGGTGAGGGGTCACGGTGGATTGCTGCTACAGGTGCCAGCAGCATAGGTATAAGGATAGGGATAGAGACAGGTACCAGTACAGGCACCAGTATAGGTACAGATACAGGCACAGGGACAGGCAGAGGCAAAGACGGAGGGGGCTAACCCAGTGGAGGATGAGCTGCTAGAGCTGAGGGAGATCTACCAGGGCTAGGCAGATGAGATCCAAGAGCTGGAGAGGGAGACGGATCAGTTCAAGACGAGGCTCAGAGATACTGAGCGGGAGCAGGAGCAAGCTATTCAGCACTATATAGAGGCTGAGACAGCACTGAGGGTCGGGAGACAGGTAGCAGAGGATACAAGGGTAGGATATGCTTATGTCCTGCGGGCAGGGGAGGAGATTGCCTACTGGCGAGATCTCTACTATGGTGTAGTGCCAGTAGATCAGCGGGCGAGGAGCTTCCATAGACCGTCGCGTACAGTGACAGCTACGGGAGGGAGCCGAAGGAGACGGGCATCAAGTGGTGGAGTTATGGGTCCTCCACCACCACCAGATAGAGGAGACAGGAGGGATGATCCTGGGGCGGGTCCTTCAGGGGCTCAGATTCCATCGAGGCTAGGCGGCTCCAAGGGAGGGAGTTCATCATAGCCATAGAGGGCTCCCTATGTATCAGTTTTGTACCATTTTTGTATTGTAGACACTTGCGGGTGCTTTTGTAGCCATATGATTTTGACATCATTGTATCATGACACTTTATGATTATATATATGAGATGATTCATCTTTGTGGCAGCTATATGCATGTGTACCTATGTGATGTATGTTTCAATGTTATGGATGCAAATATGTATATGATGCAATGCAATATTTTTGTCTTTTATATTTTTAATATGTTATGCCAATGTGAATGTATGAAATGCAAATGAATATGATAATGCAAATGTAAATTGTGCTAACATGTGTTGTGTGCAGGATGTGATGCAGTTGTGATATCTATATGTATGTATGAAATGCTTATATGTGGTAATGCAGGTGCAACTACATGAAATGCAAATGTTTTTGGTGTGTCATTATACTCAATCATGTGATAGCAGGCTACGCGGACTCGAGAAGGATGATGGAAGTCAATCAAGAAAGGGGGATGGAAGAAAGAAGATATGAAAGTGAAAGAGCTTCTTGTGTGTTATCATCATTGAGCTTTATTATGGCAAGTAGGTTATGACAATCGAGGCATATGTTCGACCCAGAAAGTCATTGTACCTATTTGCATGGAGATAAGACAGTCACAAACAAGGAATGCCCCAGTTCACACTAGACTCATAGTGTCCTCATATCCTTGGACAAGTCATAGCATTACTAAGAGACAATCCACAAACAACCAATACAAATAGGTGATGATACCCCATCCTCACCTTTCTAGTCAAAGACATCCTAGAGATAGAATCTCTAGTCAAAGACATCCTAGAAAAGATAAAAGACATGTCACCAAAAGATAAAATCAAAAGAAAACCAAGACTTGACACCAACATCCACTGTAGTCATCAAGTTTAGTGTCTCTTGTCACTTGTATAAGTCATGTTTGATTGTGGTCACAATGTTTACTTTCACAGAAAGGATAGATAGCACTGAACCATAATGTTGTCTGAGTCTGTTGAAAGATTTGATTTGTTGAAGCCCATTGTTGCTGCTGTGTCTCATCTGAAACTGACTAAATCCATGAAATTGATACTTTATTGTGGAGAAGATGAAACTTTATTGCAGATTGGTGATGCAAGTGTTTCTTTATTGCGGATTGTGCATGGATAGACTGAAGGAAGCTAGAAGAAACTGTACTCCTCGGAACGTGTGATGTTCTTAGTTCCACACCCATCACTAGACGTAGGATTTGCCTTAGCCACAGATAGGATCTGATTTATTATGGATGGAAAGGGAGTGAAAAGGGAGGTTTATTATGAATGGTGAATCAATCTTGGGTAGATAAATAACAAGCCATGATGGGAATGGGTAAGTTTATTATGGATGAATTGGTCGTGAGTGTGTGCAAAGTGAAAGGATGAAAGTGAATCCTGAAGGAGGGAGGAGCAATGTCTCTACGCATGGCACTAGTGACCTAGTTTTCACCATGGTACTTGCCCAGGCCACCACCGAAGTGGTTTTCACCGTTGGACGAAATTATTTCTCTTTACTTTTTTTGATTTTTTTTTTTTTTTTTTGTGTTTTATAATAATTTTTTTTGTATTTTTGAATTTTTTGATTTTTTTTTTTTTTTGAATTAGGATATTCCGAAGAGCTATGAGTAGAACCTGCGAAGGTTCATGCTGTTGATAGGATCCTCCAAAGATTCACCTTCTGTAGTTGAGAGCTGATATGCACCAGATCCATATGCTGCTGTAATAATGTAGGGACCAAGCCAGTTTGGTTCGAACTTGCCCTTCTTCTCTCTATCTTGTTGATTATTAGGATTTTCTCTGAGAACTAAGTCACCTACCTCAAATGTGCGAGGCTTGACCTTGTGATTGTAGCTGCGACTCATTCGTTGTTAGTAAGCCTTGAGATGATTAAAAGCAGTTTGTCTTCGTTCATCCAGTAGTTCCATCTCTTGTAAGTGAGAGACCCTATAGTCTTCATCACTGATGATGTTTTGCAAAGAGACCCGTAAAGAGGGTAGCTTGACCTCAATAGGCAAGATAGCTTCAACAACATAGACAAGTGAATAGGGTGTAGCTCCTGTAGGTGTGCGGACACTTGTGCAGTAGGCCCAAAGTGCAGGATTAAGTTGAATATGCCAATTACGACCAGCATCGTCGACTGTCTTCTTAAGGATTTTAAGGATTGTTTTATTAGACGCCTTAGCTTGGCCATTACCTTGGGGGTAATATGGTGTGGAGAAACGATGGGAAATATGGAAGAGGTCACAGAGTTCACGAACATCCTGATTTTTGAAGGGACACCCGTTATCAGTGATAATGGAAACAGGAATACCGTATCGGCAAATGATATTGTTAAGGATGAATGTAGCAATCTGTTTTCCAGTAACTTGTGTGAGAGGCACGGCTTCAATCCATTTTGTAAAATACTCTGTGGCAGTGATAATGAATTTATGACCATTGGAAGAAGGAGGGTGAATCTTGCCTATGAGATCGAGTCCCCACTGACAAAAGGGCCAAGGAGATGCAAGTGGTTGAAGTTCTTGTGCTGGCGCATGTATGAGGTCTCCATGAATTTGACATTGCTTACATTTCTTGACAAACTGATATGAGTCTTTCTCCATATTGGGCCAGTAATATCCAGTCCTGATGAGTTTCTTGGCTAAGGTAGGACCACTAGCATGCGGACCACATATACCTTCATGCACTTCCCATAACGCAATCTGAGCTTTGTCGCTTTCTAAACATCTAAGAAGAGTGCCATCTAGACCTCGCCGGTATAGGATATCAACTAAAATGACATATCGAGAGGATTGGCGAATGAAAGTACGATGTTGGTTATTGGATAGATCAGGAGGTAAAGTATTGTCACATAGGTATGTGAAAATGGAAACATATAACTGGGATTCGGGACTGACAACGCATATCATCTCAGTAGGCATGATCTCATATGAAGGGACCAAAAGGTTATCCACCAAGAACTCATAGCGGGTCTCGTTTGGAGGTAGATTGATCAGTGAAGCAATTGTAGCCATGGCATCTGCGGTGTGATTCTACTCTCTTGGTATCTGCTCAAAGTCTATCTTTGTGAAGTGTTGTTTCAGATCATCCACCATTTGTTTATAAGGCATTAGCTTTTCATCTTTTGTTTGGTAATCATCAGTTGCTTGATGGATGACAAGTTGGGAGTCCCCAAAAACATGAAGTTCCTGGATCTTCCATTGAACTGCAATTCGTAATCCTGTTGTTAATGCCTCATATTCTGCTATATTGGTAGTGCAAGGAAATGATAAGCGGTATGATTTTGGTATAGTATCCCCTTGAGGAGTTATAAAGAGGATGCCAGCTCCTACCCCATGCTGTGTGTATGAGCCATCGAAGTACAGTTGCCATGGCTTTGCATGTGACATTGTCAAAATGGATTCATCTAGAAATTCTGAACTTAGAGGAACATGATCTATCATGGGAGCATCTGCTAATTGATCTGCGATGGCTTGTCCTTTTATTGCTTTTCTGTCCACATAATCGATGTCAAATTCACTCAGGATCATTACCCATTTGGCCAGTCGCCCAGTAAGTGTTACTTTATTGAGAAGGTATTTCAATGGGTCTATCCTTGCAACTAACTTAGTCTTATGAGTAAGCATGTAATGTCGTAATTTCTGCGAAGCAAAGACCACGGTGAGACATGCATGTTCAATTGGTGTGTAGTTTAGCTCATATCCTACCAATGTGCGACTGATGTAGTATACTGCTTTTTCCTTGCCCTCAGCCATTTGTTGTGCTAAGAGTGCCCCCAGTGCTATTGGAGTAGCTGATATGTATAGTAACAGTGGTTGATCTGGAACTGGTGGATTTAGAAGATAATCTTTGAGCTTCTGGAAAGCCTATTGACAGTTATCATCCCATTTGAATTTGATGTTTTTATGTAGCAGGTGCTGAAAAGGATTACACTTATCTGCCAGTTGTGCTATGAATCTTCGGATGGACTGGAGTCTGCCTTGTAATGATCGAAGTTGACTGATATTTCTTGGTGGTTACATTTCCAAGATGGCCTTGACTTTTGCTGGATCAGCTTCAATTCCCCTTTTGGATACAATAAATCCTAGGAGCTTCCCGGAGGTTACTCCAAAGACACATTTCTTGGGGTTTAATCTTACTTTGTATTTTTCCAACCGATCAAAGATGACTGAAAGTATGTCCAAATGTGTATTTCTGTCTATTGATTTGCCCAAGAGGTTGTCAACATAATCTTCTATGGTTATGTGCATGAGATCATGAAAGATAGTAGTCATGGCTCTTTGATATGTAGCACCTGCATTCTTTAGCCCAAAAGGCATGACATTCTAGCAGAAAGTTCCCCACGGACATGTAAATGATGTTTTGTGTTGATCCTTGGGTGCGATCCTTATTTGATTATAACCAAAGAATCCATCCATCAATGATAACATTTCATGACCTACTGTGAGATCGACGATCAAGTCAATATTTGGCAATGGGAAGTCATCTTTTGGACAAGCTTTGTTGATGTCTCTGAAATCTGTGCAAATTCTAATGTTGTGATCTGGTTTACTAATAGGTACCAAGTTGGAGATCCATTCAGGATAATCAATTGGGTGTATGAATCCGACATCCAATAATTTCTCAAGTTCTGCTTTGACTAGTAATGCCACTTGTGGATGCATTTTTCTTAATTTCTATTTTACTAGTTTTGCCGCCAGTTTGACTGTCAAATGATGCATTACCAAATCCGGATCCAATCCAAGCATATCAGCGTATGACTAGGCAAAATTGATTTGTCACTCTTTGAAGAAACTTATGAATTTTGACCTTTCGGACTCTGTCAATGATTGAGCTAGGAATATGTTGTGTGGAACCTCTTTTGTACCAATGTTTGTTTTGATAGTCTCTTCTACCAACATGGATGAGTTTTCTTCATATGATGCTGGGAGAATGTCGAGCCTTCCATCTTCGGGTGCCTCGGAGAGGTTTTCACCCTCAAATACGTCCTTTCTTTTTACTTTTTTGGGGTCAGACAGCACCACAGTGTGGTTTTTGCCATAAGACCCTTGATTTGTTCTTATTTTCACATTTTTGCGACTGGAAGGTCCGACACCCTCACAAAAATATGCCACGCTATTGAGTTCTATAGTGTACCCCGCTTTATCATCTCCAGGGGGAAGATCATCTCGTACGCCTAGATAGTCAATAAAAGCTTCATCGTTTTGAAATGTGTCAAACTGTGCAGGTCCTTCATGATCCCAGTCAATGAGTTGGTGGTGAACAAGGGGAAGGCCATTAATGTCTTCGAAGTCAGTGGGGCTAAGAGTGAAGATGCAGTTATATTCGGGTATGTCAAGGTAATTATCAAGATCATCGATGGCACTCTCCTCATCAGTCTCGATCACGAGTGAATCCAAATTATCATCACTAGTAGCACATTCTGGGACAAGTGTTCTCATCCTATGTGATTTCAACCTAGAACCTTGAGACAAGGACTGTGTGGAATCCTTATGGGTTGTTTCTTGACCAACTCTAAACTTGTTATAAAATTCCTCTTCTTCTGTGGGTTCATCTGGCTCTCTGAATGTCTCGGTGAGCTCGTAGTCACTGGAAGACTTGTCGGAACCCCATTCCCATTTGTTGGAATCTATGGAATAGCGATCCTCTTGTTGAATTTTGGCCGCTTTGATTTGTAAGGCTTCTTTTGTCCTTTGGGTGTGGACCTTGGAAGTTAAGAAACCGAGTCCTTTCGAGCGTTCCTTCTTGAGAGTTAATTTAGGTTGTAAAGGTTCAATGATGCCTTCCTTTCATAACCCCAGAGGGCTTTTTCCATCATACCTAAATTTTTGTAGAATTTTGAAGCCTTTGCCATATTTCTCACATGGTAGATTGATGTGGTCTTGTGTTTCCTCTTCATTGTCTCTGAAAAGCATTTGGTATAAATCTTCCTCTTCTAGTTCACCCCATTTTTGAAAGGTAGTAGGGTCCCATTTGAGCATCATGATGGATACTTGCTTGTTAGGATGTGGTCTCCCATATTCTTTTGGGGAACTCATGACTTGTCATAAGTACATGGTCTGATTGAAAGTATATTCCCCCATGCCTTTGTCCTGAAACTTGCCTTTAAGCTCACCTTGTTTTGATGTCGAAGGTTTTAATGACTTAGGATCAATGTATGCCGAGGAAGGAACAACCTCAGGATTACTGGGAATGATGGTCTCAGTCTTTGATTTCAAGTTATTGTAGTATATGAATGGATTAGGATCACTGTTAACTGTTACTTTCACTCCATTATGAGGAAACTTAATGCATTGGTGATATGTGGATGGGACTACCCTCATTTCATGAATCCAAGGACGTCCTAGCAATATGTTATAAGTGAGATTTAAATTCAGGACTTGACAAACCACATCCTTTGTAACTGGCCCAACTCTGAGAGGTAAGATGACTGTGCCCTTGGATGAACGCTCCTCGTCATCATATGCTTTAATGGTGATTTTGTTTGTAGAATTCACAGCTTTATCAGAATATCCCAATTGTGTAATAGTGCTTAATGTGAAAATGTTTAAACCTGCTCCTCCATCTATCAGGACTCATTTTATTTGATGTTTGTGTATGAAGGCTTCAATGTGTAATGGTGCATTATGTGGCTGACTTACGGAGGCATCATCGGCTTCTGTGAAAGTAAGTGAATGCGGAATGGAAAGGTATCCCACCATGGCTTGAAACTGGTCCACGTTCAGATCAGTAGGAACAGTAGTATCTCTCAAGATTTTGTCAAGAATGGCTTTATGTGCGGGAGATATGCATAATAGCTCAAGGATTGAAATGAGCATGGGTGTCTTCCTTAACTGTTCTACAAGGTCATACTCAGGTTTGGTTGATGAAGAAGTGGTGTTTTTAGTTGGAGCACCTTGCAAGGTGATTTGACCTCGGTGGGTTGTAACATGACATTCAGAGGTAGGTTCAGACAAAGATCCAACACCTTTTAAGACAATCCTGGGTCTCCGAGTAGAATTCTCAAACGCTTTGTCCTTGATGATAATAGTAGAGACATAATTATCCATCAAGATGTGATTGATGGTTGAATCATAGTTGTAAGATGCTCTAGTATAGTTGGTTTAATCCTCTGTGGCTTTAGATTTTCCCTTGTCATGTTTTGGGAATGTTTCCTTAAACATCTCATGTTCTTGATTAGACGAATGTCCCTCAATCTCAATGTCACCTCTATCAATGAGATCTTGTATGATGTTCTTCAATCGATGACAATTTCCTATCTTATGACCCTTGCTCTTATGAAATTCACAATACTCATCATCATTCCACCAATTTGGTTTAACCTTTGGTTCATATGGAGGAAAATCTGGAATAGTGATTACCTTGTTTGCCACTAGCTTCTTGAAGACTGACTCAAGTGGTTCTCCCAATGGGGTGTACTTCCTTCATGATCTGGAAGTTGTTTGAGTATTCACTTGATTGTTTGTAGAACTTGATCCAGAAAAAATGAGTTTGGGTCGCACTGTGTTGGCGTCAACAACACCATCATTGACTATGTTCCTTTTTTTATTCCAAAATCTTGGCTTGTCTTTTCCTTGAATATCTTGATGACTCCTTGTTCAATTAGGACCTTTTCTGTTGCTAAGCCTTTTTCAATGACGTCCTTGAAGGTGGACAAACAAGCTTTCCTTAGATCATAGCCAATGTCTTTGTTAACATTCTGGGTGAACATTTCTACCATTTATTTTTGTGGAATTTCACAAGAGCATTTGCTAGCTAGATTCCTCCGTCTTTGTAAAAATGATGCAAAAGACTCTCCCTCTTTTTGCTTGGTGTTGCACAAAGTAGTGACTGATATGTCTATCTCTATGTTTTAGGAGAAATGTTGAATAAATGCATCTGCTAAGTCACCCCATGACTTAATACCAGATGGGAGTTGGGAGAACCATTCCATAGCTTGATCACCTAAGCTTTGTGGGAATAATCTCATCAAATATGTCTCTTCTGCTGCTATCTCAATGCAAGTTGTGAAAAATTGTCTTATGTGTGCCTTAGGATCCCCTTTTCCTCTATACTTATCAAATTTAGGCATCACAAAATGTGTAGGAAAAGGAGGCATTGGAATGCTCTTGTCAAATGGGTAAGGACATATGTCTCTCATTGTGTATGTTGGCTTTGGTGTACTTATGTCCTCCATTTTCTTTTGTAAGTCCCTGATTTGTTGCTCCAAACTGCTCTTAGGTGGAGATCAACTTCTTGGACCATATCCTATGTTTGAGGTACCCATTGGAGGAGGAGCATGTTGCATATATGGATGATATTGATCATACACATGTTCATATGGAGGAGGTCTGTAATGATGCTGTGTATGTGGACCACTTGGTATAGATTCATGTTGAGGAACACCATATCTATTTTGTGCATGTATACCATACTCTACAGACATGTCATGTTCTATTGTATTGCCCCCAAATTTGACATGGGGTTTCCTTGTGTCCAAATTTTGAGCATGCCTTTGAATATCCCATTGCTTTGGTGGTTGATCCTTAGCATTGATATGTGATTGAGCATATTTCTCTCCATAAGACTTCCATAATGGTCTAGGAAGGTGAGTATCATATGTTTGACCATGTGTATGTGGGACCTCTGGTTTTTGAAGCAAAGTTGATGGTGATTCCGGTACCATATGTGGTCCTCTATTGCCTCCACTATTAGGTCTCCTTTGATCCATGTTGGAGTGAGGTTGTTGCAAAGGTCGATTTTCCATTATTTGAGACATGTCAAAATCATGAGGTATCTTGGCTCCACTTTGTGCCATCATTTGTAAGAAGTATTGTCTATCTCTCCTCATTATTTCCTCAACTAATCAATTGAAATGGGGATTCATAATGGATTCTTCCACATCTACTGAATGTACGGAAAAGTTGTCCATATTGTCATTATGTGTAGCATTGTTGTTTATAGTGTCCATGTTCTCAACATTTGGAATGTTTCTATAGGCATCCATGTCAGGTAATGTAGCATGATCAGAATTGAAAAAGATATCATTGTCATACTCATAAGAACTCATGTTTGCGGATTCTTGAGCCTCTTTAGTTTCTCTCCTATATTTTTGAAGATGGGTTTCAACCATGAACTAGGTATTGACCAAGATGTGTGAGACTAGATGAAAAATGGAAAAAGTATGGAAGACCAAGAGTTGGATGGAATGTAAATGAATCTGAAGTGTACTTGCAATGTCCAAAGTGTAAGACCAAGTATGTATGTAGTAGAGTAGGTGTGACTTCCAAAGAGAGGATAGTTTCTCTTGATGAGGTAAGTTGACCTTGACTCTAAGTAAGACCAGATGAGACCCAAAGGTAAGAAACCTTGATGAGGGACCACTTAGCAAAGTGTTGTTGTATGTAGTGTGTTGACAAAGTATAGTGAGGACAAGCAAGTGACCTTTTGACTCAAGTTTAGACAAATGTGAATGTAAAGTAAGGTGTAAAGCAATGATGGACTTTGTGAGACCCAAAGACAGGTTGAATGCTAAATGAAACCCTGGAGAAATGACTTAGGAAGCTCAAGAATTCTGAAACTGACTGTGTTTGTTTGCTGGACTGTAACAGTTTTTCAATTCTGAACACAGACGCCTCTATATACTCCACAGATGCGGTTTCCCGACACAGATGTGGCTTTGTTTAACACAGACACGTTTATGAGATTTTGCCAAATGTAATGTTGACTGTTGTAACACAGACGTGATTCTGCCCTTCATAGACGTGGTTATACAACACAGAGCTATTATGTCTGACACAAACGCGTTTCTGTAAAATTTGTGCAATTTTTTCCAATCTGTGAAGTCATTTTGTTGTGACCAAATCTGACTATTTGACTATTTTTTCGTGACAAGAGGACACAGTGTTGATGAGAACTCAATGTTTGCAAGTGTTTAGACTCAAAATGACTCCAAGAAAAGTGTGTTGTTTGATGTAAAAATGTTTTGCATACACTTGAAGACACAAAAGACATAATGTTTTGTTGTTTGGTCTTGAATGTTTTGAATGTTTAACATAAGTCAAGCACAATTCTTATGGCTGGCCAAGACAATAGTTGTTGATCCCACATGGGGTTTTACCCCCGAGGCTACGCTATTCAGAGCGGATACTTAGATTCTTGACCTCACTGGCTCCACCCTCGGCACTCACTTCTCAGATCAGCCAAGCATCAGTCCCCACGAAAACTCCCCGTGGTGAACTTTGTATCTCTACTAAGAACCGTATGTGTGTGGGCCGCTACCAGAGGTCCGACCTCCTGCCCCAACAACTAGAAGGATTTGGGCTTCTAAAACAAAAAGGTGCTAGTAAGGGCATCCGTTCGTGTGGCCATACATGTGGCACTTTCAGCTCTGTAAATACAGAAGGCTCCCAGCCGGTAGGGGTTACGCCCTACAACTGATCAAATAAATTTGATCAAATGGGTTTATGGGGAGACATAGTGTCGGTATGAACTAATCAGCACACGTTATTCATAGTTTTCACCATGAATACATTTGTTTATAGTGGTTCGGAAGAGGTGGGTTTTCCTCGCTACCACTTGGGTCGTTCTCTTCTCACTAGTAGTCCTAATGACCACACGGGAAGACAGGCCCTCTAAAGATTAAAAAAAAAGAGCCTATTGCTCAAGACACAAAAGACAATGATTCAATTTTAGTGCACCAATTGAAGTGTTTGCTAGTCAATAAAAACAAGGCACACAATAACAATCTAAAAACCCTTGCCAAGGACCTGCAACAAAGAGTTGTCAGTAGTTTGGATTGTTTCAAATGATCACCCCTTCCTGCAAGCACACAAGTTAGGTAAATTTTAAACCCAAAAGACTATGAAAATAGGGGCCTTCAACCAAATGATTTAGCTTCCAAGACAAGCTGCACCAATTTTGTTAGCTAGATCTGAAAATGTTAGCTCGAAATAAACCAGATCCAAAACCCTAAATGTAAAATCCAAAAAATTGAATCAATGAAAACCCAAAATTTGAAACTGGTGAACACAGATGCAGTTACCCTCAACACAGACGCGGCTGGGTAACACAGACGTGGTTCTGTGAGACACAGACGCGACTACAGAACGCAGACGCATCTTGCGGACACAGGCGTGGCTAAAGACAGCGCAGACGCGACTTTATAACACAGATGCGCTTCCTGGAACCTGCAAAATAAAATATTGCCAATAACACAGACGCGATTCCAGAGGTCGCAGACACGCCAGAAAATCAAAAATGCGATCCGAAAGTACGCAGACATGGAAATATCAAAATACTGCCGAAAACGTTGGATCTGCAACTTCAAATTACAAAATCTACAACAAAGAAGTTAAATGCAAAAAGGGACAAGAGTCCCACCGGGCGTGCCAAAATGTATATGGTGAAAATGGATAACAATAATAACAATATTGAAAGGCTAAATGAATTCAACCACAAAACCCTAGCCTAACAACAACAAAGATCCACCATAACATATGAAGATTACCTAAGACAATGCAAATCAAATGAAATCACAAAGATTATACCATCACATTTCCAATAGGGTTTGGATCTCCATTCTTCCTATCTCCATTGATCTTGCTTGATATATTTGCTCTAAGATTTTATGTGCATGAGAGCTCAACAAAGAACGGAATGTGGTTGCAAGTAGGATCGCATATGCCAAGTAGTCAATTGATCAAGTAGTTAGAATGATTGATTAGAATGCATCGAACGATTAGGGTTGATAATGAAGGAAGCATCCTCTTATATAGAAGACACTATATGAAATGGAGGGATAATATTGAGAGGTGTAAAAGGAGGTCGGCTATGATTAGAGGGTAGATAGAGGAAATAATAAAATAATGAAAGGGGTAGGTAGTGTAGGAATTAAGAGATGAATGACATGTGTCATGGGTGGAAAAGGTTAATGAATTAATTAAATAAATAAAGATTTATTTAATTAATAGAAGAAGTGGGATAATTAAATAAATAAAATATTTATTTAATTTAAGAAAATGATAATTTAAATAAATAAATGTATTTATTTAAATGAGAAATAACACTAGAAGAAGATAAATGAATTAATTAAATAAATAAAGATTTATTTAATTAATAGAAGAATTAAGCTTAGATAATTAAATAAATAAAATATTTATTTAATTAGACATGACAATTTTGGGTGTCTACAATACCAGTTTGTCATAAAGTATCGGTTAGAGATAAACCTCTAAGTATAACCTCTAGCATACCAGTTGTAGAATAAACAACTTGAAGTTATACTGGTAGACAATATAAACATATGTGTGTGTGTGTGTGTTTCATCAATGACAACATATGATGAACATATTACAATCATCATCAAGCCAACAATCTCCCCCTTTGGCATTGATGGCAACACTTAGAAAATTTTACAGTAATACCGCTAAGTATGCATACAAAACAAAATTTACACATATACACATGCTCCCCCTTAATGCATACATTATACAAAATTTTCAAAAACATACATACTTATTTCTACTCCCCCTTTGACAACAATGCCAAATTGAAAAACTAATATATATATATATATATATATATATATATATATATATATATATATATATATATATATATATATATACAAAAAAATTGTATCAAGGTGTTTAGCATATCCAATAACAACTTAAAAAAAAAGGTTCATGCATTAGCTAGTCTCATAAAAATAACATTAAAGTTTTGCTTCAATTGTAATATGACATTTGTCCATGTTGCTATCACGTTCTCAGTGTACTCTTTTATAGACATAAGCGGTGTATGGAATTCTTCCATTGAATTCAGTGTACAGGTTTCTGGAGTTGCTAAGATAACTTCTGCATTCGAGTAGGCTCTCTATAGTATGTCCACTTGTGATGTGAGTAGACTCTTGAGTTCCTTGAGAGACCGAAATATCTTTGCCTTCTCATGATTATAAGTCTCCAACCTGTTGTGCAAATTATCTACAGATTTGCTAAAAGAAAATATAAAGTCCTGAAGTGGGATATATGCATTGCATATCCTTTCTAGCTCTCGCTCTAATTCTATTTGTCTTTTTGTGATATCAGAATAACTGAATGAAACATTAGAGGTAGAAGCAAGATACTTTCCTCTTGTTTCAATATCTTTTCTCAACAAATATTTAGTATGTGATAGAGCCTTTTTGCCAGTATCAATGTCCTTTGCAAGTTTTTTTCCATACTTCTTCTTGTGACTTTTCTCAGCATAGGTTAGTGTTGCTTCTTCAAGTGACTTGATTTGATTAGATGCATCAATAACCAACTGACCAAGTTTGCTAATAGGGGATGTCAGATGTGTTGTAGAAGTTTCCGGTAGTAGACTAGATAAAAAATCTACTGCATTCTAAATAGTTTCAGCTTCAACCCTTTTCTCTTCTTATACGCTCTAGATTGCATAACACTTGCAATCTTCATCATTTCAGATGCACTCATGTTGTCAAAAATGATAGGCCCTAAAATGCCTAATGAATCATCCTCATCCTCATCAGTCTGCTAAGTGACTAATGGCTTTGCCAATTCAAAAAATGTAACCTTAATGATTGTTTTCTCTATATTTTTCTCTGCTTCCTATTTAGAAGTTTGTGTGACAAAATTTTCCATAGACTCCTTCTGAGTATCTTGTAAGACCAGTGGGGATTGGGGTTTCTCTGATTATTCTGTTTCTGATGGATTGTCCACTTTCGATTGAGTTGTCGGTTGCTCAACTAAAGTAATCTATGTATCAATAAATTTAGGAGGTTCCATATCGGGTCCAGTGTTGTCTTCAGATAGATGAAATGAATCCTAAACATCATCATCAACATGAATAATGGTGTCATCCTTCTTCTTGATAGGATATACCTCATCAGCTTGTACAATCTCTTCTTCATCCATTTCTGGCTGATTAACAACATCTTCCTCATCCTTAGAGGAATGGATGAGTTCTTCCTTCTGTTTTATTACATAGGCTATTTGATGGGTCTCAGCTTCAATAATTGCCCTCTTTCCACTGAGTAGTTTCAATCTACTTTCTTTGAGAGCAAATTGAATTTTGTACTGATTAACTAAAGCACTAATTTCATCTTTAGAAAATTCAGAAAAATATTGTACAAATACTTCATCAATGATTTCTTTTTCCAATTTTATAGATTCCTCCCATTAATCTAACAAAATAGTGTACAAAGAATTTGAGATATCCTTTTCGAGATCATGTGGATATCTATTGTAATGACACAAATGAGTGATTACCTATTCAATGACTTGCTTCTTCTCATCTTCAGTGAAGGAATCAAAATGCACTTTGACATTGTCAAACCTGTTCCTCCTTAATGTCTTCATTGTTCTTTCAAAATGGGTATCAAGCTTGTAAGTTGATATATCAATAGGCATAGTTACCTTTGTCACTTCCTTTACTGTCTTTTCTACTCTACCGGTAGCTTTCATCTTCTTAGGTTATTCTTTAGTATCAGTACCCTCAGATTCTGCTTGGAGAATAAGTTTTTGGTTTCTCTTCTTTGGTATATTCTCCTTCTTTGTATAGACTTTAGGTGTCAGTACCTTTTTGGTTTGCATACTCCAATTCACCCTTACATTCTTTATCATTGGAGGTACTTCATTAGTTTTCTTTTTCTTTCCTTTCCCACTTGTGGTGGGAGCAATACTGCTTTTTTCTTGTGCATCCCGGAATACCAAAATATCTAGTTTTGCCTTCTTTTTATCTTTAGGAGATGGTAATAGGTTATTATCATAACCAACCATTAATTCATGGTTCATCTCATAACTCATATCTTCCATTTCTTCTTTTCTTAGTTCAATTGCTTGCATCAAACAAAAATCAGTGGTAACTATGAAAACAATGTCTTTTGCAAAATGACTTACCACATCTTCAGGCAATTTCATTCTCATGTTTATCTTCTTCTAAAACTCATTGAAATACGTATTCATAACAGTAGGAAAAGTATTCTTTACAACCATGATGTTGTTCTTGATTTGTGTAGATACCGGTAGGTCCTTTAGCCATTCAATATCACCTATTCCCGGTAGAAAATTTTGAAAATAAAAGAATAAACTAACCAATAGCTGTCCATACTTGAACTTTAGACTGTTGTCCTTTTTGATAGATTGTAAATTTAGAAACAATTGTCTCCTAATAGCCTCACAGAGATCATAATCTGCATTTTCAACTATCATCTTGTAAGCTATATGAATTGTTGCAGATGGCACACTATTTAGTCTACTAGAGTAAAATACCCGGTAGCCTATCACCATTGTTGCCAATTTCACAATTGGGTCTTTGATATTGTTAACAGAAAAATCACATTTATCAGATGTTGAACCGATTAGTGAGAATATCGTCTCTTTTTAAATTCGTCTCAGCTCAGGTACTTCACCGGTTGAGAAATAACCAGTTACAGCCTGAATGGCTTCCTTGGTAATTGTGTGAGTTCTCTCAAAGTACATGTTCTCACCATGAACCCGACTCAAAATAATTTTGATATGCTCTTCCTCAAAATCTTCTAGAAAATAAGTAGCATTGTGAAAACCTTTCTCAAAAACCCTAGCATACTGTGTTTGAATCTTTCCATTCTCATCACAGAGGGATTTTAGCTGAGTGTAAATGTATAGTGAACCTAAATCCTCTATCTTACAATCAATATAACTTGACTAATCTCCTTTTACTAAAACTCAACTTGAAACTTGTGATAATGCATTATACGACACAATTTGTTTTGTCTCTACAACTTCCCTTGGCTTAGATGTAATCATTAACCTTTCTACAGTCTTTGAAGATGATGCCATTGCAGATGAACAAGATTCAAAGCAAGATTTTCAAATAAATACCTTATTTCATGCACGTTGCCTCATTTACCGATTGAATGCTCAAGTGCACACCAGCTTGATCTTCTGCAACCTTCAAATTAGCTTGATTGCAAATCACAATGCAACTTTGACAATTATCAGCCAACAATCTCTTTTAGCTCAACAAGCACTCCAAATTTCTTTCTCAAATGCATTAGGGTAAAAATGACAAAGTAAAAATTTTCTTTTATTATTTTTACCTATTGCATTAAATGCTCACTAGTTAGGGTTACAAACCCTAATTTCACCGCTCAAGGAAAAAATTGTTGATAACATATTGATAAAAGGTTATCAAAATTTCATGCTTCAAAATTCTCTTACCACTCATTCATCTCAAGGGGTCTGAAGGTGGATTTACCATTATGCTTCCCTTAGCCATATTTAAAAGGCTTAATTCATCGATGCAGTGTTCTCTTCACTGGCTGAAGGAACAATTTCTTCTCTAAGTGAGTCATCACTTTTCTTCTTCCATATCTGATTCATTTCCTCTCTGGTTTCTTCAACATTAACTTTCTGCTTTCCCTTTTGATCCTTAGAAGAATTGACTAGTTTGATATTTTTGGCACTACAAAATTTTGCTAAGTGCCCCAGTTTGTTGCAGTGATAGCAGGGCATACCAGATGATTTCCAAGGTCCTTCATTTCATCTCATAGTTCTTCTTCTACAGTTCATAGGCACATGACCAAGTTATTACAGATGGTACAAATGACATTTATTACCTTTTCCATCTCAAATGGACTAAACTGGTTGTTGTAGGGTCTTTGCCAGTTCATGTTGACCCAGTTGTCAAAATTCCTCATCCAGTTGCCATTTGGTCTTGGATGCATATGTGGTACAGGATTGCTAGCTCCATGTCTGCACTCAATAGATCTATGTCCATACATTCTACATGTGAAGCAATGACCTTCAAATTTCTTGGACATATACCTAGCATTAGTATTGTAGGTAGCATTTTTGTTAAGTTTGTCTTTACAAACATTTGCAGTGTGACCAGGTTTATGGAAAACAAAACAAACAGGTTTAAAGACCTTCTTACCGGTAGGCTTCTTGATCTTAGGAGCATATTTGTTCTTAAGAGTGTTTCTCTTAGTACCAAAGGATTCACCTTTTTCAGTTGTATGAAAACCAAGTCTAGAGATATCACCTTTCATCCTTCATGATTGAATTTGTTCTTCAAGAAAGGTAGAACTCTTCTTGAACTTTTCCAATTTCCCATTAGCTTCAGTAAGCTATTTGGTGAGATATTCATTATGCTTTGACAGGTTCTCTCTCAGAGATGATGCTAATTCAAGATCTAGCTGTAAGTTCTCCTTCTCTTCTCTTTCAGCATTCAAATGCTCATGCAAGGTAGCATTTTATCGCTTGATCTTGGAAATCTCTTGATCTCTTTCCTTGATAAGATCTTCAACAGCTCTTCTGGCTTCCATTTCATGACTCATGCAGATAGTAAGACCTTCCATCTCTCTCCTTAGGTTTAGCTTTTCACTATTTAACTTTTCAACTTCCTCAGCTAAAGCATAAATATTGGCCTCATCTAAAGAACTATTATCAGATATCTCGAACAGTTGTCCAGTTAGCTCTCTCCTTTTGACTTGTGAAGCTTTTAGTTTGACCCTAAGGGTTTTAGGCTCATTTCTGCTAGCTTCTAGCTCTCTATCCATCTCAAAGTAGCTCATGTCCCCCATGGTGGTTTCAAGGCTCCCTTCTAAGCGACTAGACTTCAAATAAGTTAGGCTCTGATACCAATTGATGGACTTGAAAAGCATTGAGAGGGGGGGTGAATTAGTGACACCAAAAATAAAACTACTTCAAACACTAACTGGTAGATGAACTTACAAAACTTTTAAACATAATGCATGTAATCCAAAATGTTATAACAACATCCACAATAAGTAAAACATCCACCATAGCATAAGTGTTTGTACGTGGAAAACCCAAATAGGTAAAAACCATGGTGAGATGGAACTCACAAGTTAACTATCTGCAGTAATAGATAACTGACCGGTTAGGGTGTACAAAGTGCTCTGCTAGGAGCGAATATTGTTAGAGATCCCAAAGTTTGATTACAAGCCTATACCCTGTTAGGAGTAACCTCGGTGGAGGATTTTTGAACCCAAACTAATGGATCTCCCTGTTAGAGGATTTGTACAAAGAAGCTTGTATGAGCTTACCCAATTAGGGGATTTGAATTCTACTATGATTGTTAGAAAACAATAGGATTGGTTTGATCTGTCTGAGTAGCACAATACTTTCTTGATTAGATCCTTCTAAACATATTCAACACTTCTCTTTTGCATACTCTGGAACTTAACTTTTTTGACTTTTGCACACAACATATCACTTTCACTCATATAAAATAATTCATTGTGATGTCAATATATAGACATTAAGATTTCATGTCGGCCCAAAGAAATCATAACACAATTTCCTAGGTACAGTGTATCTAGTCAAGTGATCACAACTCATCACAAAAATACTGCCAAAATTTTTCGGTGGGATAACTCATCATGATTTGTGGTAACTCATCACAAAATCAACAAACATCGGTTGGAACAATCAATACCGGTAAGAGTTAAATATATGAACTGTTATCCTTGAATCTTCTGATATAATCTCCGCTTGATCTTCATCTTGATGCCGACTAATGTGTATCCACTAGTTGTCTTCTATGCATATACCATTTTGTCACTAAGTATCGGTTAGAGATAAAACTCTAAGTATAACCTCTAGCATACCAGTTGTAGAATAAAAAACTTGAAGTTATACCAGTAGACAATATAAACATGTGTGTGTGTGTGTGTTTCATCAATGACAACATATGATGAATATATTACAATCATCATCAAGCCAACAAATTTTAAAAAATAAACGATGCCTTCCTTTTCCCTTTTATCATGAAACTCACAGGTGATATAGGTTATAGGATAAGCCTAGAAGAAATGGCAATCATCAGGGAATGGGCATGTTGGTTCATTCAGAACGAACGCTCTACATATATCAGGGTTAGTGGATTCACAGGGAACCCTATGTTGCTACCGCGATACTGCAATGATCGCATTATATTATTGGAATATGTCAGGTAGATGGTTGACCTTCAATCCCTTTTGTCTTGAAAACACAAGGCGGGTATAGATTTTTAAGTTTCTATTGGTTATTTCTCTTGTTCAAAGATTTAGGTAGTGAAGATAGTAGAGCAGGAACTTTAGGATTTAAAACTTAAAGAATTTAATTATGCAAGGGAGTACTATGATCCCTATGGCAAGCTAAAGCAGATCATGCAAAAAGCATATGAGGGGCATAAGTCTAGATTGGAGGATTTTTGGGCAAATCTCCAAGACAATTTTGAGGTTAGAGAAAAGAATTATTATAGTTTGTTATTACCTCAAATTAGAAATTTTGAAATAGATACCAACCTCCCCAAAGAACTATGGGACGATGGTGAATTATTAGATTTTGTATATAAAGAACAAGAAATTGACAAGAACCCTCTCTCTCCAATAAGGTGGTTAGAATAGGAGGATATAGATATAGACAAAGTAACTCAAACTATTGTAGATATAACTAGATAGTGGCTAAGTTTGAGGGTTAGGCCAAGCACTTCGAAAGGGAAGAAAAAAGAATCTACTTCAGGTGCTCCCTAGTCAAGGGATTATAAGGAGTATGCCCATAAGACGAGGTCCATCTCTCGAAAGAACACATCAACTGACCCAAATGAAACTGCCAAACCTGAAGAAAGTACTTAGGAATAATTTAAGAAAGTCAAAGAATAAATGAGGAGATTTGAACTTTTGAAGAAGGCCACAGATTTTGGAGTAAGAGAATGGCTAGGAGTTGTGCCACTGGTAGAGGTACATCCTGTGAGGATGACAATTGGACAAATGCTAGGAGAGGGCACTCAGGGGGAAGATGAACAAGGGAAAGTAGATGAAAGTGCACAACCTCCTCCTCCTGATACAACAAGTGCATCCACTCAGCCTCCATCTACCGCCACATCACAAGCTCCAATTTTGACCTCAGCTACTACCGCCCCCACGCCACCACCAACTAATACAACAACAATTCCTCACATGAAATAGGTGTTAAGACCTACCATAGAAACAGTAAGTGTCCATAACATCAAATTAGATTTGTTAGGATAACTGGTGAACAACTAAGAGGGGGTGAATCAATTGTTAACAGATTATATCTATTAATCCACTTAATAACATTTAACTAGATTAAGTCCCGGTAAAGAAGAAACAGATGCCAGTAAATAATACAACTTAACAATTAAGCAGATAATCAATGCAAAGAATCCATACCACATAACACCATGATTTGTACATGGAAAACTCGTAAAGGGAAAAACCACGGTGGGAAGCCTACCCACAGTCAGATGATACTTTTGCAAAAAGTATGTGATACAATAAGGGGCCTGCACATGCAGAAAGGTACACTGCCTAGAGCGCACTGCTCATTACAAAAGAGTCTCACTGACTAAAGAGAGGTTATAACCACCTCAAGATAAATGGACAACAATCTAGAGTAATGAACTGGTAGAGATAGCATCTACCATGCCTAATTACCATCTCGGTTAAGCTCAATACCAGAGGCCTTTAATCTCTTCCTTAATCCCAATTTGATCACCTATGATCGACCAAATCTCCTTCGCATATGTATTTCATTTTAAGAACATGACACTTATTTCGCATTCCCATACCATGATCTACAATGAGATCTTACATCATTTTATACCAACCCGAAGGCCTAAACCAATTAGGTCGGCAACCTAAGAGATATTACAATAAGATCATTACATAAATCCATATTACAATGATATTCCATATCAACTTAAGACCAAAACAACAATAACCAATCCATAGAACATCCTCAAACATCCTAGTAACATGTAGAGTACACATTAACATGACACTGGTCCATATACTAGATAGGCACCAGACCTATTCTGGGTCAACCATGCTAAAGGAATGTCTTCAAGTTGTTTGAAGCACAATCAAAGAACATCTTCAACATCCTGAAATCCATGTAGAAGCCACACCAACACCACTTATGCATCTTATAAATATTCCTCAGTAAAAGCTCTATCAGTAAAACCTTAACCAATGTCAGTAAGGGTTTACAAGAGTGTATGATAGCATCTGATCACCAAATCAATATCAACTGACCAAAACATGCTCTAGGAACATGTAACACAAAATCAAGCATACTCCATTGATCCAAACATGCTAGAAGTGTCCAACAGATAGTCTCTTCTGCTGGTAATACTAGATCTTCTACCGGTAACCAAAACCTGTCTGTTGGTAACCAACCATAACAACTAGTGTTGACATCAATGACAAGACACCAATGCAACATATCATCAATTCATCCATAATGCCAACAATCTCCCCCCTTGGTATTGATGGAACCACTAGATGTGAAAAAAATCTAAGTACCAAAAAATGCGAAACAAGTCTCACCCTATGGAAGAGAACCAACAATCTCAGAAATACCAATAACTCTCCCCCTCTGAATGATATTCATGTAAATTTCTAAAATTATTTTTCAAATCACTATCTCTCCCCCTTTGACATCAATGCCATAAATCTGACACAGATATCAAAGCAAGAATGTAAACCTCTGAATCTCAAGGCTGACTACTCTCCCTGAGTAGTAGCACCACTCATCAGTGTTGGAATGAATAATATCTTGATAATGCATGTTGGACTGATGACAAACTGCATCGATCAAGTGTGAGGCCCTACCCCGACCCATCCTAGCTTTTTAGTGATTTTCATGTTGGAACTATTATGGATGCTTTATTTGTATGCATTATATAGAACTTTATATGATTCCACGAATTTGATAACATTCATATATTGATGCTTCATTTCTATGCTTTGTAGATAGAGAATTTTATATGATCCTAGAATAGGGTAACATTGAGATGATGTATGTCATTATTTGATTTGCAGGACTTTATTATGATGCTGGGAATATGTTTACATATCTTATGAATGGATTAAATTATGAGGATTATGATGAATTGCTTATGTGAATTACTTTGATATGTGGAAAATTGTATTGTATAATGTCAATTCTATGCAGAGTGACTGAATTGTATTCTTGATTACATGTTTAATATTATATGAGGATATTGGAAAGTACTAATGTTTAAATTGAGATGTGCAGGAAATTATCCATGTGACCATGGAAATATTATGGAGAATCAAGCCTGGGCCTATGTACATTCGTAAAACTAGGGGTTGTCTATTTGGAGAGACAACGCCCCATATGTATTGTATTTTATTCGTAAACGTAAAATGTTTGCATGAGTATAAATTATATTTATTGAATTGTTTAAATCACCCAAGAGACAATTGCCATGTGTGTGTTTGTGATGTGGAATTATTTTGTAGTGTCACTTGACACCTATGTTGTATGTTGTGTTGGCAATTGTCATGTCACCTTTTTGGAAAGATTCATTTTTGTTTAATTGTTATATTTCCTAATTATCCTTGAATGTACCAAGAAATCTAGGTTAGTGAGCCACAAGGAGGGTCAACTCAGAGTTGACCCGTAGGTTAACTTTAGGTGGACTTTCTAAGGGTTAAATCAACTCCTAGAGTCAGTTTAAGAGCATTTTTCTTAGGCCTCATGGGGTACCTATGGGAGAAGGCCAAATTTGGCCATGTGTCTTTCCCCTAGGGCTTGTTTAACCACCCAAAAAAGTGGTTTTCCCAAGATGGACGAATTCCATCTATAGGAGTGCCATCCTTGTTTAGATAACCTTCTTGATAGGTGTAATTCCTTTTCCCCATTTCATTCCTCTTCTTGAGGTGCCTCGGTTAGGGAATGTGTAAGACCTAGGGAAGACCAACCAATGGGAGTCTCTCACTCTATCCAAGAGGTTGAAAGGAGTGAGAAAAGCCTTCTTAGGCTAGAGATTGAAGCTTAGTGAGCTAATCACCCACTCTCCATCTTTGCAGATTTTGGACAAATTTTGGAGGAAAACCACTTTGAGAATAGGAGAATTTGGCTAAGTGTTGCAGAAAAGTCTTGTGGATTGGGTTGCTCTTCTCCAAGCTTTCCCTAGAATACCCTTGGTAGATTCAAGGTTGGTGTTTTCATACTTATTATTTGAAATTGGTATTTAGGATGCTTGAATGTATATGTTGTATCTTGCATTGTATTTGTGAAAGCTCTATGTGATTCATTTTCTATTTTTTGTTTATGTATTTTGTTGTGTTTGGGAGTATCCAAGACTATCTTACCCTTGGGAGGGAAAAATGGTCTTGGGGGTGGAAGGAGTTTGACAGCCTTAGAGTGAGAGGATCTCATCATGAGAGTGATCTCAAGGGTTTTTCCATGTGACCCTTGCTGCATGTTTCTATTTATGCATTCGGGGGTCATAAGGGGAGCAAATATGGCATGTTTGCCTTTTGGGGGTCATAAGGATATGGGGGTTAAGATGAGTTTTGTTGTGTTTTCTTGGATGACATGAGTTGGCTGTGAGTTACTATCTAGCAGATCTCCTCTAGGGTATTTGGTCCACTTCCACCCTAGTAAAACACCACATTATGTGATGAAGTTTCAGCTTGGGAAGGGAATGTGTTTGTTGTGTTTTGTTTTCCCCTTGCTTGTTTGTGTTTGTGAGTGTAATCCGTCTAGGACTTGGTTCTCCAAGCTCGGGGGTGGCTTATAGTAATCCTAGGCTGGGAGGTGAGCACTCCATGGTCACAACCTTAAATTTTTAAATGCAGGTTGCTTGGAAAGGGAAGCTAGGAGATACAGATTTTACTTTAGTTGCAGAAAGTAAGAAATAAAAATGTAATTATTGCAAATATTTTGAAGGAAAGAGATGTGCTATTTAGTTAAGTCCTCATTCATTAGGAATGAGAGACTATTTGGGTTCGTTCACCCATTGTAAAAGTTGATTATTGTATTCAAAATATTCTATGAGAAAAGCACTTTTGAATGATAGGCTGAAATGTTTGTTTTCTTTTATCTGAAACCTATCCATTATAAGAAAACTGCATTTTATTTAAATTTTGTAATCTATAATGTTGTTGTTAATTTTATTTAATTCTATCTTAAAATGAAATCTGTTATTATGTATCCCTGCAATTTTAGTAAAGAAATGAAAGATGCAAAAAAGAAATGCAAGGTGTATTTAAGTATTTCCTGCAATATTTACATGTTGCTTTGCTTACTGTCATTTTATTTTACTTAGAAAAAAAAATAGAATAAAAATAAAACATAAAGCTTTTAAAACTATGTAGATCTTCTTTTCCTATAAGATATCTAACTGAAGCTAAAAATGCCCTTATAGACCTATTTTATTTCTGTCATTTTTATTTTTGATATTCATAGCAGAAAATTAGCCTTTAAGCAAAAGAAATTTAAAAAAAAAAACAAAAAAAAACCTATTTTTAGTCTTTAGCTTGCTGTTAGTATAACTGTCGAAAAGAATGTATAGCTGTTAAAAAAAAAGAACTAAAAGCTAATGTATAAATATATTCAAAAAAAAATAGAGATTCCTAACCCTAATAAATTGATATATATATGTAGACACCCAAAAATGGTCAACGCTTGCGAAGTCATACTTTAACAATTGTGCATTGCCTCATTTTAGGTTTTTGCGTCGCATTAACATTTCTCCTATGTCACACACTTGATTTTTATCATTTGCGAACATCGAGTCATTCTTCTACATTCTTCATTCGTCTCGCTCTCAAATTTGGTCTTGTTGACAACACTATCCAATCATGATTTTGATCAATCTTATCCTGTCGCATCAATGTGCGTGCTAATTTGTCATCATTTTGGACATCGTCAACCCTAATTAGGGTTTTGTCCTCTTGTCAATCGTATTATCAATCTTATCAATCGTATCATCAATTTTTGTCATTTTGGACATCGTCAATCCTAATTAGGGTTTTGTCCTCTTTTCAATCTTGTCATCATGCGATCGATTTGTCATCGATCGTTGTCATTGTTCGATCTTGTCATTTTGCGATCGATTTGTCATCGATCGTGGTCATTTCCAATCTTGTCATCTTGCAATCTATTTTGTTGTCGATTCTTGTCCTTTTGTCAATCTTGTCATTTTGCGACCGATTTGTCATCGATCATTGTCTGTCTCAATTGTGTCAATTTGGATCAATTTGTCATTGTTCCTCGTCAATTAGTGCATTTATCAGTCAAATCATTTATCACATTGGTCATTTATCAATCCAAAATCAAATCATTATCAAGTCAATTATCTTTCATCAAGACCTAACTCGTCTTCTAGGGTTTTATGATTTATTCATTTAACCTAATTTGTCATTTCTTCCTCTAGGATTACTAAATTATTTATTAATCCTAGGTCTTCTCATTAAAATTAAATCTTTATTTAATTGGCTAATTATTCTTCCTCTTGTAAATTAATTAAGAAATGACAAATTATTAATTAATTTACCTAATTTCTTCTAGTTCCTAATTTCCTATTTTTTCATCAATTTTCTAATTCCTAATTTTCATCAATTTCAATTTTCTAATTTTTCTTAATTTCTAATTTCAATTTCCTCCTTTTTCATCTCCTAATTCCATGGGAATGGCATGTCAATTTGTCATAAATTGTCATAATTGACAATCAATCAATTTTGACATAGAATGTGTCATAATTAGTCATCAATTATCAATCAATCAAATTGTGCATGGAAAGTGCATAATTTGTCATAATTTGTCATATTGATTTGCAATTTCCATTTGAATTGCATCACGCCAATCTTGTCATTTATCCAATTCTTCTATAAATTGGATAATTTTCTTCAATCAATCCCTTCATGAAGTCCGAATTTCTATCAAACTACCGAATTTTCGTTTCTAGTACTCTTGAGCTTTTTGCTTTCAATTGTGTGAGCACTTGTAGGTGAGATCCACAAACCCATTGAAGAGGAAAGAACAACAATGGAGCCGCATGGAAGGAGTATTCAATCTTACATCTGGTTTGCATAATTTTCATTTTGAATGCTTTGTTTTTATGCCTCTATTGAATGTCTCTACATGTAAAGCATTCTGCGCCTGTGTTGAAACATCTTGCGCCTGTGTTGAAACATTCTGCGCCTGTGTTAGACATCCTGCACTTGTGTGACTTAGGTGAAACCTAACTTTGATACTTGATAATGAACTTGCAAAATGCAAACCTAGGATGAACCTAAATATAAGTGACATGAATGTTGAGACAAGATTTTGACAAATGTTTGACAACCATGTTTTAGGAAGATGATCTTTGAATCTTGTTGAATTTTTGTTGGATGAATGTCTCTTGTGTTTAATCTTGTTTTAATCAATGTGTTTTGCTTTTGAAATGGGATAACATTCAACTTTTGACAATCAAAGAATACAAGATGTTATAACTTAGACTCAAGATAATCATGCTCATTTCCACATTAATGGGAGAAATAATAACCTTCTAACCTAATTAATTTCTCGATTATGTCAATTTGGATCAATTTGTCATTGTTCCTCGTCAATTGGCGCATTCATCAATCAAATAATTTTGTCGCATTAGTCATTTATCAATTCGAAATCATGACATTAATTATCTTCAATCAACACCTAATTGTCTTTTTCGCATTTCTAAAAAACTGCCGAACTTTCGTTTCTAGTACTCTTGAGCTTTTTGCTTTCAATTGTCTAATTCCTAATTTTCATCAATTTCAATTTTCTAATTTTTCTTAATTTCTAATTTCAATTTCCTCCTTTTTCATCTCCTAATTCCATGGGAATGGCATGTCAATTTGTCATAAATTGTCATAATTGACAATCAATCAATTTTGACATAGAATGTGTCATAATTTGTCATCAATTATCAATCAATCAAATCGTGCATGGAAAGTGCATAATTTGTCATAATTTGTCATATTGATTTGCAATTTCCATTTGAATTGCATCACGCCAATCTTGTCATTTATCCAATTCTTCTATAAATTGGATAATTTTCTTCAATCAATCCCTTCATGAACTCCGAATTTCTATCAAACTACCTAATTTTCGTTTCTAGTACTCTTGAGCTTTTTGCTTTCAATTGTGTGAGCACTTGTAGGTGAGATCCACAAACCCATTGAAGAGGAAAGAACAACAATGGAGCCGCATGGAAGGAGTATTCAATCTTACATCTGGTTTGCATAATTTTCATTTTGAATGCTTTGTTTTTATGCCTCTATTGAATGTCTCTACATGTAAAGCATTCTGCGCCTGTGTTGAAACATCTTGCGCCTATGTTGAAACATTCTGCGCCTGTGTTAGACATCCTATGCTTGTGTGACTTAGGTGAAACCTAACTTTGATACTTGATAATGAACTTGCAAAATGCAAACGTAGGATGAACCTAAATATAAGTGACATGAATGTTGAGACAAGATTTTGACAAATGTTTGACAACCATGTTTTAGGAAGATGATCTTTGAATCTTGTTGAATTTTTGTTGGATGAATGTCTCTTGTGTTTAATCTTGTTTTAACCAATGTGTTTTGCTTTTGAAATGGGATAACATTCAACTTTTGACAATCAAAGAATACAAGATGTTATAACTTAGACTCAAGATAATCATGCTCATTTCCACATTAATGGGAGAAATAATAACCTTCTAACCTAATTAATTTCTCGATTATGTCAATTTGGATCAATTTGTCATTGTTCCTCATCAATTGGTGCATTCATCAATCAAATCATTTTGTCACATTAGTCATTTATCAATTCGAAATCATGACATTAATTATCTTCAATCAAGACCTAATTGTCATTTTCGCATTTCTAAAAAACTGCCGAACTTTCGTTTCTAGTACTCTTGAGCTTTTTGCTTTCAATTGTCTAATTCCTAATTTTCATCAATTTCAATTTTCTAATTTTTCTTAATTTCTAATTTCAATTTCCTCCTTTTTCATCTGCTAATTCCATGGGAATGGCATGTCAATTTGTCATAAATTGACATAATTGACAATCAATCAATTTTGACATAGAATGTGTCATAATTTGTCATCAATTATCAATCAATCAAATCGTGCATGGAAAGTGCATAATTTGTCATAATTTGTCATATTGATTTGCAATTTCCATTTGAATTGCATCACGCCAATCTTGTCATTTATCCAATTCTTCTACAAATTGGATAATTTTCTTCAATCAATCCCTTCATGAAGTCCGAATTTCTATCAAACTACCGAATTTTCGTTTCTAGTACTCTTGAGCTTTTTGCTTTCAATTGTGTGAGCACTTGTAGGTGAGATCCACAAACCCATTGAAGAGGAAAGAACAACAATGGAGCCGCATGGAAGGAGTATTCAATCTTTTATCTGGTTTGCATAATTTTCATTTTGAATGCTTTGTTTTTATGCCTCTATTGAATGTCTCTACATGTAAAGCATTCTGCGCCTGTGTTGAAACATCTTGCGCCTGTGTTGAAACATTCTGCGCCTGTGTTAGACATCCTGCGCTTGTGTGACTTAGGTGAAACCTAACTTTGATAGTTGATAATGAACTTGCAAAATGCAAACCTAGGATGAACCTAAATATAAGTGACATGAATGTTGAGAAAAGATTTTGACAAATGTTTGACAACCATGTTTTAGGAAGATGATCTTTGAATCTGGTTGAATTTTTGTTGGATGAATGTCTCTTGTGTTTAATCTTGTTTTAACCAATGTGTTTTGCTTTTGAAATGGGATAACATTCAACTTTTGACAATCAAAGAATACAAGATGTTATAACTTAGACTCAAGATAATCATGCTCATTTCCACATTAATGGGAGAAATAATAACCTTCTAACCTAATTAATTTCTCGATTATGTCAATTTGGATCAATTTGTCATTGTTCCTCATCAATTGGTGCATTCATCAATCAAATCATTTTGTCGCATTAGTCATTTATCAATTCGAAATCATGACATTAATTATCTTCAATCAAGACCTAATTGTCATTTTCGCATTTCTAAAAAACTACCGAACTTTCGTTTCTAGTACTCTTGAGCTTTTTGCTTTCAATTGTCTAATTCCTAATTTTCATCAATTTCAATTTTCTAATTTTTCTTAATTTCTAATTTCAATTTCCTCCTTTTTCATATCCTAATTCCATGGGAATGGCATGTCAATTTGTCATAAATTGTCATAATTGACAATCAATCAATTTTGAAATAGAATGTGTCATAATTTGTCATCAATTATCAATCAATCAAATCGTGCATGGAAAGTGCATAATTTGTCATAATTTGTCATATTGATTTGCAATTTCCATTTGAATTGCATCATGCCTATCTTGTCATTTATCCAATTCTTCTATAAATTGGATAATTTTCTTCAATCAATCCCTTCATGAAGTCCGAATTTCTATCAAACTACCGAATTTTCGTTTCTAGTACTCTTGAGCTTTTTGCTTTCAATTGTGTGAGCACTTGTAGGTAAGATCCACAAACCCATTGAAGAGGAAAGAACAACAATGGAGCCGCATGGAAGGAGTATTCAATCTTACATCTGGTTTGCATAATTTTCATTTTGAATGCTTTGTTTTTATGCCTCTATTGAATGTCTCTACATGTAAAGCATTCTGCGCCTGTGTTGAAACATCTTGCGCCTGTGTTGAAACATTCTGCGCCTGTGTTAGACATCCTACGCTTGTGTGACTTAGGTGAAACCTAACTTTGATCCTTGATAATGAACTTGCAAAATGCAAACGTAGGATGAACCTAAATATAAGTGACATGAATGTTGAGACAAGATTTTGACAAATGTTTGACAACCATGTTTTGGGAAGATGATCTTTGAATCTTGTTGAATTTTTGTTGGATGAATGTCTCTTGTGTTTAATCTTGTTTTAATCAATGTGTTTTGCTTTTGAAATGGGATAACATTCAACTTTTGACAATCAAAGAATACAAGATGTTATAACTTAGACTCAAGATAATCATGCTCATTTCCACATTAATGGGAGAAATAATAACCTTCTAACCTAATTAATTTCTCGATTATGTCAATTTGGATCAATTTGTCATTGTTCCTCATCAATTGGCGCATTCATCAATCAAATAATTTTGTCGCATTAGTCATTTATCAATTCGAAATCATGACTTTAATTATCTTCAATCAACACCTAATTGTCTTTTTCGCATTTCTAAAAAACTGCCGAACTTCCGTTTCTAGTACTCTTGAGCTTTTTGCTTTCAATTGTCTAATTCCTAATTTTCATCAATTTCAATTTTCTAATTTTTCTTAATTTCTAATTTCAATTTCCTCCTTTTTCATCTCCTAATTCCATGGGAATGGCATGTCAATTTGTCATAAATTGTCATAATTGACAATCAATCAATTTTGACATAGAATGTGTCATAATTTGTCATCAATTATCAATCAATCAAATCGTGCATGGAAAGTGCATAATTTGTCATAATTTGTCATATTGATTTGCAATTTCCATTTGAATTGCATCACGCCAATCTTGTCATTTATCCAATTCTTCTATAAATTGGATAATTTTCTTCAATCAATCCCTTCATGAACTCCGAATTTCTATCAAACTACCGAATTTTCGTTTCTAGTACTCTTGAGCTTTTTGCTTTCAATTGTGTGAGCACTTGTAGGTGAGATCCAGAAACCCATTGAAGAGGAAAGAACAACAATGGAGCCGCATGGAAGGAGTATTCAATCTTACATCTGGTTTGCATAATTTTCATTTTGAATGCTTTGTTTTTATGGCTCTATTGAATGTCTCTACATGTAAAGCATTCTGCGCCTGTGTTGAAACATCTTGCGCCTGTGTTGAAACATTCTGCGCCTGTGTTAGACATCCTACGCTTGTGTGACTTAGGTGAAACCTAACTTTGATACTTGATAATGAGCTTGCAAAATGCAAACCTAGGATGAACCTAAATATAAGTGACATGAATGTTGAGACAAGATTTTGACAAATGTTTGACAACCATGTTTTAGGAAGATGATCTTTGAATCTTGTTGAATTTTTGTTGGATGAATGTCTCTTGTGTTTAATCTTGTTTTAACCAATGTGTTTTGCTTTTGAAATGGGATAACATTCAACTTTTGACAATCAAAGAATACAAGATGTTATAACTTAGACTCAAGATAATCATGCTCATTTCCACATTAATGGGAGAAATAATAACCTTCTAACCTAATTAATTTCTCGATTATGTCAATTTGGATCAATTTGTCATTGTTCCTCATCAATTGGTGCATTCATCAATCAAATCATTTTGTCACATTAGTCATTTATCAATTCGAAATCATGACATTAATTATCTTCAATCAAGACCTAATTGTCATTTTCACATTTCTAAAAAACTGCCGAACTTTCGTTTCTAGTACTCTTGAGCTTTTTGCTTTCAATTGTCTAATTCCTAATTTTCATCAATTTCAATTTTCTAATTTTTCTTAATTTCTAATTTCAATTTCCTCCTTTTTCATCTCCTAATTCCATGGGAATGGCATGTCAATTTGTCATAAATTGACATAATTGACAATCAATCAATTTTGACATAGAATGTGTCATAATTTGTCATCAATTATCAATCAATCAAATCGTGCATGGAAAGTGCATAATTTGTCATAATTTGTCATATTGATTTGCAATTTCCATTTGAATTGCATCACGCCAATCTTGTCATTTATCCAATTCTTCTACAAATTGGATAATTTTCTTCAATCAATCCCTTCATGAAGTCCGAATTTCTATCAAACTACCGAATTTTCGTTTCTAGTACTCTTGAGCTTTTTGCTTTCAATTGTGTGAGCACTTGTAGGTGAGATCCACAAACCCATTGAAGAGGAAAGAACAACAATGGAGCCGCATGGAAGGAGTATTCAATCTTTTATCTGGTTTGCATAATTTTCATTTTGAATGCTTTGTTTTTATGCCTCTATTGAATGTCTCTACATGTAAAGCATTCTGCGCCTGTGTTGAAACATCTTGCGCCTGTGTTGAAACATTCTGCGCCTGTGTTAGACATCCTGCGCTTGTGTGACTTAGGTGAAACCTAACTTTGATAGTTGATAATGAACTTGCAAAATGCAAACCTAGGATGAACCTAAATATAAGTGACATGAATGTTGAGAAAAGATTTTGACAAATGTTTGACAACCATGTTTTAGGAAGATGATCTTTGAATCTGGTTGAATTTTTGTTGGATGAATGTCTCTTGTGTTTAATCTTGTTTTAACCAATGTGTTTTGCTTTTGAAATGGGATAACATTCAACTTTTGACAATCAAAGAATACAAGATGTTATAACTTAGACTCAAGATAATCATGCTCATTTCCACATTAATGGGAGAAATAATAACCTTCTAACCTAATTAATTTCTCGATTATGTCAATTTGGATCAATTTGTCATTGTTCCTCATCAATTGGTGCATTCATCAATCAAATCATTTTGTCGCATTAGTCATTTATCAATTCGAAATCATGACATTAATTATCTTCAATCAAGACCTAATTGTCATTTTCGCATTTCTAAAAAACTACCGAACTTTCGTTTCTAGTACTCTTGAGCTTTTTGCTTTCAATTGTCTAATTCCTAATTTTCATCAATTTCAATTTTCTAATTTTTCTTAATTTCTAATTTCAATTTCCTCCATTTTCATATCCTAATTCCATGGGAATGGCATGTCAATTTGTCATAAATTGTCATAATTGACAATCAATCAATTTTAACATAGAATGTGTCATAATTTGTCATCAATTATCAATCAATCAAATCGTGCATGGAAAGTGCATAATTTGTCATAATTTGTCATATTGATTTGCAATTTCCATTTGAATTGCATCACGCCTATCTTGTCATTTATCCAATTCTTCTATAAATTGGATAATTTTCTTCAATCAATCCCTTCATGAAGTCCGAATTTCTATCAAACTACCGAATTTTCGTTTCTAGTACTCTTGAGCTTTTTGCTTTCAATTGTGTGAGCACTTGTAGGTGAGATCCACAAACCCATTGAAGAGGAAAGAACAACAATGGAGCCGCATGGAAGGAGTATTCAATCTTACATCTGGTTTGCATAATTTTCATTTTGAATGCTTTGTTTTTATGCCTCTATTGAATGTCTCTACATGTAAAGCATTCTGCGCCTGTGTTGAAACATCTTGCGCCTGTGTTGAAACATTCTGCGCCTGTGTTAGACATCCTGCGCTTGTGTGACTTAGGTGAAACCTAACTTTGATACTTGATAATGAACTTGCAAAATGCAAACCCAGGATGAACCTAAATATAAGTGACATGAATGTTGAGAAAAGATTTTGACAAATGTTTGACAACCATGTTTTAGGAAGATGATCTTTGAATCTTGTTGAATTTTTGTTGGATGAATGTCTCGTGTTTAATATTGTTTTAACCAATGTGTTTTGCTTTTGAAATGGGATAACATTCAACTTTTGACAATCAAAGAATACAACATGTTATAACTTAGACTCAAGATAATCATGCTCATTTCCACATTAATGGGAGAAATAATAACCCTCTAACCTAATTAATTTCTCGATTATGTCAATTTGGATCAATTTGTCATTGTTCCTCATCAATTGGCGCATTCATCAATCAAATCATTTTGTCGCATTAGTCATTTATCAATTCGAAATCATGACATTAATTATCTTCAATCAAGACCTAATTGTCATTTTCACATTTCTAAAAAACTGCCGAACTTTCGTTTCTAGTACTCTTGAGCTTTTTGCTTTCAATTGTCTAATTCCTAATTTTCATCAATTTCAATTTTCTAATTTTTCTTAATTTCTAATTTCAATTTCCTCCTTTTTCATCTCCTAATTCCATGGGAATGGCATGTCAATTTGTCATAAATTGTCATAATTGACAATCAATCAATTTTGACATAGAATGTGTCATAATTTGTCATCAATTATCAATCAATCAAATTGTGCATGGAAAGTGCATAATTTGTCATAATTTGTCATATTGATTTGCAATTTCCATTTGAATTGCATCATGCCAATCTTGTCATTTATCCAATTCTTCTATAAATTGGATAATTTTCTTCAAGCAATCCCTTCATGAAGTCCGAATTTCTATCAAACTACTGAATTTTCGTTTCTTGTACTCTTGAGCTTTTTGCTTTCAATTGTGTGAGCACTTGTAGGTGAGATCCACAAACCCATTGAAGAGGAAAGAACAACAATGGAGCCGCATGGAAGGAGTATTCAATCTTACATCTGGTTTGCATAATTTTCATTTTGAATGCTTTGTTTTTATGCCTCTATTGAATGTCTCTACATGTAAAGCATTCTGCGCCTGTGTTGAAACATCTTGCACCTGTGTTGAAACATTCTGCGCCTGTGTTAGACATCCTGCGCTTGTGTGACTTAGGTGAAACCTAACTTTGATACTTGATAATGAACTTGCAAAATGCAAACCTAGGATGAACCTAAATATAAGTGACATGAATGTTGAGACAAGATTTTGACAAATGTTTGACAACCATGTTTTAGGAAGATGATCTTTGAATCTTGTTGAATTTTTGTTGGATGAATGTCTCTTGTGTTTAATCTTGTTTTAATCAATGTGTTTTGCTTTTGAAATGGGATAACATTCAACTTTTGACAATCAAAGAATACAAGATGTTATAACTTAGACTCAAGATAATCATGCTCATTTCCACATTAATGGGAGAAATAATAACCTTCTAACCTAATTAATTTCTCGATTATGTCAATTTGGATCAATTTGTCATTGTTCCTCGTCAATTGGCGAATTCATCAATCAAATCATTTTGTCGCATTAGTCATTTATCAATTCGAAATCATGACATTAATTATCTTCAATCAAGACCTAATTGTCATTTTCGCATTTCTAAAAAACTGCCGAACTTTCGTTTCTAGTACTCTTGAGCTTTTTGCTTTCAATTGTCTAATTCCTAATTTTCATCAATTTCAATTTTCTAATTTTTCTTAATTTCTAATTTCAATTTCCTCCTTTTTCATCTCCTAATTGCATGGGAATGGCATGTCAATTTGTCATAAATTGTCATAATTGACAATCAATCAATTTTGACATAGAATGTGTCATAATTTGTCATCAATTATCAATCAATCAAATCGTGCATGGAAAGTGCATAATTTGTCATAATTTGTCATATTGATTTACAATTTCCATTTGAACTACATCATGCTAATCTTGTCATTTATCCAATTCTTCTATAAATTGGATAATTTTCTTCAATCAATCCCTTCATGAAGTCCGAATTTCTATCAAACTACCAAATTTTCGTTTCTAGTACTCTTGAGCTTTTTGCTTTCAATTGTGTGAGCACTTGTAGGTGAGATCCACAAACCCATTGAAGAGGAAAGAACAACAATGGAGCCGCATGGAAGGAGTATTCAATCTTACATCTGGTTTGCATAATTTTCATTTTGAATGCTTTGTTTTTATGCTTCTATTGAATGTCTCTACATGTAAAGCATTCTGCGCCTGTGTTGAAACATCTTGCGCCTGTGTTGAAACATTCTGCGCCTGTGTTAGACATCCTGCGCTTGTGTGACTTAGGTGAAACCTAACTTTGATACTTGATAATGAACTTGCAAAATGCAAACCTAGGATGAACCTAAATATAAGTGACATGAATGTTGAGAAAAGATTTTGACAAATGTTTGACAACCATGTTTTAGGAAGATGATCTTTGAATCTTGTTGAATTTTTGTTGCATGAATGTCTCTTGTGTTTAATCTTGTTTTAACCAATGTGTTTTGCTTTTGAAACGGAATAACATTCAACTTTTGACAATCAAAGAATACAAGATGTTATAACTTAGACTCAAGATAATCATGCTCATTTCCACATTAATGGGAGAAATAATAACATTCTAACCTAATTAATTTCTCGATTATGTCAATTTGGATCAATTTGTCATTGTTCCTCATCAATTGGCGCATTCATCAATCAAATCATTTTGTCGCATTAGTCATTTATCAATTCGAAATCATGACATTAATTATCTTCAATCAAGACCTAATTGTCATTTTCGCATTTCTAAAAAACTACCGAACTTTCGTTTCTAGTACTCTTGAGCTTTTTGCTTTCAATTGTCTAATTCCTAATTTTCATCAATTTCAATTTTCTAATTTTTCTTAATTTCTAATTTCAATTTCCTCCTTTTTCATATCCTAATTCCATGGGAATGGCATGTCAATTTGTCATAAATTGTCATAATTGACAATCAATCAATTTTAACATAGAATGTGTCATAATTTGTCATCAATTATCAATCAATCAAATCGTGCATGGAAAGTGCATAATTTGTCATAATTTGTCATATTGATTTGCAATTTCCATTTGAATTGCATCACGCCTATCTTGTCATTTATCCAATTCTTCTATAAATTGGATAATTTTCTTCAATCAATCCCTTCATGAAGTCCGAATTTCTATCAAACTACCGAATTTTCGTTTCTAGTACTCTTGAGCTTTTTGCTTTCAATTGTGTGAGAACTTGTAGGTGAGATCCACAAACCCATTGAAGAGGAAAGAACAACAATGGAGCCGCATGGAAGGAGTATTCAATCTTACATCTGGTTTGCATAATTTTCATTTTGAATGCTTTGTTTTTATGCCTCTATTGAATGTCTCTACATGTAAAGCATTCTGCGCCTGTGTTGAAACATCTTGCGCCTGTGTTGAAACATTCTGTGCCTGTGTTAGACATCCTGCGCTTGTGTGACTTAGGTGAAACCTAACTTTGATACTTGATAATGAACTTGCAAAATGCAAACCTAGGATGAACCTAAATATAAGTGACATGAATGTTGAGAAAAGATTTTGACAAATGTTTGACAACCATGTTTTAGGAAGATGATCTTTGAATCTTGTTGAATTTTTGTTGGATGAATGTCTCTTGTGTTTAATCTTGTTTTAACCAATGTGTTTTGCTTTTGAAATGGGATAACATTCAACTTTTGACAATCAAAGAATACAAGATGTTATAACTTAGACTCAAGATAATCATGCTCATTTCCACATTAATGGGAGAAATAATAACCTTCTAACCTAATTAATTTCTCGATTATGTCAATTTGGATCAATTTGTCATTGTTCCTCATCAATTGGCGCATTCATCAATCAAATCATTTTGTCGCATTAGACATTTATCAATTCGAAATCATGACATTAATTATCTTCAATTAACACCTAATTGTCATTTTCGCATTTCTAAAAAACTGCCGAACTTCCGTTTCTAGTACTCTTGAGCTTTTTGCTTTCAATTGTCTAATTCCTAATTTTCATCAATTTCAATTTTCTAATTTTTCTTAATTTCTAATTTCAATTTCCTCCTTTTTCATCTCCTAATTCCATGGGAATGGCATGTCAATTTGTCATAAATTGTCATAATTGACAATCAATCAATTTTGACATAGAATGTGTCATAATTTGTCATCAATTATCAATCAATCAAATCGTGCATGGAAAGTGCATAATTTGTCATAATTTGTCATATTGATTTGCAATTTCCATTTGAATTGCATCACGCCAATCTTGTCATTTAACCAATTCTTCTATAAATTGGATAATTTTCTTCAATCAATCCCTTCATGAACTCCGAATTTCTATCAAACTACCTAATTTTCATTTCTAGTACTCTTGAGCTTTTTGCTTTCAATTGTGTGAGCACTTGTAGGTGAGATCCACAAACCCATTGAAGAGGAAAGAACAACAATGGAGCCGCATGGAAGGAGTATTCAATCTTACATCTAGTTTGCATAATTTTCATTTTGAATGCTTTGTTTTTATGGCTCTATTGAATGTCTCTACATGTAAAGCATTTTGCGCCTGTGTTGAAACATCTTGCGCCTATGTTGAAACATCTTGCGCCTGTGTTGAAACATTCTGCGCCTGTGTTAGACATCCTACGCTTGTGTGACTTAGGTGAAACCTAACTTTGATACTTGATAATGAGCTTGCAAAATGCAAACCTAGGATGAACCTAAATATAAGTGACATGAATGTTGAGACAAGATTTTGACAAATGTTTGACAACCATGTTTTAGGAAGATGATCTTTGAATCTTGTTGAATTTTTGTTGGATGAATGTCTCTTGTGTTTAATCTTGTTTTAACCAATGTGTTTTGCTTTTGAAATGGGATAACATTCAACTTTTGACAATCAAATAATACAAGATGTTATAACTTAGACTCAAGATAATCATGCTCATTTCCACATTAATGGGAGAAATAATAACCTTCTAACCTAATTAATTTCTCGATTATGTCAATTTGGATCAATTTGTCATTGTTCCTCATCAATTGGTGCATTCATCAATCAAATCATTTTGTCACATTAGTCATTTATCAATTCGAAATCATGACATTAATTATCTTCAATCAAGACCTAATTGTCATTTTCGCATTTCTAAAAAACTGCCGAACTTTCGTTTCTAGTACTCTTGAGCTTTTTGCTTTCAATTGTCTAATTCCTAATTTTCATCAATTTCAATTTTCTAATTTTTCTTAATTTCTAATTTCAATTTCCTCCTTTTTCATCTGCTAATTCCATGGGAATGGCATGTCAATTTGTCATAAATTGTCATAATTGACAATCAATCAATTTTGACATAGAATGTGTCATAATTTGTCATCAATTATCAATCAATCAAATCGTGCATGGAAAGTGCATAATTTGTCATATTGATTTGCAATTTCCATTTGAATTGCATCACGCCAATCTTGTCATTTATCCAATTCTTCTACAAATTGGATAATTTTCTTCAATAAATCCCTTCATGAAGTCCGAATTTCTATCAAACTACCGAATTTTCGTTTCTAGTACTCTTGAGCTTTTTGCTTTCAGTTGTGTGAGCACTTGTAGGTGAGATCCAGAAACCCATTGAAGAGGAAAGAACAACAATGGAGCCGCATGGAAGGAGTATTCAATCTTACATCTGGTTTGCATAATTTTCATTTTGAATGCTTTGTTTTTATGCCTCTATTGAATGTCTCTACATGTAAAGCATTCTGCGCCTGTGTTGAAACATCTTGCGCCTGTGTTGAAACATTCTGCGCCTGTGTTAGACATCCTGCGCTTGTGTGACTTAGGTGAAACCTAACTTTGATACTTGATAATGAACTTGCAAAATGCAAACCTAGGATGAACCTAAATATAAGTGACATGAATGTTGAGAAAAGATTTTGACAAATGTTTGACAACCATGTTTTAGGAAGATGATCTTTGAATCTTGTTGAATTTTTGTTGGATGAATGTCTCTTGTGTTTAATCTTGTTTTAACCAATGTGTTTTGCTTTTGAAATGGGATAACATTCAACTTTTGACAATCAAAGAATACAAGATGTTATAACTTAGACTCAAGATAATCATGCTCATTTCCACATTAATGGGAGAAATAATAACCTTCTAACCTAATTAATTTCTCGATTATGTCAATTTGGATCAATTTGTCATTGTTCCTCATCAATTGGCGCATTCATCAATCAAATCATTTTGTCGCATTAGTCATTTATCAATTCGAAATCATGACATTAATTATCTTCAATCAAGACCTAATTGTCATTTTCGCATTTCTAAAAAACTGCCGAACTTTCGCTTCTAGTACTCTTGAGCTTTTTGCTTTCAATTGTCTAATTCCTAATTTTCATCAATTTCAATTTTCTAATTTTTCTTAATTTCTAATTTCAATTTCCTCCTTTTTCATCTCCTAATTCCATGGGAATGGCATGTCAATTTGTCATAAATTGTCATAATTGACAATCAATCAATTTTGACATAGAATGTGTCATAATTTGTCATCAATTATCAATCAATCAAATCGTGCATGGAAAGTGCATAATTTGTCATAATTTGTCATATTGATTTGCAATTTCCATTTGAATTGCATCACGCCTATCTTGTCATTTATCCAATTCTTCTATAAATTGGATAATTT